>NC_031775.1:17004626-17346930 GCF_001522545.3 Parus major
TTTTTTTTTTGTCCAAGGAATATAATTTAATTTCCTTGAATTTTGTCATTCATTAATAAAGAAAAATATTCTGAAACATTAAAATTATGCATTTAAAAGTATCACTGTTAATATATATACATATGTGCACTATATATATATTTGCTTTTTATTGCTAGCTTGTTTTAAGATAAGCCATGTACATTTTTTTTGTTTTTGTTTTTTGTTTAGCATTTACTCTTGGAATCTAATATCTTTTTAGCCAAAATTACTTTATGGAATAGTGGCAATGTATTGGTAAATGCAACACCTACTTTGTCCTACGCCACACTATATTTTAAATTCACAGTGATTATCCTGTACTGCAGTTATTATCAGACTATTGCACAATCCCATATTGCACTCGTTGGCTGCCTGCAGTGTTCTCATTTCTGTGACATTGCACTTTATCAGTCTGCACAACATGCTTCATAAATCTTCATGACTTATGTTTTCTTGCAACATCAGGGTTTTCATTACAGTAAAGCTGGATGTATACAGATGCCTGCTTAAGACAGGTGTCCTGTGACAAACTCAGTTTTATCTTTCTCACAGAATAATTCTCATGAGGAAGAGTTTGTATCCAATGTGACTACTTTTTCTCACCAATTAATGAGTACAGTCATCTACCATTAAAACTCACATATTCTTTTCTGTAATTGTGGTGAATATCACTTCATGCAGATGGAAATGCTTAGTTCTTTGTCTATACAATTGCAATAAGCACACTTGAAAAGATCTTACGCATTTATCTTTACAACATTTTTGCATAATAAAGTTTAATCTATATGACACCAGAGAATCATCTGAGAAAATATTTAGTTCTTTCAAATCTGATAAAGTTTTCTACAAAGGCCCCATTGGAGTTTGAATATATTATCTTCTAAAAATCCTTGAACTTGTAAAATTTCCAATCAGCACTTTACATTTTGCCTGGAGCAGCATATCAAAGCATGGAACATTTCATCAGGCTCACCCACCCTCTAACTTACCCTCAACAATTATGTATATGAGTAGCTCAAATGCTAGAAGCTACTGAGGCAAGGGATAGTGTGACAAGAATTCTGAATTTCCAGGAAATACCTAGATGTGAACTCAGGATAAAATCAGCAGAACATTCCATCTAATACACAGTTCTGCAGATCAGTATGTTGCAGCTCAAAGCTGAGAATATCACAGAATTCATTTAAGTCTTCAGGAAGCTCACAATTTTGAAAGCTTGCAAATGCCATAACTCATGTAGTTAAAATTTCTATCCTAAACTCATCATTTCCTCATTAAATATTACTCAGGTAATTTTCCTTTTTTTGGCTATGTTTGTCAATAGCTGTAGCATTGGAGAGAGTTTCAGTAGAATGGATCTAAGTGACTTGCTATGCTGTTTAATATCTTGTTTACAAGTAGTGAGCTGACATATGTTTCTTTTGCAATAATCATAACCCATTTCTTTTTCATGTATACTAAGTAGCTCAGACACTGTTCTTTAAAAAAAGAAGATAAAACTTCAACTTCAACCTCAACATCTCTAAAAGATTTGGTATTATTGCATTTCTACTCTGAAAAGCATCCACATTGTGTGTACCTTGCCTATACCTTAGCTTATAAAGTTATGACTCAACAAAATCCTTTCTCTACCTTGATTTTGACAGGCTCTTGACGTAAGTTCACATCAAGGAGGATCCTATCCTCTGGGGATCATTCACTTAAAGTATTTGGTAGTGCATTCAGGTCAGTTTTGAAGAATAGTATTGCTGACTATTCCATGAGAAGGAACTTTTGGAATTTTGGTTCATAAGCCAGATGAAGTGGAACTACAAGCAAAGCAGGAGGCTCTGTTACCATCTTGCTGTTAGTGGCTCCACAATTTAATCACTCACACTGAAGGTGCAGAAGAAAAGTTCTAATCACTTCTCCTGATTGATAAAGGAAAAGGCAGGAAAATACCTCCATGCTATGGCACCATACCCTGGAAACCCAATGCTCTCAGCAATGATTATTTACATGGCCTATGCAAAGTGCAACGACTTTCTCAGGATACCAATGACAATATATTGCTACTGTGGACCTCCATAATATTTTAATATTTTCATTTTACTGGAAATTTTCTTGTGTAGAACAATTAATCCAAACCTGAATTAAACATTGGCTTTGACCAAAGATAATTTTATCCCCATCTGATGAAAATAAAATTAGCTTCAATTTCAATTTCAAGTTGACATTCAGTAAAAATAATTAATGTAAATGTTTCCCTTATTGTAATTTTACACCCTTTTCCACTGCAGACCTTTCAGTTACATCCTTGACTCCATCTGAACATATATCAGGATTTAAGAGTGATCATGTTAAATAGCATGTAATTCCACTATGTCCTTGAAGTATCAAACCAAATTCCAAGCACCTTTAGCTTCTGCAATCCTGTCTCTCCCTTTAATTTGTGACGTACAGACTTAAACTTCCTGTTTTGTTTTTAAGCTTCTTGTTTTCATTATCCCTAGCTTTTATTCCTCAAGGGGCAGAACTATTCTTTTTGTTCTGGCTAAGGTTCCTTCCAGCATTTTAATTATTTTTGTTTGAGTGGGATTTTTGTTGATTTTGTTTCGTTGTTTGGTTGGTTTGGGGTTTGTTTGTTTGGTTTGGTTTTGTCTGAGAACTTGCCTAAACTGGTGGGCTGACGAGACAGAACACAATCTGTCTACAATGATCAGCATTTCTGTTGGTACTGTTGTATTACTTGTGTCATCTTTGAATGACAGTTATTAAAATTGTCTTCAGAAGCAACACAGCATTGTCCAAAATATTAGCTCCATAATTAAATCAAACTAAAACTTTGAAAAGGCTGTTATCCTTAGATTGTTTTAATACCCAATACAACAATATAATAATTTATTTTGATGTTGGGAAGATAAGCCTTACTTTGGTGAATAAAATGAACAAAAAAAGTTAGAAAGCTATTCCAGCAACATGGCCTTTCTCCTTCCCGGGAAATATGACAAATATTGAAACAAGAAACATGGGAATAGTGCTTTGCAGATAATATCTAAGAAATATCACTAGATTGTCTTTAAGATCCCTCCCAACCCAAGCCATGTGATAAAAGCAGCTGTTACACACTTCGTTCTTTTTAGGAATTTACAGTATGGAGGCAATAAGCAGCCTTGAGAATACATGAGGATTGCAAAAAATTACAGCACAATTGTAAAATTATTTAATAATATACATTTCTAGTCTTAACTTCCCATATCTAAAATAAGAAATGTTGATTATAATATCAGAAATGTGAGACAAACTTCCTGATGACTGACCCTGCCCACGTCAAAATATTCTGTCCTCTAAGCAAAGGATACAATCAAGAACTTAAATTATAACCAACTTCCTGGAGCAGATTTTCAGAGAGACTGCTGGCTCACCATGCCATGGTTCATCCAGCTGGTGAAAACCTTCCTTGCAGGAAGACATCATTTTCACTTACTCTGCAATGACACAATTGGGTCTATGCTAATAGTAAAGAGTGAACTACAGAGATCTCCTCAAGGCTCCTGGGAATTCTGCCCTGTGGCACTTCCCATTTAATTCAACACACTCAAACCACAGAGAATTTTTAGGAAAAAGACAGATGACCCCTTGGGATAATCAGTTCTAAATTTATATTTTATAGAGGAAATTTGATATGTTCTCTGTGGGAAGATGAGCTTTCATGGATCAAAACTCTATGAGTTAATATTTAAGAGCATATCATGAAGAAGAAAACAATGGATTGCAAACGATACTTTTCATCTGACCTCTTTCTCTCTCCCTCTTTCTCAATCACTGCTTCATACTAGAAGACATGAATTCATGAGAGCCAGCACTAATGAAAAATGCACTAGAACTTAACTGCATTTCAGAGTTGCTGGTTTCAAGGGGACAAGTAATGTCTCTGTCTGTCAGAATGTAAATTAAGTCGCTTCATAGGATTCAGTCTGAAGATTCAGAAAAGGGCATGGCCAAAAAAATAGCATATTTGCCAATCTTGATGTTTAATAAAGTATTTCTTATCATAGTCAAATGTTGATCCCCCATTACACTGCTGTTATGCTGCAATAAATTGTAGCAAGCTTGTTATAAATTGTAGGGGACATTAACAAAGATCATTTTCTGAACACTGTTTCACCCTCAAGAATATTAGAAAGCATAATTTTTTTTTTATTCTAGGGTTTTTCTCTGTACATAATCATTCTTTAAAAACTAAATATAAGAAGTCTTCAGTCTTTAGAACCGAAACATTTTCACTATCTCCATTATGGTGCAAAAATATCATGTGACAATTTATAATGACATAATGATCATTGCTGCGCTCAACTCATATTCAAGACACAGCCTGCTTTATTATTTATTATCAGTAAAAAATTCCATATAATCAATTTGTGATGGAAGTCACAACATTTCCTGCCAGGCTCTCTCAGGACCAGCAGTTAGGCAAACGCAGCAATAGATCCATTTGTGCCCATGTGCTGGTTTCCAGCTTGTCAGAATTCAGATCAAGCAGCTAAATGTTCATCCTGGGACAAGCAGGGTTAACACTGAACAAAGCACTAAGTGGAGCTGTGACCCCTGTGGTATCATGCAAGTCTGTAAAATCCCCTCACTGTAAGGCAAGAGCCTCATCACAGGACTAGTCAGCAATAACAGAAGGAGAGGATTTCTTTGTATTTGAAAGTTTAGTGTGGTTTCTCCCTTTTTGCAGTGAAAGGATTTAGCATAATTCAGTGTCTCAAAGGTACTTAGCTACTGTTTTGCTGGGTGCTACTGATTAATGTTTAGGAGCTGAGGGAAATAATGAGCTTGGGAATGAAGGTGAAGAGCTGCTGTCACATTCCCAAGGAGAGGGGGACGGTGAGAGAGCAGCATCTTGCTACTACCACATCTTGCAGGAGTGTGCAGGCTGTTAGTCACCACTGCACCACAAACACAGCTCACTAGGAAGACCCCTCTCATTGCTGCTTTCAAGACATTGCTCTGTACTCTGGAAGTGCATGTATGATGTACAGAAACATACATGATACACATGTACATGATATACAAGCTCATATGGAATAGCAGACACCCATACACACATCTGCACGTAAACTTCCATTAGCAGATTAGTACGGTTTGACCAAAGGACTCCCATTCACAACTACTGCACTTCCAGGTCTGCTCTCTCTGCAGGTTTAAAGGACAGTTAAGACATTTCAAAATATATGAAACAGACAATCAGCTTTCTCATTCTAAAAATTGGTCTTAACTCTTAAAATTCTTTAAGGTTGAAAACAATAAGAGAAGGGAATTGAAGCCAGTGGTATTGACTGTAGGTACTCCACATGTACTGCTGAAAACTGTTTCAATTTGCCTCAGTTATGATTTTTTAGCCATAGTTCTAAGGCTACTACTTTGAATACAAAGCAAAGGGCACAATCCATTCTGAAACCGCTACTACAGCTAGGTGTACAATTTTTCTAAAGCACTGCATGAGGTACATTTCCCAACAGCCCCACAACTTTAGAAAGAACATTTAAAAAAGCTTATCAAAATATGTTACATTAAAAATAAGATGAAGTTCAACAGAGACAGGAACATCAACTGTTATCCGTTTCGCTGGTGCGTCTGCAACCTTATTTATTCACATCGATATTTTTTCATGACAGATATGGGATATTGGACTCTGTAATCTGAAGACTGCCATATTAGTTATCTTGCAAGACATTCATTGAATAAAAGAGGTGGGGAGAACATTAGGAGATATATTTGTACCTAACCTTGAGATAAAACTTAATTATCTGTCTCCTTATCACCAATCTCTGGCCCAGCTGGCGGCTTATTTATTTTTTATTTTAAATGTTTAGAATGCAATTGTGCTCACTAGTTATCTTATTAAAAATGAAAGTAATCTGATTTTTTTTTCTGTCACTCTAGAAAGAAATGATTTTAACAGAATAGCTTTTAGAAGTATTTTCTGCTGGTCTGTGCTTCTGCCTAATCTGTATGTGTGCAGAGCATCGCATGAAAAATGCATGCACGTAGCAGGCACAAAAACTAACACTACCTGTGCCTCAGCTTGGGCTGATAAGAAGTCTTGTACAATGCAGTAATAGCTGAATCTTGCATGCCCCTTTGCCTTTGCTGGCAAAATCTGCCTTCAGATGAGTCAGAAGCTAAACTCTGCCAGGTTTAACAAATGTCCACAGAGGATGAACAGATAGAATTATTTATTTCTATTAAGAATACCAGGGAGTATATTTTAGAGGAAGTAATTTCATTATCTGTTGAAGTGCTAAGGTTCAGAATTTCAATACACAAAACTCAATGATGCATTAATTTGATCCACCTCATTAGCATCCAGGCACATTTAGAGAAAAATGCCAAAATTGTTACAGTTGGTTCCAGTCATCAAAGTGATCGGCCCTCAGGGGTTTAACTCTGTAATTAATAGATAATTTATATTTCATGAATAATATATATAATAAAATATATATACTGTATAGTGTACATAATGTATCTCATAATACATGATTAACATACAAAAAAGGCAATATTTAAAACCATATTGCCATGGAGTAAAATTAGATTGCAAAAATATTTCAAATTTGATCACTCTATCTAGAAGAGAGAAAACTTGTGAAGAACCACAGCTTTACATAATAGGGTACATATTGCTACAGCTGAAAGAAAAGTAGGAGAAAAAGATCAAGGGCACCCCGTTCGTCTTGCTCCTGCAAATAAATATTCAAACAGCAGGCAGAGAAACCAAAGCAACTCTTACAAGCCTACATCCTTTTCTACTAACAGGTAAGGTCTCCTTTTAGATATTCTGGCATTTATTTTCACTATTTCAGCTACTTTTTAGAATGGACCAAGCTTTGTGAAGCAGATGTGGTGAGACAGTCTTTATGATTTCTTGGTAAATTCCACATGAGAGATTTATGTGCTGGTTTTTGGCATTAGACCCCACTTGCTGACTGACAGAAGATACCCCTATGTCTCATGCAGCATGTATAAGGAACACAAAACCACTCACATGTGAACTGGGAACACCATCTATCAAATACAACCATTACCAAAGAAGACTGAAGGACAACAGCTGAGCATAAAGGTCTTGCCAAACACATTCAAATATTTGTATTCAACAAAACCAAGCCTACAGAGAAGGATCACTGAAAAACTGTCTTGTTTAAAAGTGTCTCGTAGACTGTATCATTTGTTTCCTATCACTGACAGTCCTGACATATAAAAAAGCCTAACTCCATCTCCATTTGAATAAACTTTATACAATTTACCTATTTACTGATGTCAAATGGAGATAAATTAACACCCCCTCACCCAAACTCAGATGTTTTCCTTAAGTACCTGAGGAACAATATGTATAAAGTCTGGCATTGGCTTACAGACACAAGAACATGTCTAGTTAAAACATTACTTATAAATGACTGCATTGAAATGTAAGCATCCTAAATGGATTTTATGGGAATATTATGACAAAGAATAATTCACACTTTAATTTTATTAAAACCAGGAAAGGTAGAATGCCCCTCCAAATGATCATTATCATTCTAAAAGAACAAACAACTACTAATTATGAGTTTAGCATTTAGCATTTTCTTGCTTAAAGTGACTCTTAATTTTACATATTAACATACTAACTAATTTTACATAAAGTATGACTGTTTTCTACATCAAGTGAAACTGATCCTTACTGTTTTGAATCTAGTGCTAACAACTGTGAAATTGTATTAGACATTTCAGTGCCTGTGTCTCTAAGATACATGGTGCCCTGTGTGAGAAAAATAGCTTAGAATAATTTTACTTAGCTATTAAACAATTATACCCATGTTCTCTTACAGCCAGAAGGTGGTTTATCATTTCTATTGCTAAATTTAAGATAGCTACTATTTATTTTCACTGTCTGGGAGCCTCAACATGACTGGTACAACAAAGATTCTAATTAGAGTAATCTTTCCTGTAACCTGTCTACTGTTTTCCAACTCAAACAAGATTTGAATTTGAAGAACATACACTATGTTGGGTCCATGTAACTTGTAACAATTTTCTACCTTAATAGTCACACTGCAGCATTTGAAAATTGGCAATTATTCATTTTGCCATGAGCTGGTAACTGAAGGAGTGAAATTCTCATCTCTGAAGAATGGTATAGTAAATCATGGATTAGCAAAGTCAGGCACTGTCAGTGAAAGGCTGTCCTCTTGCTTACACCTAACAAAGCTAGCAATCAATATGGCACTCCTTCTCATCCCAATGCACATTTTATGTTAACTTTGATCAATTTCATCTCTAGAAATAAAATGTTTTAAAAGAAGAAAATTAGCTAGTTCTCTAACTAAAATCATGTTAGTAAAAATCTGACTGCAGAATCAGATGGAAAAACTAAATTCATCTTCCTACAGATTTTTAACAAGTTGTGACATCACACAGTTATCTATAAATACTACTTGCTAAAAATTTTGTATTTAAAATAAAATAATCTATGTCTGTTTAAAAGAATCCACCATGGATTTTTCACAGAAAAGACATAAAAAGTACAATTTGTATTTCCTGACCTCCACTATAAAACTGAGGTCTTTAGGCTAAATTGACCATTCAAACTTTTCAGAAAAGAGAGACACCTCCATAAGGCAATTCATCCTGTCCTCACACAAACATCCAAGATAGATAGGAGGAATTGTTCTCTGGAAGTTCTTTTTCTGTCTCCCTCCAAAATCTGTATAGGGACAATACATAACTTTGTCTAATGCATAATTTTTTGATAGCTAAGCTCAAAAAAGATGAAATAATCTTCTCATGCCTTTGGCAGCAAATCCTGGTTTTGTGGGTAAGGTTTTGCTATTTTTTTTTTTTTCTTGTGCAGGCTGACTTTTTTGGCTTGGAGTCTCAGCATCTCAGAGGCATCTGGCAAGAACTCCCACTGTCTTACACCTGTGATGCCATCCCAGACACATCTGTGAGTCTGCTCCAGTGAGAGCTGATGGGGAGTGCAGCCTTCCAGTGGCTCCAGTAACAGCATTACATCTCTGATGGGCAAGGAGGAGGGCTGCTATCAGGTTGTCAGGCTTTCAATACAAGTGTGGGCAAGAAGTACAGCAGAAGAGATAAAGGGTCATTGTAGCACGGATTCTGGTGATTAAATAAGGTTCAGAAGCAAGCCAGTTGCTGGTTTTGGGGATTTTTTTCCCTCTACAAGAAACATTTCAACTCTTCCTGTTCAGATAAAGGTATCTGAACTTAGCCAATACCAATTCTGCATATTTCCATCTTCTGAGTAAACTATCAGCATACAATAGATACTCAGATTTTTGAACACACCTAAATGACTCACTTCTTTATGGATGCTTTTTATAGTCTATGAAAAGTAGAGAATACAGAAATAAGAGTGAACATTAATTTATAAGTTCTAGGAAGACATTAAAAAAAATAGTATAACTTATATTCCATACCTGAGTAGTGGCTGCTTTGGATAAGAAGGTTGGTCACTGTTTTGGCATGGCTGAGGTTTTTTTGTGACTTGCTTATAAATATTCCTGGCAGTTACTCCGATCCATAGCATAGTAGAGAGTGTAGAATAATGCAGTACTATGCCAACCTAAAAAAAGAGTGGACAATTAAACAACTCATGGATCAGTAAAACAAGAGCTTTACAAGAATCTTACTTCATAAGGGCACAAGTAAACATTTAAAATTGAATTTATAAATGCATCTAACAGTTGCACTTAAAACCAGTTATTTAATCTACCACAGATAGTATTATCTGTAATACCAGAAGCTATGTTGGGAAAAGGAGATGTAAAAACATTTGTTTTCTAAGAACCTGTTTAATGAAAACACTTTACACCTGGATTTAAAGTGATGTGACTCTTAGTTTGTGTTGCACTCTTTGTTAGCCTATCATGAGAATGCAATTTAAAATTTAATGAGAGACCAGCATTTTTGCTTGCTATTACGCTATTTCCTGTACCTTTTCAGGAAAATCCTGCTGTAGTTCCCTCTCTGCTATACATAGGCAAGGTTGTTTCTGGCAATGGCATCAGTGCTATTTGCACTGATAAATCCAGATTTATTTTAAGAAAATTATAAACTTGGCTACAGAATTTTAAAAATAAATGACAGCTTTGGCATCCCCCCTTCAAAAGAATTATAAACTCTAATAGTGTTATTGCCACTTTGTCTCCAAGAAACTGGTGTGTTTATCATTGAAAGGAAAACAAAGTACAAACACCTCTAAAATGCTAACATCTTTGTTATGTTAGTAATTGTTATTCATTACTATGGAAGTAGTAATTGGAATTTTATCCAATCTCCAGTGCTTTATTACATCAGCTAAGTCTGCATCTGATTATATAAAATGAGGTTACCTTTGAAGCAATAACCTGACATTTTGCAGTGACAAGTAAAATATTGCTATAATTGGAAAGAACATAAATGTTTAAGGAATACAGAGAATCGCTGAATAAAGCTAACACAAATCTATTATTATGATTTATTTGAGCCAGTGTTCACTTTTGCTCCACTTAAAACAAAATAATTGATGAGTAAAGAAAAAAAAATTCCATGCGTTTTGTTTATATTTAGTATTATAGCTCAAAACTTGAAGACAGCTGCAAATATCATCAACAGAAAGCCCTTTGCAATTTTCTCTGGGTCTTGTCTGTCACATTAGACAAGGGAGGATAAAGCCTTCATCACTGCTGCTGCTTGGGGTAAAAGAAGCAGAAATAAGAGAAAGAGACAACTGTGTATTATGAGCTGCCAGTTCAGGGTCTGGTGCTGTCTGGGCTTGGTTCACAGGCAGCTTGCAGAGTTTCTCTAGGGTTGCCCTGAACAAGACCATGAGTAGAGAGGAGAGGCAGGACAATGAGAAAGGGGAAGAAAATTAGGCAGAAATAATGAGAAAGAACTGGAAAAAAATCTAAATATTTAGCTCCTAACCTCTTTCTCATTTCAGCACAGCTCTCCTGTTATATATTCTGTTTTCCACAGCAGTATGTGCAATAATAGGAACAGTTGAAGTTAATTCCATGTTAAAAGGCACCTACATGTGAAATTTTGAAAATGTATATAACCATATAGACAGAAATCATCAGCCACTTAAATGAATGTAGCACCTAAAAACAGTACAACAAAACAATTTTATTGAAGTTTCAGGGAGGCAGCTGAAATGACTGAAAACATCATGGCTATGCCACACCTGCATCACACTGCTGTTTCTCACAGTGTGCTCATGTTTCAGCAACTGAGTTACTTCTGATATATGCAGAGGAGACAAAAATGTTATCATCCTCTGTACTAACTCTTTAATGATCTACATCTCTCCCTCTCTCAAAAAAAAACCTCAAACCAAACCAAACAAAAAACCAAACCCCCAACAATTTGCATTTTTGCTCGAAGGAAACAAGGATTTATCCTGAAGGTACAGGATCTCTTTATGACCAACAGGTTTGACATGACACGGCAGAAGCGTGGAATTTGGAAGGGTGCACTGAGCTGTTACACTAAATTCTGGAATTTTTCCTATTATCCATCTACTAATAATTAGTAAAGAAATGCTTGTTGTACTTCACACTGAAAATTCAGTGTTTCAAAGTGCTGGGCTTTGCTCTCTACCTCTTCTTTCCCCTTGTCTCCCCACCAACATCAGATGTGCCACAGAGATGCATCTTCCTCACTGCTGTGTTATGGACTGTGGCTGCAAGTCCTTTGTCCCCTCCAGTGGGATCAGCTCTTTCTAACTCTCTCAAGCTAGGAAGACACCTGGGCTCTATGGTAGAAACACACCAGAGAGCAGCTCATGACAGGGGAGGGAAGGATGAGGCTCAACAAAAAGACCAAGGTGTCTTTATTCAGTAAACTCTTTCTTCACTCTCTTAGTAAACTTGTGGTTATGCATGAAATGTCCAAGGTACAAATTTACCTGTGTGTATCTGTACTGGGTGCCTACCTCTGTAAAACTTCAGAGGCCAAAAACCATATACAAACTAAATATCAAAGTGATATCTTAAAATGACTTTCACTATTAGCAGAACCTTTTTGTTATTTATTTATTTATTTCACATAAAATTGTATGGAGTTGTCCCCACAGAATAAAGGATTATGACTGGAAATATTGAAGTGATGACCCCCTATTTTTAAAAAGGTTTTTCACTGGCAGGCCAAATGATACAGGAAAAAATGCCAGGATATATGTGTTGGAAACAGCATTGTACCTAAAGTTCTTTAATATCAACAGTTATATGGTTAAAATTTTCTTGTTTTCTTGTATTCATTCTTTACATGTCCTGTGTTCTAAGAACTCTTATCTTTGGGAATAAGCACTAGCCTTTTGAATAGAAGATTATACTTTTCTTCAATAAGAAGATGCTGTCTGTTTGTGCTCCTTCAATAAAACTCAGTACCCTAGAGATAAGTTAAGTTCCACATGATGCAGTTACCATGGTAATGACCAGAGTACACATTTATGCAAAGCATTTTGGCACAAAGAAGTCTCTTGATCAGCTTTAAGTTGCACACAATTTTCTTTGTTTTCCCAAAATTTCTAATTTAATTTCTTTTTTTTTCTAGTTGTAATCATATTTCAGATAAGATTGTACTTCTTAATTCAGTTCTATTTAAAGAGGACACAGATATTGCATGGACATTCTGATTAAACTATTAATCCTGCAATGAAAATTATTCTTTTCTGTGAGATGAAGGGATTCAGGAATTTCTCTGCAGTCTGTAACACCACTGGATGTGAATATTTCATGATCTTTAAACATTTAGCATTAGCAAAACCCCATGTTCCCTTCACAGGTAGAAAATTTAGAGCAAGAAGTTGAACTTCTGAGTTGAACTTGTAGGCTGCTGGCTGGTATGGAACAGGCTTTGCCTTTCTTTCTGACAGTTTACTGCTTTACAGAAACAAATTCACAAGCAGCTTCACATACGACATTCGTTAGGGAGAAGAAAGATCTGAGCCTTGCCAAAGTTTACATGGAAGCTTTTATTTTATAAACCAGGTAGAGGTCCTTGGAGACGTGACTGGAGTGATATTGCAATAAATAAATAAATATATAAGATTCTGTCTCTCTCCTTAACTTTTCTGCCTCCCAAATCTTGTGCCCAGAAGTCCAGTCTTCATGCTTCAATATGTTTCACTGATGATTTCATCCCCCAGCATCCATAACCTCATGGCTATCATGCCTTCCTCTAAAGCCGGAGCCATGGAACAGAAATCTTTGAGAGTACAGAACTGATGGCTCACACATGGGGAGTGATCCAGCCACACTTGTGTCTCCTTCTCTCTCATTCTTTACATGAAAGGAGAGAGCTTCCTTCTGCCTTTTGAAGCACACTAATCTGAGGCCTAACTAGGAGATGGAAGGGCTCCCTGGCTGGCTCAAGCACCTCTCTGGTAGTGTACTGCCTCTGATTATCCCTGCTGCTCCTAAGACAACCTCTGACGTGCATGAAAGATTGTGCCAGTAAACTCAAGAGTCTGGATTCTACAACAGCCAACATTCAGTGACACCCAGAATGAGATTCAAGGGTAATCTAAAGAGTTTGTAGATTCATTCACTGGGGAAATGTGCAAAGATGCAATCAACTCTTCTAGACCGGCACTCTAAGATCAGGTTTCTTTGTAAATCATAAAGACTGCAGAGCACATATGCAAGTGAAAGGTCTATACAAAATCCTCTCTGAAACAGATATGCAGGTTTAAGAGGGAATTTTAGATTTTTAGATTCCACATAAAAATAAATGTTCAACCACTTCTGAAGAGACTTTTTTGTGCCACTGTTTCGCCTTGAAGGGGATTTGAAGGTTCTTCCAGCTATTACAGAAATGGGCCCATTTCCATAGCATTAATTCCTGGTGTTAAAACTAACCTGTAACTACTCATTTAGAGACAGAAGGTGATCCAAATGAAGCTAACCTAGAAGCACCCTTTTCAGTAAAATTTGAAGGATAAAAGTTATTTCACATCGATAAGTATGCTGCAGTCAATTTTTTGTGGAAGTTTTAGGGATAATTACAATACAAAAGGTGGTGGTTGACTGGATTTTATACAACATTTCAGTGATTAGGACAAAATATACTTGCACTTGGAATCTTTCCCTATGCACTCGGGAAATAAAAAGTGAAAATTGCATTGCTGCAGGTTGAAGCTGTGCTTTGAATTTTAGCAGAATGAAGGATACCTGTGGAATGGCAACTGATGGTGTTACACCTGTGGTATAACTAATATTTTAGTTCTGCTTGAAGGAGTAACATTTCCACAAATGTATTTTAAGCCCTAATATTGGGGCTTTAGCATGTTGGATATTAAATCACAGAGTAATTGTCTCAGCGTTATCACAGGACACAGGCACTGGGACTCAGAATTCTGAAAACCTTTACTGTCAGAAAGCAAGAAAGGATCTGTGGCTGGGTACGATGTTCTCAAAGCAAACAGTTTTTCAGCCTCTATTACCAGTTATTGGAGCCTTGTCTTAGATTGTTTGGACAATTTCATCCATTAGTCCTGTCTAATTACATCAGACAATTTCTACCAGAAAATAAAAGACATTCTTTGTCTTGTGTCACTTGTATCTTTCCTATATTGTAACTACTGATGATATTGTCTGTTGATGTAGCATATTACCAGGTAAATAAGCAGCTTTACTAAACTGGCTAGCAGACACAGGGATGGTTCAATTCAGTTTCTCTAAGTGTGCACGTTTCTCAGCAGCTCAGGATCTGGCCCTATCCCATAGCAAGAGACAGATGCCACTGATAATGCTCTTTATTAAGATACCCCTGTAGTTTATGTACTACTTACAAAAGGCTATTAATAACACATTTATCTCAATCAATTTTTCATTATAGCTGTTAATACCACGTTGTTACCATGCAAGCTGCAAAGTAAATAATCAGACAAGGACTGAAACAACAGATGGTCATTTGTGACCATGTAATTGCATGGCCATGGCTGCCCTGCAACCTAATCTGCTACTATCACTTGCAAACTGCAGACAAAGACAATGGTAAGTGATATTTCAATTTGCTAGAACTTACAAATTAATTATGACACAATACACTAGATATTGTGAGATATTTCTCTCAAAAAACATCTAGTGGACAACTGTGTTAATGAAATGAGTATCATGTAATAACACTCAGGTAGACTTCACATGTAGAACATCAGAGTGCTTACAGACCCACATGTGCTGTTTACTGATGGTCATACACAAAAGGCTTCCAAAGCACCTCACTGAATATCAGAGTGATAACTCTTACACTAATTATGCAAGCCTTGCAATGACTCTGCTGTTGGCTCCTGACTCCTGCTATCGACACCCACTCAAGCCAGTCAGAACTGCATTAGTGACAGGAAAAACCCCAGGAGAACATTGGCTAAACAAAGTGCTTTACTACAGGAAAATGCCAACAACATTCATGAGACCTGGTGCACTTCTACAAAACCTATAGGAAGAAATATTCAAGGCAAACAAATTGCAACAAGCCCTCATCAGACATTACAGAAGAAGACTGAAATTACTTTCTTTACATACTGGACAGACTCAACCTTTATATTCAGAGCAGCTGAATCCAGCCCTGTCTGTGCATGCCACCACACTCTTGCCCCAAAAATGCTGAGGCAAGAGATGTGAAACAGCCCAGCAGTGCAAACAAGGCTCCATAAATCACATGTTGGTCTGGGGTGTCTCCTTAGGGATCATCCAGGGCAGACAGGGCCACCCTCAGGCAAACTCTATGTGTTACAAAACTGAAGCAGTAACTTTAGTCCCACACACTCAATCCAAAGTACAGGAAGGAGAGAAGTATTCTGGATTCATAGTTTACAACTATCCTGTACAGTAGAAAAATATCAAGATTTTCAAGGCTTTTCTTAAAAAAATAAAAACCAACAAGAATGAGGCAATCTGAGCCTCAGAGAAGTTAATACATTGATCATCCTCTCAGAGAAACTCATGTGACAGCCAAGCACTGAACATTCCCAGTGCTGGCCTTTGAAAGACATGCTTATAATAGTTTATTTTGAAAATCTTAGGATCCAGGAACAACATAAGAAAAGAAAGAAAAAAGCCAGTATTATCATTTGCAAGTTTCAATTCTGTAAGTAAGAGTTACTAAGACAGATACTTACAGCTTGACAGATAATTGGATATTTAATGCGATTGATTCCACCAGCGAAAACAGCAAATGTGAGAGCAGTATGGAAACAAAAGTTGAGAAGCATGTGCCATCCTTTTCTGCTTATTCGGATTGTGCTGTTGAAAAAAAATCACATTTTAAAGTTAAAACCCCAACATTTTCATTATGCAACTTACTATTTTGGAAAAACACTTAATTTGATGGAATAAAATTCTCAGATTCTCGAATACCTATATAACAATCTACCCATAGGACAGAGTCTGACCTATATAGCATTGAAATAAATGATAAAAAGGTAAAATAAATGGTAAAAATCATAAAAGTCTACTCATTTAAAGTTTCCTCTACCAAATCAAGCATTTAAAGTGGAGTACTAAAAGAAAAAGGCTTATTGCATAGCTTCACATATGCAGAACTTTAACAAGACATCTCTAAAGGATTAAATGGAAGCTGAAGATCAGAAGACATTGCATTAACTTCATATAATTAATATTTAGCAGTTTCTACAGTACAATACATTCCTACTCTTTTAAATTGCTAATGGTCTTTAACCAGAAGTATGTTGTTAAAATGGCATTTATATGAATTTTTCATATCAAAGAAAACACAAGTTTTCTGAACCCAAAATTTAGAAGACAAAGAAAGTTTCTTTTATCCATTGATAGTTACCAGTCTTCCAGCCAAACTTGGTCTTAAAAGCCAATATGGCAAGTGTGAACAAATATATTTGGCTGACCAAAGTGCTGCTGGACTGGAATTTGCCAGAAATCAATTTGATGCTGTTCATGGTTTTATATTCAACTGTTGAGTTAGAAATCTTGGGAAAAGTGTGCAGAAAATATAAACATATGTGTCAGGAAAGCTCGAGAACAGCTTAAAAAAGGTTGATATAAGCTTTATTTTTATGTCTCTGGTGTAAATCACATTGCTGCCATTATTATCCAACAGTAATTCAAATAATTTTGATTTATCTTTAAAGGTTTTGATTTCTTTTTAAAGGTTTTAAAAATTCAAGTGCCCCAGCTTTGTGCTGACCATTTAATACGTGTTTAAAATGGAATTCTTACCTGTGGTGGACAATGTAGGTGATAATGGAAGCAAACAGGCACAACAACATAACTGCAGTACATGCATAAACCACAGGGTGCAGAAACTCCCCTGGGTACTGGGGGAAAGACAGCACTGTCTTAAAATCCTGTGGAAAGAGCAAAATGATTTAACATTGTTAGGCATGTGTGAAACTGAGACTTTATTCCAATATGTCCTGTCATTTCTAGCTGTTCCCTTTCAAGGGCAGGAAAAAAAAGAAAATATGAACTTTCAATGTAGATACAGTTCATGAATTTGCAATAACAGACTGCTCCTTCCTAATCTGCATACAGTTTGCTAGACAGAAATTAACCTTTTTGTACAAGCAGACATATCCTAATTAAAAAAAAGTCTGAAAAAGTACACAGAATATTACATTTTCCCAGCATTAGCAATATCTGGTCCTCCTGATAATATTAACTTTATAAGCATATTTTATACTAAGATATTAAGCACAAAATTTCAAATCACCATAAAGGTCTCTACATGGCATATATATGGCTGCAGAAGAACCACTCAAAGAAAGAAAAAAACCCATAGGAATACACCCAAATTATCAACTGACTCAGATATAACTACCAGTTGATACAACTCCTGTAACCCAGTGACCTTCACACTCAGTTGAAAATACTCTGCTCCCTGTAGTAATTCAAATGTAACTTGGACAGCTATATTAACAGCAGAGTAAAGATCCATGTTAAACTAACATGTATTGGACATGTTAGTGCTTAGTGACACAATTCTTCATGAAAACCATAATGAAAAACTATTGATGTCTTTGTGAAATTAACCTTCAAATTCCCATTCTAAATTACACATTTAGGAGAGCTAAATCTGGAGGTGTGATGGATGGAAGCAGAAGGAGCCCATTACATAGAACAGAATGTCTTCAGACCATCTGAATTAAATTCAGACTATCTGAATTAAAGCAAACATCACATTCCCCGTGATGCATTACGCCACATTTGCTTGTGGCACTACATTTCTGCACACAGATACTAAAAATAATACACAAAACCTATCACCTGAGTGCAAATACAGTGTCATCTACATGCCAGTTCCTATGTGCAGTGGCACTAACTCTGCACATAAAAATGAATATACATCCCAGCAGAAAAACCTAAAATCTGAAATACTACCAAATATGACAATCCAGCAAAGTCTAACATTTAAAATATTGGCAAACATTTAAAAGACTTTTTTCTTATTTGTCAGTTTTAGGATCCCTTAGAAAAAGATTCAGTACATTATTTTCCAGAGGTGAAATCTCCCCTTAGGAAACTGGGACTGTAATGCTAATACCTCTGTTTAATTGCATTTGCATGCAGAGAGCTGATTTCTAGCACCATTATTTATGAATATGAACTTGTCCACGTACAAGTAGATAATGTTCATGAGTATATGCAATTATTAAATTGTGAGAATTTAGTTTACCTTCTAAAATGATCCTCACAAGTAACTGATGCCCAAGTAGTTATAATTAGTAGTTCTTATTTTCCTTCATTATTAGCTTTAAAGTTTCTAAGATTGATTGTACCAGTTTCTCCAGATGCATATGAATGTCAGTTCTAAACAGAGCAGCTCCCAACATATATAAAAAGGACCATCCAAATGAAAAAAAAACTTTATGAGCATGTTGCCCATTTCTCTTCAGGTACTCCCTCAGCTTGCACATTAAACCTCAGTTACACCTGCTCTCTCCCTCCTGTCCACCACACCAGTTTTCTCTCTGCCCTGCCCAGCTCCCCAAGGCCCAGAATGAGAGGTGGAGTCACTTCTCACGGAGGATCCCAGACTGTGCTGTGTCATCCAGAGGTGTCAGCTCTTGCTGCCCTTCCCTCAATCACAAATGGGAAAGAGGAGGAAAACAACTCTGTCTTTTGATGTGCTAGATTTTTAACATGACAGACCTAGGCTCTTAAGGCTGTTTCATTTTTGTTTTCTTTCAGTGTGCACGAATAAACACTCAGGATATCATGACTTCATAACTTTCAAATAACTCTTTAAAAGTCTGTTGGTTCAGAACTGTCTCTGAATGTCCACTCAAACTCCCTTTCTTATCCTGATAATCTTTTTCTCCCATGTTTTTATTGGAATCATCTCCCCATTAATTCTTTTATAAAGTAAGTCTCACGAGGTAGATTAATGGGTATTTACCAGGAATGTTCAATACAATTTTAGCTCATATTATGAGTAGTAATGTAAACAACTGGACAATTTAAACAGAAATACTCTGCTGAAGATAATAAAACATTTACCTCTAGCTCTTAGTGATGTAATTATATTTTCATGTACTAATAGTACACTTTGGCATAATTTTAGGTACACAATTTCTCTGCATTCAGAAATGTGTTACTGTAACTATACAGTAGTAACAGTACACTTATTTAAAGAAATAAGTAAGTTGGATATCACCATGAAAAGTTGTGAAAAAGGAAGTACAGTGAAGCTACACAATTATATAGCAAAAACTGAAAGCAATTTTATTTGAGTACCATCACTGTGTACTAAAGAACTAGTTTTTAATAGTGTAAATGCAAAGTTCAGCCTCTCCCTATGTTTGGTCATCAGTATAAAAGCAAATGCCATGTGTCCTACAGGTATACAACCATTGTGCCTGCAGAAGAATGAAGAACAATCAGGGTCTTAAAGCTAATTCAATTTTAAAATATGAGTTATATCTCTAATCTTTTACAGTAAATAAATGGTAAAATTTTGAGTATGAAAATGCATTAATGTCGAAGTAGAATATCCTTTTTAAAAGTTATGTATACTGAAAACTGATTTCATTATAGGTATATAACAGATGTATCATGTCTGCTCTCTGATGATAATTAAGCCTTATTGATCCATTAACTTCCCTTGAGTAATCTGCTGGGGAAGACAACATGCAGAAAAGAAGCATTTTTAAAATGCTGTATGGAAAGCTGCATAATTGAATTTTACATTTTAAAAAGTTAGGTTTGATTTTATTTCCTAGAGGAAATTCTAATCCCAGTGATATTGAAAAATCACAAGAATTATCCCAGGAAAATGAACACTTACAAGACTTTGACCATTACAAACTAGTATCTACAACTACAAGGCCTTTTAGTTGTTTAATGAGAACCTGTCATTCATTTACCCTTTTAAGATGGTGTGAAACAAACCAACAGTGGTGAACACTTGTGGCACATGAGCTGAATCCCATATTGGGCCAGATTGCCAAGACTGCACACAGCAGGAGGGAAATGATTATTTCCTTCTATTCTCCACTTGTGAGCACAAATCTCAACTACTGTGTCCAGTTTTGGGCACTACAGTACAAGAATGACATTGCTGAATTGTAGAAGCCACCAAGACAATAAAATGTCCCAAAGCCTGGATTCTAGGTCTTTAATTTCCATCTGCCTTCCAAGAGTTGGCATATTTTACTGAGCTTTACAATCTGAATCCATTTACCTGCTGGCTGAAGTTGCACCAAGATGAACTCAAGGTGCATTAAGCCAACAGAAAGGAAAAACAGAAAGAGTGAGCTTGAGTCAGAGATCTGATTTGTGATAAAATCACTGCCTTTTGGAGGAGAGAAGCCTAGATTTTTGAGCCCAGTACCAAGCTAGTTTATGCTTTTTACAGACCAAATAATACATATTATTAAATGCAATTTAATAAAATGTACATGGAAGGAAAAAAAAAAAAAGCAGATCTTGCTCTTAGGAGTGCTCTAATCCCAAGGCTTTGTGCAAAAGAATGACAGTCAGGAATGTTCATAAAAATCCAGCCTTTTCTGGGGCTGGACTCAATACTGTCCATATGGGCTAAGCACTCTCTGATGAGAATGAGCATTACATGAGCAGTGAGCAGTACATGCCAGCTGAGGACTGAAGTGATGTGCCTCCTTGCAGGCTCTTCACACTGGGAAACATCTCCACAAGTGCAGAGGAATCTAATTCCAGAGAATTTTGCGGTTCCCACTACAATAAATGTGAATTTTATATACAGCAGGTAAACTTGCTGGATCACTTGCACAATCTTTGGTGCATAAGCTCTGCTAAAGTCTATCCTGTGGGTGTTTAAACTTGGTGTTTAAACATGAAAAAAGACTTTGTTCTTGAACCTCTTGTTAATAGGCAGTCTGATTTTTCAAAGTACAGAACAATGTTTCCACAGCCTGTTATGAGAAAACCCTGTGTTCTCTATGGGGAAAATGTCAAACACTGTAATTATGTCAACCTTCGAAATGACATCTCTGTAATACTTCCCCGACTCATGAATTAATTTCTCAAAAGGCTTAGACAGGCTGCTTAATTTGGAGAAGACCTGAAAGGTGGAAGTTTAGAGTTCTGTTTTCAGAACTGCACTTTGTGAACAGGCTTAAGAAATTCTTCAATTGTCTCCAATAACAATGAAAATGTTGAAAAAGTAGCTTTTTTCATACCAGATTGGAAAGACTTCAAATATTGGGGGAATGCTTGCAAAACAAGAGAGAAATGCCCTAACTCTTACTGTGATCCATTCCTACGATCCTGACTCTTCTCAGTTTCTCATTCGCACAGTTTTCCAAGGTTTGCTTCCAGAACAGTTTCAAATATGCTCTGGTTTTGTCAGCTGAATCTCCTCAGCCCTAATTACCTCATAAGCATCCACTGAATGTATGCTACTTTTGCAAATAATTACTCCTTATGCCCATAAACCAAACCCAAAAATCCAACAAAACCCACACCTATGTTGACTGGAATAATATGACAAATTGTGACAAAACAGGAAAGGAGCTGCTTATGATTTTATGTTGATTTAACCTGCTTTCAGGATTACAATTGGAAGTGCTAAGAATATTTATTAATCCATTTCATGTTAATTGGGAGGTATCATAGTTAGGTTTAAGAATTTTATTTGTGTTTCTTTGGCAGATTTGAGGAAATTACTATTGACAAAGCAGTCTAAGTGGGGAAAGGAAATGTTGTATACAATTACAGTAATATCCATCACTATTGAATTTCTATTGTGTTCTAAGAAAAATGAAAGGAAGAACAGAGGACAATGTATGCCAAAACATATTTAGAAAATTTTGAAATTCATTGTTGCTATTGGATATTTTTGTCATCTTCTGAAGAGTTATTACTCAGATACAGAGGTCTCTGCATTGGTCATAACGTACACACACGTCATCCTGAAAAATTAAAATACTGATCTACAACTCTGTTCACACAGGAGCATAAATACACAGTATTTAAGAAGCAAATACTTATCATTAGATATACCAAATCTTCAAAGTATATAAATTCATGATTTTACTCTAAAATAGAAACTCATATTGCAGAGTTCAGGACCCTAGAGGGCTTTGGACACCTCCAAAAGAAACTAGAGTGTTACCAGCTCTCTTCCTCCTATAGATAACAGAGGAAAAGACAAAATAGAGGACTAGTCTAAACACACAGTACATGAAGTAAAAGGCAGGAGTAGAACCTGGGAGTAAGTTCACAGTATTTTACGCCCACCTCTAGGACATACTGCTCGAAACCTGATCAGAAAAAGATAACGCTCCATTATGTCTGACTCTATTCCTAATTCCAACCTCCAGCAAAGTGAAAGTGTGAGGCCACGTGAAGGAAGGAGCTTGTAGCTCCTTTCCAAGCCAACCTCCAAACTGTACTTTCTTTCTCATTGACATCACTTGAACAACTGTCACAGAGAGAAATCAAATGGCTCTACATGACTCCTCTCACTTGAAGTATGCTCATGCTTATTAATTATCAATCGTAGTTGATAAATCCTTGATTGCTGCCTTTCTAAAAAAAGGACTCTAGAAAACCTTTATTTTAACCCTTTTACGTTACTTAGGCATAAATAACCTCTATGAAAGTGCCTTACGAAATCTTGCCTTACTATTTAAAAAGGTGATAAATCAGAATAAGTAATGGATAGCTAGACTGACTGAGGCTTCTGTTTCAACTTAATCTACAGCAGGATGTACACAATTCTGATGGTAAGGTAAAGCTTCAGTGCTGCTTTTTAGTTTACAGTTAACTACTTCAGTTTTCTGCAGTTACCCCAAACCATAATAATCAATTATGAATTTTTGTTGTTTAACAGATTAGAGAATTACACATTGATGACGTGTATCATGATATTGTAGCTAATTTCATTAGCTCTACACCATATGCCAGGTATTTTGAATTTGCTCATGGTTTGTTAGTATTTTAAAATATATTAGGCATTTAGATATGAATTAATAAGATACACATAGGTACCTTATACTTTTCATTTTATAAATTAATAATGATGCAGAACAATGAAGTATTTTTCATTTCTATGAAATGATATATTTCTATACCATTTCTATGGTATGCAAATTGAACTGCCCAGAAAAGAAAAGTTTCTATGAAATAAAATAATCTTTGACTTTACACCACAAAACAGTGATTAAGAAATAATACTTGAATGAAAATGTTTGAATATAATGAAGCTACAAAAATTTTCCATTATCTATTTAGAAAGACAGTGGTTGGAAAACTGTTTTGTGTGTGTACATATTTATATATGTATGTTTTAAAATTACTTGTCATCTTTTTCCTTAAAAGCTGCTGTGAAACATGAGCTGAGAAACATATCCTATTGTTTGCCACCACAGAAATTGCAAAGCAAGGGTGAGTCTAAGATTCTACTTTCTTGTCTTGCACAGATAAAACTGGAAGATGCACACATGAAATAAAGCAAAGTCAAATCCTCATAACCAAACACAAGGCCTAAAGCAAAATCACATACCAGATACAAAAGCTCCACTAAAAAGTGCCTCAGTTGCCTTTACAGTTGTAGAGAAACCCATCTCCTACCAGCAATGAATGGGCTTTACAAACCAAAAATTAACTGCAGCCCTTGTGTCAGTATTCAAGTTTCCAAACAAAAAGAAACTATGGAACTGGTTGCTTGAAAACAGTTAATTAACATTTAGTGACTACTCAAAGTTTAAGAACGGCTGAACTCAAGCAGATGAAGAAGGAGGAAGCCATTTTGGGTGTGGCACCTGCAAAGTCAACAGGTGCTTGCTTTAATTAATTTAGAAAAACATCCTCAAAGCAAAATTATGATTCACATTCTGGGAAACAAGAGGCTGGGGGAAAAGGGAACTCACAGGAGCTGTAGAAAATGAGGTATATTTGATGCCATCAAATCTGAGGAAGAGCTCTTAAATTCTGAACAATTCTATAATGGGTGAAAAAATGTTCAACTAAGTCTCAGGGAAATCAGTTCTTACAAAGTGGACGATAATATCTGCATTTAACTCGTGGGCACCACAGCTTTGTGCTATGATTGGCTGCCATCTGGGCTCCATCTGACAGCAGCAGATTGGTATTCTCTGCACACGTCCTCGCAATTCCTGTCGCCTGTGTTTGCTGTCCCTTACACATACACACAATACATTATTTACTCAACTATAAACATTTCTGTAATGCACACAAGCAGCATCTACAGCGCAATCATGCATCAGCATTCAAGAGCAATCTAGTTTTAATAGGACACATACCAAATCTTTTTACAACTGGTTTATAAGAAATATTTTTAAGGGTGCAAACATTCTCTAAAGCTTAGAAACCTTACAATTTCTAGTTTGCTTTCCTTTAGTCCCTGAATAATTACAGTTCATTATTGTATGCATAACATTTTTTCTTTCATGAAGATAACTTTCTGTTAAGCAGGTTAGTTAAATAACTGCAATGGGAAGTGTAAGTGTGCCTGAGAACAGAGCAAAGCAGCTGATGTGTTAGCACTGCACAGGAATATTTTTCTTCACAAACAGCAATTTCCTAAGTAGGCTGTCAGCATTGGTCTACAAACCAAAACTCCTACAGAATCAACAGGGGTAGCTCAGTCCATAGTTAAAAGAGCAGAAGATGTTATTCCTCTCCATTTATTAAATGATTCAACATTGCGGTATGCCTGCAACTAATTAGTATGATCAACACAGTGCAGGGCAGGAACAAAAGCAGACCAGCCTCTGAGATGTGCTGATGTAAAAGCACACAGGAGTATACATTTTTAAACCCTGTCCTATAATTTATAACCATTATGTACTAATCATTCCTTGATGGAACTTTCATTTATAAGACTGAAGTTAATGTCATTTCTGATTAGGCCTGCCTCAAGATATTAAAACTGACCACCAGGTTTATTCACTTACTAGCAGTTAAGTAACTTACTTTCTTTTTGACTGTTTTGTACTAAACATCATAAAAACCTAGAAGGTCGGCTACTGACAAGTCAGAATGAAACAGATGCACGTATAAAGAACATAAATGTATGGCAAAAGAGAGAGAAAAACATAGGTATATTTGCTAAGTCATATACTTACCATTAGCACTGCAAAGTTACTGAAGTGTGTACTCTGAATGGTGGTAATATTGCCTGCAGAACTAATTATGTGGCACCCTTCTCCCCACCAGCCTCCATGTCCATCTAGAAGGTCGAAATCCCAGAAGGCTGCAATGGGGTCTATACCCCGTGCAAAGTGCCTCAATCCTATAGTAAGTGGGCTGGTGAGGTTTCCAAAACTGCACCCATCTGCAAAAGGAACAAACTGAATCAGAGAGACGGAGTGGAAAACCCTTTAGTGATGAATGCTCTGTAAAGAGATCAGATACACTAAACTACGGGGACAAAAGCCAGTGGATGCAAAATCTTAGTGGTCAAAATCAAACGTAGTGCTCACATCGGAGAAGTTTGCAATGGTATAAATAAATCTGAACGTTTCAATCACATATTGTGACAAAATGATCTAATCATTCCCCACATAAGAGATCTTTTTTATTGTTTCATGTTCTTCAGTTATGACCAGTATTAGACTGTTGCCCATGTAATTGCAGAAACAGCTCAGTTTCACGGCGTGATTAACAGCTGAGACAATTCTGCACTTTGAAAGTCACATTCAAACATTTAAAAATGTTAATAGAAATGAGAGCACTACTCAGTATCAGACAGAATTAGCAAAATTGCACGGGTGAGTAATTAATCAAAATAATGACTCACTAGCACAAACAATGTATGTTATTTGGACAAAAGTCTTTAACAACACCTGTTTTACATCCATCGCATCAGAAAGTATACTGCTGAGTATTGATGCATGCAACAGGACACTACTCCCACTCCAAAAGCCTTATTTTTACCTGTGTCTAGGACATTAACATTGCAATTGTAAAGAGTAAAAGAAGGTTCCTTCCGATAGCTTTAAGAAGCAAGCATCTGTAACAACACAGTCACCGAACAGCAGCCCAGAATTTGCATTCTAATTGTAGCGCAAGGGCATTTCTTTATTTGCAGGACGATGTGAATAAAATCGTGCAGATAGGAACAATTGCAAACATTGTACTAAAGACAGAGACTGTTTCCAGCCTCTCAGCACACTGCATACTCTGCCCCTCTATTCTCTGCACAATCAAGCATACCGTAGCTCTTAGATTAAAGAAAATAACGCATAACAGCTTCTCACCTATTTTAGCAAAAACAGCTGGTGTGGCAACCGTCCTACGTTTCCCATCATCTGCGAGATTTGATGAGTTTCCTGTGCTGGGAAAGAGTTTTCCATTCCGAAAGACAATAAACTGTAGCTTGCAAGTAGAGTTATCAACAGATTGCCAGGCTGAAGACTGAGAGAAGACAGACTGTGGCAAATGAACCGAAGCTACTGCTACAGCGTTCTGTACAATGAGAAAAAAAAAGAAACATTTAAAATGCAAATCACAACAGGGTTGCTTTCATGATGTTTTAAACTCCTGTACAAGAAATGTATGCTGCCTTCCTTTTCCAACAGACTGGAAGCAACCAAAGAAGCACGGGCTGTAACCATGGGAATAGGATCGGTACAGTGCATATTAAAAGGGAAAACGTTTTGATTGAATGTGAGAGTCTATATGGTCAAGCTCCCTGCTGCAGAGGTGAGAATGGTTCTTACCGTGCCTGCTAGAGGGTCCATCAACACTGCAGATCTGATTTAAAGAGACAACCTCTACCAGGTTTTCTCCTTCACTTAAAATAGAATCAGACAACTTACATTAAAACATTTCTCCGAAAGGGTACTTAAAGAGTATAAAAAATAATTTTATTATTAAAATAAATTACATCTGCAGAGAACTGCAAGTGCAGTAAACAACACAGTTTAGGAATATGTTTTTCTTGCTTCATATAAGGAAAATCAGTTAACTATGTTTTAGTCATGCAGGATTTAAAAATATTACAAACACTAATGTGAAAGAAGAAAACAAGATGACACTGGGAGAAAATGAATGAAGACTGTCAGATCACTATAATGGCTTTGAGTCGTGTCTTATATACCCTTTTACAAGCAGATGAATCCCCTACAGCAGAGCTATAAAATACACCAAACATTGTATTCTGAGGACTTCACTCATCAAGCATTTTTTTTCCTGCCAAAGTAGCAAACTCATCATTAAAGACTGAGATATTTACAAGGAATAACAAATGATGAGCAATGGGAAAATAAACAGGGAGTCTGTCCTGAGCCTTGATGTGAAAAGTGTATGTATTTAAAAACAAACAAACTACAAAATGTTCTAATTTGCATTTCCCCCAAGGGCAGAGTATGGCTCTGTGCACATAATTTACATAGATTACCACAGTTTGCTCATAGCACATGTGCTCTACCTATTTCAGAAGTAAAACAATGATCTTCACAACCATTTAATCAAACATGACATCAATATACATCCATGTGCTGGGAGAAATACACATGTGAGAGATAAAAGGGGTAACAGAGATCAGCAAACTAAAATGAGAAGCATCTAGTGACCACACAGTAAATATGGAAGAAAGGCATGAGTAGTCTGTGATGTTATTTGGATGCTTAAATAAAAAGACAAAGACTTGTGTACACCATTTTCTTTATACCATGTATATTTGAGGAGGTTTTCAGATTCTAACAGTAAAAATGCAGAAACATCCTTTTTAAAGTAAGTATTCAATCTAGGCGACGCTGTTCATTAAAAGTACTCAAGAAAAAAAGAACAAATAGCAACAGAACATTTCTACATTAGAATTTTAAATTATTATGAAGGCTTTAATTGGTATTAACTGAGCTAAACATCAAGAACTCATCCTGAGATTGTTTCCACTGTCTAATTCACTAAAGCTGTTATAATTGGCTTTATCTCATGCTTCTGAAAAAGACATTTTACTCTATGACATCCAAAATATCTGCATATGCTGAACCTCTGATGATACTATTTTGGCCTTAAAATTACTATGAAAAAGTATGCACAGGGTTTTTAAAAAGTGTCATTTATCAAGCCTCAGACCACTACTGAGGATTTATGTGGAGACATAGAGAAGTGTCAGAGAAGTTACAGTGTGATTAACTTTACATTTATACAGGATTTTTATTATTATTCAGTGCTGGAAAAAGCAACAATGATGACATATTAAATTACACTAATTACTCATTATACACAAAAAGAGAAAGCTAGAAGCATATGAATAAGCTTATGATAATGAAACCAACAGCTAAAGGCACTGGGTTAAGCAACAATGTGCTATGACTTGACAAAAGCAGCCCTACACAAACCAGAGAAAACAACAGGTTTATAGCACTTTTGCTAAGAGGGGAAATCATCTAATTTATTGTGGTTCCCTAATTGCTTCTCCATTGGGACTTACTGGTACTAACAGGAAAAAGTAATGGTGTAGACAGAGCTTGCCAGTGGGACTGGGGAGGAGGAGAAGCTGCTCCTGCCTGCAACACAGGGAGCTGGGGATGGGGCAGGACAGGGCTGGGGCAGGACAAGGCAGGGGTAACACAGGTAGGGGCAGGACAGGGCTGGGGTGACACAGGGCTGGGACAGGACAGGGCTGGGACAGGACAGGCTGCGATAGGGGCAGGACAGGGCTGGGACAGGGACAGGACAGGGCTGGGACAGGGACAGGACAGGGCTGGGACAGGACAAAGCAGAGGTAACACAGGTAGGGGCAGGACAGGGCTGGGGTGACACAGGGCTGGGACAGGACAGGGCTGGGACAGGACAAGGCGGGTAACATAGGTAGGGGCAGGACAGGGCTGGGACAGGGACAGGACAGGGCTGGGGTAACACAGGGCTGGGACAGGACAGAGTTGGGGCAGGACAGGGCTGGAACAGGGGCAGGACAGAGCTGGAACAGGGACAGGGCTGGGACAGGACAAGGCAGGGGTAACACAGGTAGGGGCAGGACAGGGCTGGGGTGACACAGGGCTGGGACAGGGCAGGGCTGGGACAGGACAGGCTGGGATAGGGGCAGGACAGGGCTGGGATAGGGGCAGGACAGGGCTGGGACAGGGACAGGACAGAGTTGGGACAGGGACAGGACAGAGCTGGGACAGGACAGAGCTGGGGTAGGACAAGGCTGGGGCAGTCCTGGGCTGTACCCAGCCCTCTGTTCTTCACCAGCACCATCCCTCCCCACGGAGAGCCTCAGCACAGCAAGCGGGGAGGAACCTGCCCCAAGATTCCAGGTCCCCATTGCAGGGACAAGGTCAAATGCAGGGAAGGAAAGCTGCACTCAGCCCACAAATGGAATTAGTGTGGACTGGTTGCACTGCTCGGGCTGACTGAGCAAGTCTCAAACATGCAGCAACATCAAATTGTTTACTTGACAAAAAGACAGATTTACAGAAAACGTTTTTCTGATCAGAATTCAGGAGAGCATTTTTCTCTTGTTGTCTGAGCAAAATGAATATGAATACCCATAACACAAACTATTTCATAAACTTCACTAAATAATTGCCTACAGTCACTTCCTGGAGTACAATTTTTTTGTGAATACTGCTCACTTATGCTACCTGTTACTTCAATTTTTTGGAAGTAACCAGGTGGTCTGGTGGAGTGAAGAGCAAAGGGACAGGGTTTTCCTTAACTGGACAGATGTACACATAAATTCAGACTACTTGCTGCACATCAAATATTTACTTAGAGATTCCTCAAAATTAAACATCCAACTGTCTGCTACAGCGACATGCCTGCCAACAAGATCTTGTGGTAGGATATTAATGAAAAATGCACATAGTGAGAAGGCCCACACATTCACAATGCTGTTTAAAAACATGAATAAATACATTATTTTTATCTAAGACGTGTGAGAATTTTCAGTAGTATTACTCATTATTCACATGAGAGGGATGATCTGAGAACTGAGGTAGTTCCTATTATTGTGGTCGAGGATGGAGGGAACCTGGCTGAAGGTTCAGCCTTGTATTCTGCTAATCTGTTGAGGTGAAGTGTAAGTCAGTTACTCACTCTTACCTCAGTTTCCCTCTCACTCAAGTGAGATAAAAATGATGGCATTTATTTTGCCCTGTAAGATGCTCCAGAGTTCAGAGATGAAAAACAATACGGAACACATCTTACTGAAACAGCAACATCAAGTTTTGAGGGAATTACTTTGCTTCAAATGTTTCAAAATGCACATAAATCATCTCATTTTAAATTTTTTTATTTGGGCACCATATCATCACATCACATAGGAAGTACAATTTCTGAGCATGCTAGTGGCAAAGAGCTGCCTGCACCTCTGAGAAGAGAGAAAGAGCAATACAGACCCACCACAGGAGCCGCAGCTTCACAATGCCAGGCCAGCACTGGCATCTCATATTTTCCTGGAGAAGCTTACAGTTTGTGTCAGCAATTCACCAGTCAGGATTTAGACATTCTGTGAGTGTTTGCAAAACAGAATGTCAATAATCCCATCATGACTCCATTTCACTTTTAGTCCTATTAACTGGATTGTACTGGCATTGATTAGAAAAAGGGAATCCTGAACACAGTGCAGATTCTTACAAGAAGCATTTTTCTTCTGGAAAATGCCTGTATTTTAAAATTAAAGCTATTCACAGACATCCACCCATTTGCACATAAATATGATAGAAATAATACAAATTTCAAACCCTCTAAAGTGTCTTCCATGTCATCTGCCCAGATATCTGAAAATCTGCTGTGTGACCTGCAGCCAGAGAAAGAGGGCTTATCAGCTCTAAACCAGCTTTTAGGATTTTCTGGGAGGCCTCCTAGAACTCCTGGCTCCTAGGACTTCTTGGAACCTGGTCAACTTTCCAAAAAGCAGAATGAAAAGTTGTTTTAAACACTCTGAACCATAATTTGGATGGTACAGTTTTATAACTACTTTTGAAGTTTTGAGTTTTGTTTCCACTTTATACCAATTTTTTTTTTTTTTGTGTGTGTGTGTGTGTGTAAGTTTTCAAAATATCTGGGGCACCAAAACAGAATCAATGAATCCAGCTGTATTTTAAAAGTTTTAGATTTGATTGAAAAATCTTATTCTAAAGTGGAAATGGTCCTCAGGATATGGAGAGCTACAGATGCTTGGCATTCTTGAAACTCATGCATATGTTACCCTTATTAAAAATGTTTTAAGAGAAAAATGAAAGATTTAAAGTGAAGTTTTTCCCTAGGCAGTTTTATTCTGGTAGCAGTCCATTCCTTATAATCAATGCTAGCATTTACAAGGAGGTTTTAAGTGTTTAGGAAAGACACTTGCCTTAGGTGACTTTGTGATATGTTGGCCCTTCTACTTTCATAATTCCTTTAAGAAACCTGCTCCCATTCACTTTTGAAGCTTTGCTTTCCTGTTAAAGTGTTCTACTTATCTAAAATTTAGCATAATACTGAGAGACCACACTCATTACCAAACAATCATTATCAAGAAACCTACCTGGTTTCTGTGGAATGACAAAAATCAAGCTATTTTCATTAACTCTTCCTTGTGTATGCCGTGCTACTAAATTGATTTTTGAGTTCAGGCACAGTATTTCTATTTAAGATAAAATATATTTAATGGGAAACCATCCAATTCTTAGTCCCCAGAATGGTCATAAGGTATATTTTTCCAGTCAGCAATTTCCTTAACTTAAAAAGCAGCACCTTAACAACAGGTCAGAAGAAGCCTGGAGGTAAAAAAAAAATAAATAGTAAATTAATTCACCCAAAACCTGGAGGAGAACTGGGAAAGCAGCTTCACTGTTTCCAGATTTCAAAGAATCTGACAAGGTGGTGTAGAGATTCAGATGCAAGACACCATATATTAAATTATTAAAGATACAAGGGTGCTGCCAAAATTGGCACAAGCTATATAAAGTTACAGCAAAAAAAAAAAAAGTAGAAACTAAGCTTTATAGGTAATAGCTGTATTAATAAATATGTACTGAGTTAACAATGTGGTCATCATAATAAAATCAAGCAAATAAATTATTTATGCGTATAGAATAGATTTTATTCAGTCTCTCAAATAAGACAGCAGATCGTTAGAGGAAATGGAAGATTTCAGTTTGTGGTTTATGTTAAAGGTTTAGTTGCTAACAAATAAAAAGAGGTACAATTGTTTTTTTCAGCTGTCTGTCCTGGTAGGTATTTAAACAACACTCCTTTGGAATTATCTCAGCACAAAATATATGAGCTAAGGACAGGCATTTGGCCCAGTGCTGTGAGGCTTTAGGTAGTCTGTGCATGAGTTCTGATCTCTTTTTGTGGTATGAAAAGTATCAACAAAATGTCCCCAAAATTTAGACCAGATGGGAAAACACCAAATACAGGATTTGTAAAAATAATTGAAACAATGCCAGTTTGAAAATGCTTATATAAGACAAGCAACTTGCCAGGTGCTAAAACAAACAGGATTGTGTCTTTATTTTGTATTGGGATGATACCAAGAAAGGAAAGTAGGAGTTCCCCAGCCATGCTCACCTACCTACATTATCTGCTGCTAATTTGTCACAGTTTAACTGCGCTTTCCAGGGCGCTGTTTCAACACAAGTCTGGAAAGGCTCAGGGATGACTAGCAGGTGAAAAGCAAAGTTTATGTAGATTCCCAGGATGAAATGAAGCAGTACTTCCAAAAATGCAACATAAAATCACCTGGCTACTGAGATGAAATTTGGAAGCGTGTTGGGATTGTTATGTGATAAAGTCATTATGTAGTGATTCTGCAGTGCACATCCATTTCAGAATCTGGAGAACTAACTACAGAGTCCAAGACATCTTTGTTCAAGCCAGGCATAAAAGGTGGTTTGATGCACAGTGAAAATGTGCCATCAATAAGAAATATATGCAAATTGCATTAAAAGACACACACAGAAAAAATCTTAATTTTTGAAGTTCTCCCTAATTAATAATAAAAAGTTTTCTGGAGTCATGCTATAGAAACAGATTTAGCAAACAGTACTGATATTTTAGAAAAGTTGATAATGTAAAATAATCAGGAAATCTGATTGTCAGTAGCCCTTTTCCAATAAAAATAAAAACCAAAAGTCTCCACATTAGGATTTTATATTTCATATTTGAACATCTTGAAGACTTTCTAAGAAAATGAAAATATGTGCAAATCTACAAGCAACAACTGACCTGTTAATGAGCTATTGTGAAGGAACAGTGACCAAAAAAAAAACCAAAAAAAGGATATGAAAGAAAAAGAACATGATAAGGGAGACAGAGTAGGTTTACCAAAGGTAAATAATGCTAGACCCAAATGATAATTCTCCTTGATAACTATTTTTCCAGACACGGAAATACAATTCACTTGATTTCTTTTGAGACATTAAGAACTAGTAGCAATTAGTTTCAGGTGAACAAGGAACAAGCTACAATTGATAATACAATTTATTTTGAAAGGAGAAGACAGGTTGGAGTGAATATATCCAAAGTTTAAGCTGATTTTCATATAAAGACTTTCAATTTTTATTTGATGACCTTCAAACAAAGAGGAATGTCATCTAAGACAATGTTCTAAATCATGTTTTACATATTTATAATGAGATTGTCTCTTATAAGCTGGTGAAACAGGCCACTTTGGAAAGCAAAAGATAAGGACAAGGATGTGAAAGCACTGGTTGATCACAGGATGACTCAGAGCCACTATGATTTAACAATTAAAAAAAGACGACAAATACAATCCAGAACTTACAGGATGACTCATTTCCATGTAAATATTCTGATTTTAAAGGCCTAATCAGAAAAATAATACACAATTTTGATCATCTAGGCTGAGGAAAAGTCAGTCCAGAATAGAAGGGATGTAGAGGATGGTTATTAGGGTCACCCTTAGAACAAATAATTTCTTTCACAAGTGGAGAATAAAGGAGCTTAGCTTCATTAGCCAGGCAAAATGAAAGTCATGTAATGAAATGGCCAGCATGAGCACAAGGACAAATAGGACATTAGCCAAGAGCACAAATGGAGACTTAAAATATGCAAATATTTCCTAGTCTTTCTAACAGAGAGGGTGGGATACTTTTCAGGCAATATGGACACAAAAAATTATCTACTCTTGAGAGAGTATTTGAAAGCTCTATGACAGAATTACAAAATGAAGTGAGAAAGGTTTGATTTCTTTTTCTGCTTTACCCAAAGTGTTTAAAATTCCTTCAGAGAACTCATGAATTTCTTGATTAAATGAATTTTTGAACTTTCTACTTACATTCCCAATATACAGCTAATAGAGCACACAAAAATCTCACTGAGAAGAAAAAGAGTTAAAAAAACCCGATACAGACATGGTAGGGGAAAAGTGTCAGAATAAAAAAGGGTGAAAATTATATTATTATTTTTTTGAGGAACAAGTATTTTGAAAACATGCTGGACACATGTAAAAGCTGCAGGGAACAATCTTTTTCAGGCAGCACTACATGACTGCTTCAATTCAGGGTCCACAGGACTTGCCATATTGCAAAAAGTTGTACCACACAATGCATAAAATTCACCTTCCTGGGAATTTAAGAGTCTTTAAGGGTGGCCTCTGAGTTTTCAACTAAAATTTATTGGGGTTTTGGGTAAGATCACTGAAGTCTTTAAGGATTTTAGATGCACTTCAACATTCACACTATGAGCTGTGGATCTACAGAGACTCACTGCAGCTTCATTTTTAAAAAGGATGGCTTCTGGCAGTGCACTCTACAGGAAAACTCATCCTGTCAGGAGTTTGGTTCACTGGGCCTTTCAGGGGTGTATTAGCTCCCAGAAATGCTGCATTTTCCTCTAAGCAGCCTATGATGAAGGAGTATTTTTCCTTTTTATTTAGAAGCTCAATTAATCTTCAGGCATTACATGTATGGGTTTTTTTTTTTCAGGAAAGATCATTAAAATATTCAAGTTTATTACATTGATTTTTAGTTGCTGCAGATGCACTCAGAGGATAGGATGGACTTCCAAACTGCTAGAATTTTAAAATATAAGGACAATAAAAAATTTCCTGATCCCTCTATGTGGAAATTTCAGCCACGTAATTGCAAAGCTATCTCCATGGATCTTAGGAGGTACATCATAATTATACAGAATACCTAACTAACCAAAATATCTTCTACAGCTCATTGACCACCAAATTCAATTACACATAACTATTACCAGTTTAGAAAAATGAATTATGTGAATTCTGACTTAACTGGCATAGATAAGCTTTTTGCTATGATAACTTTTATTTTTTTAACTAGGTGAATTGTGTTAATGTAGGTTTCATAAGAGTATTTCTGCATAGCTTAATAATTATCATTTACAACAAAATATTATGAATGAGAACAAAGAGAATATTTCTCCACAGTCAGACACAAAGTGTTACCAAAGTTATTTCTAAAGTTGGAGAAGCACAATTTGATTAAAAGGAGATGGGCTACTTTGCGGCTTCCATGCATGAAAAAATTTGCTTGATTCTAAACAAAATTCATACACATTTTATTAGAGTGCAGTACATACCATTACAGATGTTATCATTTTTCTAAAGACTGATACAATTTGTAAAGATACATTTATGAGTAGAGAGTGATGCAACCATTAGGTAATACAGTAATTCAAAACTGAATTCAATGACTGAATATTGCAATTATTTAATCATACAAGATGATAGGACTTCTGATTTCACTGATGTGATATTCACACTTAACTAAGTTAGATAAATATAAAGTTCATCTAGGAACATAAGTGGGAAGGTAGTGAAAAAGCTTAGTTCAGAAATTTTTAATAAAAAATTTTGATACAATTTTCCTGAGGCAAAGTGAGCTTCTACATTCTACAGAAGTCCAAGTGTTTTTCTGATGTTGCCTTTTCATAAAGATGACTGCAATGAAATGCTGACATTGCTGCTTGATGACTACTGAAACATTGTCCCTCTCTGATACTGGAGGAAAGCTGAAACTCCTGAAAATAATTTTGAATCTTTTAAGAAGTGAATTCAAAATTTCCAGACCATGAAATGACTCAATATTCTGATTTTGAATCATTTGGCTATTTTCATCAAGAATGATCTCTGTTGCCTATACTCATTAAACAATTCAGACCCAGCATTACTCTTGCAAGCTGCAACTTAGGCAAGGCACAAATTTTTAGCAGCAGATGCAAGATCACTACATTCCTCTGCTTTGTTATATAAAGACAGCTAAATATGTGAAAAAGAAAAGCAGAAGATGCCTTTTCCTTTGGTTCCTTTTTATGCACAGTCACACCTCCCTTCCCTCTGTTACAGGATACAAGTTCACTATCCTCACAATAGTCAAGCAATTACATCTCCTCAAGAGGAGCAAATATTATTTCTTCCCTTCTGTCCCAAAACTAATTTTTCCATTTTGAAAAACTGATATATTTTTATTTCCAAGTTGCTAAAACAATAATTTGCTTTCTGAGTTTCAGCCACGTAGTCAATTTACCAGGACAGCCAGAAAGCACATGCCATAAAAAGAAATGTGAAAAAAGGAAGTGAAGTGAATACAGCAACATCAGCAAGAGAGAGGTTCTGTGTCACAGACGTATTTGCATTTGGATGAAAGTGCTCAGGAGCCTTGAGCTGATGGAGCTAAACTGGATGTGTGTCAGTGATGGCAAGTGACATTTTCAGAGAATTCATGTAACTGAGATGTCGAGTATGAAGGAGAAGACACACTCCACTACTGCCATGCCTGAAGTTATCAGTAGCTGCTACTCCCTAAAGCTGTACCCTGCTCTGTAAGCCTCACACACGTTTTCAGGTTTCAGTGTGGACACAAAATACAAGATATTGAGCTCAGTGTAACAATGAAATGTTAGTCAAAATTACACTTCTGAAATTCAGTTCTGGGCAAATACCAGGCATGCTGATACATCCACAGGCATATTGTCTGTAGTTCATGTGAAAATCTGTGATGTTGGTCCTTTAGTTCAGCCAGAAAACATTCAGAACCAAAGAGATCACTTTTACTCCAGCTGAATCCCATGTACTCTCACTGTTCTCATCACAGACCACTAGTTTATCTGGACACACTTCTGTTCTAATGAGAGCTTAGGGACTATCTACCTCGATTGATTCTACTATATTTTTCTGAGTTTTGTCACAGAATTATGGGAAAATCAAAAATATTTGCTAGCATTATCCATAGTAAAATCCAAATCCAATCACGATGTAAGCAAAGCCTGAGTGAACCTCCCATCAGACCAGATCTCCTCCAACCTACTGATCATTTTATACAGTCCTGTTAGTTTAAGAAGGTTGGAAAAAACTTACCTCTTATTTGTTAACCTTTTACAGATGCTAAGAAAGCACCTAGGCATCTGTACATTTTTTTTGCTTGTTACCACATAATTATGACTTGACATAGTCTATGTAATTTTTGTTCTAAAAGCTGACTGAATTAAAATATTAATCCTCCAGTCAAATCAAGTTTTGTAGCTCAGCTGCTTGTGAAATAGTGATGATGTTCCCCTGATTAAGACTTTAAAATATTGCACACATTATCAGTACTTGTCACCTCTCATCAGTTGAAAACTCCTAGTTTAAATTGGGTGAGGATGGTGCAGTATTTCTGGGGCAGTATCCACTCCATCACTCTCAGACAAGCGAGTCCCTTGGATTCCAGACACCAAAGGTCACTTGATGCTCCTTACACAGTGACTGAATCCAGGTGAGGTCTGAACTAAGCCCAGGAGGAGAATCTCCTCATTCCCATTCAGTGACTGTTGAGGATGAAGATTCCTAATACAGTGCAAGAGATTTGTGATATAAGAGATAATACTAAATATTCAATAGGTGCTAACCCAACTAAAGTTACATGGTGTTAGACTTATGTAGTAATGACAAAGAACTCAGCTCAGCCTTCTCTCTCCATTTCTTAGATCAAACAAGAGGGAAAAATATCTTAATTCTTCCAAATATAAAGCTGCCTTCAGTTTTCAGTGTACTACAGGACTTAATGGGAAAACATAGCCTTTTTGTCTTGCTCATGGCTTTTGAATTAATAGAAGTTTTCAAGTATTAGTGCTGCAGGGCCTGCATACTGAAAAAGCAACAGCAACATGTTCATTAAAAATACTGGTGTATATTCCATGAAGTGTTCACTTTTAAAGTCTTGTAAATTAATTATATAAGCAGCAAATTTGCAATTTAATCAGTAGAAAAATGAATTGGTTTACGTTGTTACATTGCAAGTATTCACAATGGTTTGAATTTTCTTGGTCTTTCCCTCTTGCTCTACTGATTTTCTAATCTTTTTCTATAAAGGTCAATTCTTCTGGCATCAGTATATTTAATGCGTTCAAAAATTTGTACCAGAGGCCTTTATTTTAAAGGACTTTATTTTACCAGTCAGGCACATCAACAGTGGGTATAATTCAGAGATTCTCAAGGACTTCCACTGGCACATTTGATGGATTTTTTTTAAGTGTGTTATCATTCTTGCTGAATCACTTCCAGTCTCCTATTAAACTGATATGCCTTTATTTTGGACAGTAGCAATGTTCATTTTCTAACATAAAAACTTAATATGTTCACCATTTAACTACCTTTTCCTTCTGGACTTCCCAGTTTTACTTTCTGCATTAAATCGGATGGGAGTACTTTGGTGAATCCTTCACATGCACTTCTGGACTTTTACTACTGCTACACCAGATGCTGACATGAGTACCTGAGAGTATGAATTAATTATTTAGAGCAAGGATCTGAAAGAAATGTGCTCAAGTATGAAAAGGGGGGGGAAAAAAATCACTATAGAGAAAAGCTGAATCTCTCATGCCAAGTGAAGGACTAACATCATGTACAAAATTAATAACTAATATTATTAGCTGAAAGACAGTGTGTTTTTTTAAAAAACTGGCAGAGTCCCAAACTGTCTATCTCAGCAATGAGAAATATTTTTATCATCAGGAGTTCTGAGTCCTGGAAGCTCTATATATCCACAACGATATGGAGACACTGCTGCCAAGGGCACAAACTCTACTAAAATTTGTATTCTCATTCTTCTCCATTATCTAACATAAAGAAAAAGTGTTTTTATAGTAATTATGGGGGTACAGAAAAGAATAACTAGCAAACCAATGAATGGGTTTGGACCCTGTTTCCCCAACTACACCTACAGTTACTATCTTTTGTTTCTTTCACATAGGACACATTAACTGAAAAGCAAAGATCTTAAGCACAGCATTAAGTGAATATCTCAGCTTTAACAAAATTAAATAATTTCAGTTAATGGCCTATTTTCTTCCACAAATAAACACAAAAATAAAAATTTTTTGGCTATTTTGTGCTCTTCTGCCATCCCAGAGTTTTCTGTTACAGCGTTTCTTCAATAGACGCACATTAAAAATGCAGTGACATCGGGAAACAAAATCATAATCACTGGTCACAGATATCTTACTATCTGTCTCTTAATTTTATCACCTTCTGGACTCTTTGAGGGATGCACAAAAAGCATATTCTCCATATCATTTTGATACCCTCTAGCTTTTTAGATACACTTATTTAAATGTCTTTGTTGAAAAGCAGTAAGCCAAAAATGATGAGTATATAGATCTGAACAAAGCATTTTCTTAGTCTGTAACACCAACATGGAGAATTCAAGATCCTTGTACTTGCTAAGCCATGGTCTATTCAACAACATTGTGTTAGCATTACTCACCAAGTGGAATTAAAAACTGCACTACAGTTACCATGACAACCAGCTGTCTCCCACATACAGCATCAGTTTGAATTTGTGCAGACCATTTCTAACAATGATTTAAGTCAACAAATTCAGCATTACCCTAAGGTAAAAATCTGGTTTAAGAACAAATAAATATTTTCAGTTTCATAATATTACTTAGCTCACTACATTAATTCCAAGTAGGACTTGAGAGATTTTCAGAGAGCTGCAGTGACTTTTTCCTAGAAATTAAAGGTGAATAGTAATCTTCTGCTCAATACAAAGTTGAGGACCACTAAAATTCCTAATCCCCTGAACATGCAGGGAGAAGAGACACTGTAACATTCATAGAAGAGCTTGTGAAGAAAATGCATTTGAATATTTATTTAATCATTTTCTAAAATTTACATTTGAATGATGCTGTTGATTACCTTGGGTAGTACCACTAACATCATCAGCGTATGCTCACTATACAGATTCTTTCTAGAAAAGAAAGCTTAACCCATGTTCATCAAAATTATCAACTAGCAATTCTCCACTGGGAAAATAACCTGAAACTCACTATATCACTTCTGTGCTGGGCAATTCTAAAATAAATTCCCTTTCTAGTAAACTACTGGATTTGCCGGGCTTTGGTTGGTTGGTTGATTGGTTTTGCTTTTATTTTCAATAATCAATTTACATGGAAAGAGAAGCCTCAGTTGCTTTTGAAACAGCCAAGTAACATGAAGTAACAGGAACACATCATATTTGCAATGTCTGGTACAACTTCATAGAGCTGCATGTCTGGGCATCAGCGGGAAGGAGCCACCTGGCTCCTTCAGATCCTTCCATCACCAAGCATTCTTGCCGTAATGGTCAGATTTGAGTGTGGCTGTTCAGCCTGGAGAAAAGGAGGCTCTGGGGAGGCCTTACTGCTTTCTACAGCTACCTAAAAGGGGCTTGGTTGAAGAAGGTTGGTCTCTTCTCCCAAGAAATAGGTTACAGGATAAGGCAAAATGGCATCAGCCAGGGAGGATTCAAATTGGATATCAGATTATCTTCACAGAAAGGGCTGGCAGGCACTGGAACAGGCTGCCCAGGAAAGTGGCTGAGTCACCATCCCAGGAGGCATTTAGGAGACATGTTAGGTGTGGCAATTAAAGACATGGTTTAGAAATGGAATTGGCAGTGCTTGCTTAATGGCTCAATAATTTTCAAGCTCTTATCCAACCTAAATTATTCTATATTTCCATGATTGTCATTGGATGAACACATAATGGCAGTGATGAACAGATCTGCTTCAGAACAGTAGGATGTATAACTCTGAGGGAAAACAGCACATAAAACCTCCACAGCAACATAAAACACACCTATCAACTGTCCATTTGCACACTGACAGTGGGGACAGAGAGGAATCTAAACACTCAAAAAAGGGTTTAAAAGCTGAGCTATTAAAAATGTAATATAGAGTCAAGCTAAAGGTAACCAAGGAATAACACTGCTTTTTATATAAGCAACTAAAAAATAATCAAAGGTAGAAAAAAGAGAGTCTGTATTTACTAAAGACACTGTAAATGTTGCATTCTGAACTATGCACATATTAATGATACATTCTACACTCACTCATTTTTCTGGGAGGAAGTGCCACAATTAAACATTACTGCAATTTTCCATTTGGTATATGGTATGGCACTTGTTGCATCACAGACCTTAAAAACTCATCAGGAAAGAAAACTGGTCAAATAATTGTAATGCATTTAAAATCAAAACATTCAGAGGCTAGAAGAAATCTGATGCTGTGAAAAACATTTTTAATCTGTGAATGAGTATTTTTGAATCCTAAACCTCAGGAAAATACATACAATAAAATGTTTTCGTTTTAATATAATGCTTTCAGTTTTAAATTTCATTTATGAGAGAATGCTGGTCAGAGGACAAAGTCATAAAAAGAACTATAATGATAGAATAATTTAAAATAAGAATAAAAAAATAATCTAAGAGATTGAGGAAGGAAAGAGCACAGAAATTCATTCAGCTCTGGATCACTGTGGACACATTTGTTATCAGTGATAGGCAATGTGAAATCAAGCACACACTGAAATCAAACCCTTCTTTAAGGTTACACTAAACTGAACTGACAGGAACACTACATGCAAGAAAGAAAAAGAAATGGATTTTCTATATAGTGCTTCGATCTTCAGCAATTGGAATGCATCATGTTTAAATGTTAAAACAGAAGATTTCAAGGGAGAAAAGAGGTAGAAAGCAAAAGAAGGAATAAAATATAATCAGGGGCTCAAAATTCACCAACTCAAGACAGGAACAATTACTTTTTTGCCAGCAAAAAGGCTGCACAGTCAAAGGCAAATGACAATGGAAAAACAATTTACTGAATTGTTACTGAATTTCAACAGATTTGTAATAACCCATTAACTCCTAGATTAAGCTGCGGTGTAATATCATAAAATAAAATACAAATTAAAAGTAAATCAAGATGATAATATAGGCAGATGTGAATAATTTTGCCCTGAAGCTGCATCCATATCCTTGTGTCAAAGATGCCTTAATAGGGTTCAAGTAGCATTGCTAACATTAATAGATATTTTCTTGTTACATTCCAAAAAAGTATTTACAGCACAGTTAAAAAACAAACATATGGTTCTATGATTATAAGCTCAAGCAAAAGGTCTTTCAGATAGCAATTTAAAAAATAGGAAAAATTATTCAGTTTCACAACTGCATTCCTCTTAAAAAAGTCTCATCAAAATTTTTGAATAAATTTGTCAGATATATGCTTCTTGAATACAGGTGACTTATGGGTGTGTCTGTATTAAAATTTTAGTTTAGCTTGGGAAAACTTGTCTGATGTTCTGATATTATTTTCATTCTATCACATTCATATCTGAATGACAGTTTTCCAATTTTCTGATGGGATCTCTACTGCCATGATTCCACAAAGCTCTCTCACAGTGCACAATGTGGGTTCCATTCTGATGAAACAGTCACAAAATGTAACTGATGAGTTTTAGACATAGGGAGTAGACAAGACCTAATCTGAGAAAACTTCAAATACACAATATTGCTGTTGGATTCCAAGTTATACTCCACAGATTTGGATCTGTTGCACTGCATTGCCTATTAAAGTAGGATTAAACAGTTCTCACTTTTTAAAATTCCTTCCTCCCTTCTGTGACTCAGGCCTCTCCTGGTTCTCTTCCTCTTAAGAGCAGTTGTTATCTGTCTATTCCTAAGCCTCAAAAACAAGAAAATGGAGCTCCCTCCTCTTCCCTGTGCTCTAACCCTCTTTTTCTTCTTTATAAAATTGTGGATAGCTCTGCAATAGCTGCAATCATTTCAGCCTGGACTATGGTGTAATCATTGCAGCTTACAACAGGTAACCTCACCTATTGTCTCATTAAAGGACAGCCAGCTGAACCAGAATTGAATGACTTCTTCAAATTAAAGACAGTCCACAAACCTAAACTCAGATGAGAATCTCCATCTCTAGACATTAATTGGTATCAGTAAATCCCCTTGAAACAGATGTCGATCAGGCAATTAAAACATAATGCAAAAGACAGGAGAAAGAAACAGGGAGAAGCAGGAAACAAGGACCCTGTGGTCCCCCAGATGGTTACAGGGACAGCTGATGTGACCTTGCAAATGGTTTTATCAGAACAATGGCACACTGGCACAAAATCTTGTGCCTTACACATTCAGGTGACTAAAGCAACACGAGCTCAGTTAAGAAAACTGTCCCCACTCGTGGGGTCCTGAAATGTGCTCTAACTGCTTCATTTACCCAGATGTGGAAGAACTCACAAGGGGGAAGGGAAACCAGGCTTGCCACTCTCCAGAACCAACACTGTAGTCTGGCTCTAAGGTATCTGCAGGACAGCATTTGGAAGGGCCAGCTTTAAAGCCAGAGCAGAACAAAAAAAAGCAGCTTCACTTTGTTAACTCCTGAATCAGGTCTGCAAAAAGCCGAGTGCACAGCTTCACAAGAAGGAAATACCATTAATTTATTTGATTGATAAGGACAGGAAAGCTAATGACTGGCATGCCAGTATTTTTTCACCTTGTAGGAAAATCCTAGGATTTGTTTCTGAGACCTAAGTGCACTTCAGCAGCCCTTTTTAAACCCAAAAGCTGAAGAAACTTGGGATGACTTGAGTTTTTGTCATCACTCTATTTCCATCACTATTTTTATAGCAGTTTTGGCAAGCAGAGCTTTGTATTACACTGTTTTATCTAGAGAGGCGGGCATTTCCTCTTTGAATATAAATATTCTAACAATAATATGTTGCTATTCCCATTGCCCATTAACTGCTGAAGGTAGACAGAGCAACTCAATTTTACAATCAGTCCCATATTCCTTAGAAACACCAACCTTTTTAATGTTTTAAAGTATGTATTTATTTGATCACATTTCAATCTAATCCTGAAATATATTTTCCTCTGAAGCAAGAGAAAGGCAGTAATTTAAAATGAACATTTTGAAAGACATTTTGATGTCTGACTAGTTAGTGGATTGAATCAATGAACTGAAAAAATAAAAATTATTATTTTCTTCTGAGCAGTTAACCTCTTTTCAGATATACATAAAGGAATTGATACAATTTCATGGCATTTCCAGTCATACAGTGAAAATAAGATTTTCTGTTATAGAGATAATCAAATAGGATATATTTAAGATGTGGCTGACTGAAGCAATTAAGCCAATTCAAAGGTTGTGTTTTAGATAGGTGAGTACATAATGAACTGAGAGTTCCTGAGAGAAGTCCATAATTATATGAGGTGGGGAGAAGTGGACAGTAAAATTGAGTCTGCAGGCAAGAGTTGTTGTATATACCAATTTGAATACCTAAAGCATAACTTTCAAATTTATTATATTTGAGAATTTCACAGACGGTTTAGATCAGAATCTTACAAAGGTACGATGGGTTTTAAAAAGTGTGTGATTTTTTTCCCCCTGCTTAGGCTTCTATATCCATTTTTCATTCATGATTTTAAGGAAAGATACCAGAATTTGAAAGATGGTGTATATATAAGGTATGTGCAATATGCATTTTGCAGTAACCTGATATCCTTCTGAAAATGTATCATAATCCTTAGTCCAATAATATAGTTGGATTTGCTCTGTCAGAGTCCACTTCAAACAAACCTTTAATTTTGTAGTTTGATGTATAGCACATGTCCTTTTTCTTGGGTGTGTAGGAGAGTTTGCAATTTCACACCGTGAACATTAATTATCACTTGCTGTATGTACCTTGTAGAAACAAACCCATCTAACAAAACAAACAGAAGGAGTGCAAGTCAATATCTGCCCATTTTTCTAAAGAAAGAGAGAACATGTAGTCTTCATGCAGGAAATATTGATAAATGGCTCCTAAATAATATCAACAGTTCAAGAAAGAATGCAGCAGATCATCAGCCACTCAGCTCTACACCGCTACATTAATTTACAGCAGTTCAGGGTGTGCTGCAGTCTTTTCTCTGCATCTCAGTGAACATACAGGAGTCAGTAAGAATATTGCATGATTTCAAATCCAGACTCTGTGTTTTCACTTGTAATTCTCAGCAACAAGCAGGATTGTTTATCCTAAACATTGAAGGTCTTTCCTGGCTAATCGATGACAAACTTAACGCTGGTATTGAAAGAGGCAGATGCACTGAGTGTAGGCCAAAGTTTGTCCAAAATAGAATCATTTATCGTCGAAAACCAAATTTCTTCACTTTGACAAAGCAGTGATGGAGAGGATGTCTACATAAAGCATGACAGGCTAGAGAACAGATTTATTGTATTTGTTTCAAACCAGAAGAACCTCCAGTATGTGTCCTTTTGCTCACATGGTAAATGACCAATTGATTTTCTTGTGTCTGTTCAGCAGTAAATAACCTCATAAACATGGCAAGGTAAGGGCAGACATCCAAAAAGCCCCAGTTTTGTGCAGCTATTTGTGTCTACCAGGTATCAAAGGCACACTGTGAGAAGCTGAAACAAATCAGGAGTGCAGGCTTCCTTTCATTACTGCACTGGGGTACAAAATGTCTCTAATACGATATAACTTGCCTTTGAAATTGCTTTTTCACAGATTTGAAAGGGTCATTTTCATGTAATTACACTCTGTCATATTTGATACACACATTAACTCTGCAAACCTCTGTACTGGCATTACATCAATTCACTACAGATCACACCCATGTGTGTACAGTGTTAGAGGTTCAGCCCCTTTTGTAAATTCCTGGTCCCACCATCCTTTATCTCCACAAGACAAACAACTGAAATTCATCACGAAACCTCCAGACACTCCGAATTTAAGTTGAAAGTTCAAACCCACAATTTTAAAGTCCTTTCTTAAAATCTATGATCCTGACAGCAAACTACAGCTCACCAGCTCTTTAACAATGGACCTGTTAAAAGGGGAAACTGCTTCTATACTTGTGCGTTGTCCCACAGTTCTCTGATTTTCTGAAAACATGAATCAAAAGGATCACCATTGTCACAGGAATAAACAATAATGAAGTTCAAACCAATGGGGTAGATGCCAGAGAAAAATTTTCCCCTCTGCTCTGTTAGGGTATTTAATGTGTTGCATAGAGAACTATATGACAAGAGATAAAAGAGAGAGATCATCTCTATGGAAACAGCGTGGTCTACACCATCGGGAATGGATAGCACAGAAATGAGATATCCAAATGTTACAAGGCAGTCCAGTAATACAATTATTTGAACTAGTGCCTACATAACCAAAATGGAACTATAAAATGTTTCACACATATTGCCTGAGAGATTTTACCAGCCTTAACCACCAGAGATGTGATTAAACCTTTAATTGTTTTGGCCTTGCAGTGCAGAAAGTCCTTGAAGTTCCTTCACTATAGTATCTGTTTCAAGAACTAGAATTAAAGTGCTATAGCACAGTTTTTCACAGATTAATTTGAAAAATTTAGTAGAGTCTTAGTAACTGACCAGCTAAATTCAGCCTTAAATCATGAGTCTTTGAAATTAAATTACACTCAAGAAAACCCCAAACCAAAATAGACTATGCTAAAATGCCATGTTTTGAATTGATAACTCAAACCTTAATCTTGTTTATTCATGCTGCAATTTCTTTGTTTGGTACCATTATTTCTGATTTTTTTATTTTCTTCAGCCCAGATGTAAAACAGCAAGAGAAGCAGCAAACTGATTTCTGCTTTTCCTCGTGCATCACCAGACTCCTACAGTAGTGTCCAGTCAGTCCAAACCACAACAAATCCTTTGAAGACAGCAGTGTCAGAAGTGGCCCAATCTGTGCTGTTAAAAATATTAGGTTTTGATTTAAATATTCAAGCTCCTAATTTAAAGTACATCATAACTGGTAAGGGCTTAATTCAGAAAAAAACCCCTTTTTCATTGGTACAGATTCAAAATGCTGAACAAGACCATATTACCTGGTCCTTATTTTTATAAGGAATAGGTAACATACTGGAAAATTGGGATGAGTTAAAACAACAGAATTGGAAAAAGTTCACCCAGCAGACAAAAGTTGGACTAGGCAAATTCATAGAGAAAAAAAGAGATGAGAATAGACAAAGTATATTTAATTATATTATTTGGCTGCATCAGTTTTGTTCTTGTCCCCGTATCTCTTCTGTCTGTCTGCTGTATTCAGTGCTTCAGTAACGTTTATATGGCCCCCAGAAAGATGCTGATTATAGTGTGTACAATTATCTTAAATCTCAAATCCAAAATTTAGTGTCACTAAATTTTACTTTAAATGTTAAGAACATTATTATCTTTTTGTTTAGCTACTTCAAACATTTTATGGGTCTGCAGCTTTGGGATAATGCTACTTTGGCACACCAAACATTACAACTTTTACCCTTTCTTGTATTGCTGTGGGGTATCTAAGGTCTAATGAAGTTATGTATTGTCAGATTTTATTAAAAGGAACAGAAGAAGAAATCCTGACTACATTGAAGTGCACATTTTGAAGTGAATTTTACTTTGCCTTCCCTAAGCTTAGTATTTCATCCATTCTTCTCCCATTTCTTGAGGTTTAAGAATGTTGTTTCATATTTATCTTTCTTCCAACATGAGTTCAAAACACATTATTCATGTTACAAAACACCTCTGCTCTATACAATGATGAGTTGATATGAAGTTATTGGAAAATTATTTCTGTGTACATAAAATAATTATTTTTTCTTAAGAAGTCTGAATGCCTCTGTTTATATTTTAAGTCTGATAAACTCGAGCTATATGCACCTCAATAAAGTTTCATTCTCTTGTGCTATTTATTCCAGATGACATAGGGGTTTTAGGTCTGATATACACATGACATTTTTGGGACCTCCAAATAAGTATACTGTGCACTGGGGAAAATGATCCTCACAACTGAAAATTTTCTTGTCAAATAAACAACATAAGTGTGTCCTTTCTGGAATTTATGAGGAACTAAAAAGCATTTGAAGAAACTCACGGCATTCAAGACAAAGAAACAATAACAGTGTGAAAAATCAAATCAAAATGTTCAAATCTTCCATGAAATCTAGTAATTAGGCCCATAAAAAAAAATATGGCATTTTTAAAGAAATATTCTAAAGGTGACTTAAACCATCACTAAGAGAAATATTTTCTACTACACCAAGAGTTCTTAATTGTACTGAAGCGTAGAATGGGTATTAGTAAAAGTTCAATTGCTTGACTTTAAACTGAAAAATTCTGGACAAAACCAAAACTCTGAGCTGCAGCTGTATACCTTGTTTTGAGAACATCTAAATTGACACCCACACAGATATCTGGTGCTTAAAAATACAAAACTCTATTAAACAAAATTCTATTTAAGGCCCACACGAGATGCAGTTTGAAATTGCATAAGTTTGCCCATCACATTTACATCATGCCAAATTAATAGGCACAGACTGGATTCAAAGCTTTGCAGATGCAGATTTAGACCTATATTTATGCTGTGATTTGAATTTATCCAATAGGGTGTATGAAATAAGCAGTAAGTTGTGTTGGGAACTGGTGCTTTCTAAGGGTACTAAATTTGCAACATCTGTGTCAGAAAGAATCATCTCTGTGTCTTAGGTCTTTCTGTATGTGGTGGTTTTTTTTCAGTAATTGCTTTATTTGGAATTTTAATATGAAAAATGGGTGCCATCAAACATTTTTGCTTCTATTACTTCTTCAGTTAGTTATATGATTTTTAAAGATTTTATGACAGTTTCCATGTGCACACCTGTTTGAACTGGTGCTGGCACATGTAACCAGTTTATGCACACCTTGTGCTCTCATGAAGCAGCACAACTAAAGCAGTTCCTGACTAAGAGACAGCAGTTATGGCACCTATATTTTAATAGGTTATGGTATTTTAATACCATATAACAGATAGCAGAGTCTGCTCTCTGCTTGACCAGTTATCCTCTGCCTATGCCCACCTTACAAGAGAGGCTCTGTCTTCTGACTCAATCTCCACTGCACAGCTCTGGCCTTCAATGCTCTTGGCCCTTCTGCAGGCAAAATCAAGCTAGAGGCCTTCAAAGTTGTGTGGGATAAATGGCAACCTCAAACTTTCCCAGGCTTAATCAAAATGAAGGCTTCCATACTTCGAAAAAATTCACATCCCAAATAAGTACACCCTTAAAAGACCAATAACTGATTTAATAAAAATTATTCTAGCTTATTTCTGCCAAAAACTAAATTCAGTCAGCATTTGTTGAGCAAATCCAACATCCAAAAAATGCAAGCTATGGATCAGGAGGAATTTAAGATGAGCTGGATTTTGTAGATAGTTAGATCATCGGTACCCAAACCTGCCTTGAAGCATATAAAATCTAGTTATTTTCATTCCTGAGCAGTCAAAAAATATGTATTTAAAAAGGACTTCAGTGCATAGACCTGTTAATAATGGTGGTGTTGAATAAATATGTGTTGCATTACAAGTGACTCAAAACATCACTAGCACAAAACCATCAAGTAAGAGTGTATCTTATTTGCTTATGGTATAAATTATTAATATAATTGTTACTCCCCTGTTTGTACTTCAGATGTCATTTTGAGGAACAAATACTTTAAGTTTATATAATAAATTTATAACCAAATTAAAAAATGCTTCATTACAAACATAATTATCAATATTCAGCCATCATTCAGCAAACATTAGATGTGATAAACAAATTCAGCAAACATAGATGTTTTAAAAAGTAATTTTCCACTCTGCACTGTACCAATAATTGAAATTTGTGATCCTGGTTTCTTAGCTACGAGTAACAGCCAGCTGCATCCAGAAGCATTAGTGTTCAAACAACCTTTTTACTTGATATGTGACTGACAGAAAAATCCTAATTGAACACACTGACATGTCTTTCTCTTCATGCAGTATGATTTTGTGAAAAAGCATAGTATATAAACTACTGTGGCTTTCAACATACTCCAGTAGCATTTCTCACACTATTTTAGTCAAGTGATGAGCTGTAATTTATGCAAACTGACTGCAGATATTTTTCATCTGCCATTTGGATCATTATGATACACACTAATGAATACAAATACTGAATAAAAGGAAAATAAGCCTTACTTGGTTGGGTTTTTTTCACATTTTATGAATAAGATGAGAAGTAGTCTATTAATTTGTTTGGTCAAATCATTATTTTTTTGGGCATGATGGCAATTAACAGCTTTTATGGCTGGGATCATCTGGTATCAGATACATAAAAATACTCAAAACTTAAGAATAGGTGTACAACAAGAAAAGAACCATGTTACCAATAACAAAACACAAATCAATCTTATATTCAATTTGAACCCACATCATACACAAGGAATGAAGGAAAGACATAGCAGGAGCATTTCTTTCCACACACACATATATATATATATACATACATATACACACACACATACACTTAAACAGTGCTTTGAACTGTATTTTAACTCAGAACTGCAAACTAGCTTAGATTCATATGATATGGTTTTGGAAAATACATGATCTGTATGGAAGATGAATCAGTTCAATGGTGATTTACCAGACCTTTCTCTACAATGCAGTCAAACTGAGTAACCTGAAACTCAGTAAAAGGTGAAAATACACAGCTGAGGGTGCTGATATATGGATATGGGAATTCCTTGCTGGTTCATAAAATCACAGATTGCTTTTCTGCAGATGAGTCCTCAAGACAGGAGGACAACACTCTGGAAATATGCCAAGTCTGATATTTTGTAAGCCCATGTGCTTTATGGCAAAGAATATGGTTTTGCCAATTTGTTTGCATATTATGCTGAGTTTTTGCATGGTTAGGTTGATGCACCTAATTACTCCCACAGAAACAATAAAAACATCTCTAGTAATTAATATTGTTAGAAGCAGCTGCTTTCCTATACTACAGATAATGTCACAATTACAGAATTAGGCTCTTTTAAAATGTTAAAAGTGAAGAGAAATGACAGGTGAAACTAGGTGATGTACTTGGCCAGCAATGCTGGGCTTTGCCTACTGACAAAGGGAAAGTCAGAGATCAAAGCATCCATTTCAAGCTGTGAATTTTGCCATGCTCTCTTTACTAGCAGGAAACAAAGCCAGTTAAATTTTAGAAGTTCTACTTACTGGGTATTTTGGCATTTCAAAAACTCTCTGTCATAGGAGTCATGTTTTCTTCTTTTTTTAAGGGATCATCCAAACTAAACCGTGGTCAGAGCAGGCACAAATAGTCTGAAGATGAAAAAGATTCAGGACAAGATGCAGAAAAAGCAATAATAAAATGGCCGCTCAAATGGGAATAAATGCACGGTTCAGATGTGGAGTCAACGGAAATGATATATTTGTGAGGAGCCAGAAAGCCAATCTACAAATGGATCTTTATGGTAGTAGTTTTAGCCCTGCTCCTTATCTTTAGTGCTTGCATGGAGTAGCTGTTAAAGAAATATATGAAACACTTCATGATGAAATCTCCCAAACCATTCTGAAAGCACAGAGGGAGGAGAAAGAAGCCAAACTTCAGAATTTACATCATTGTGTTAGATCACCTCACAGCTACAAGGGAACAAAGTGTCCAACCTTTCCTGGGGGCAGGAAATTAATAATTTTACTTCCATCTGCTAACAACACTTAAACCCCCCTCATTTCTATTGTTCAAAGGTAGAACAACTATTACGAAATCAGAATGCTGAGAAAAGAACTGAATTCACGTACAAGACTCAGAGTAACCAAGCTAATTAGTTAATTAGAAACCCCCCAACTTCAATACATAAATAAGGAAAATTAACATCATCGTATTTTTTCCAAGGACATGATTTAGTGCTTTCATGGGGACTAGCAGTGTATACATTTTAATATGAGAGGAAGAGTTTATGCATTTGATCTCCAGGGGACCTTAACGCAATTTAAGACCCATTTATAAGATATCACACTTATACAAGGTAAACGTAGCTTAAATGTGATTTCAAGATGCCACATCTACAGTAGTGTGAAGAAATAGCCATGAGACTGGATTTCAGAATGAATTCACAGTTTGTCTACACCATTTACTCATTAGAGCATTTTTGAGGCAAGCATTATAGGGAGACTCAGACAAGCTCCTGGGCATCTGGCCAGGCAATGTGCCTACCTGCCTCACAATATTCCAACTGTCTTTTTGCTTACATTCCAAGAGTAATGTCACAGACAGCAATTCTGGCACTGTCAGTCAGAAAAGACACAGTTAGAATAACACTGCTTTTACAAAACACAGCATAAGGAAGTCTGTACTTAATACTTCTATTGATAGTTTAAGCAGAAATATCCCCAAAATATGTCCTGATATTCAAGACACAAAACCATAGGTTTAGAAAAAGCAAAAAATAACCCTAAAGGTCAAGGAAGACCACAAGCTCTTTGTGGGATTCAGACTGAGAAGGATGTATACACTCTAATGCATGAATGTGCACAGAAAATCCTGGAGTGACTATAGAATAATAATAATGATAATAATTGTACTTTGCTGAGAAAGGCTTATACTCTTTCATAGTTTTGACTGGAAAGAATTTGTAACTTGCAATTTCATATTTAACTAAAGTCAGGCAAAGTAATGCACACCTCTATATATTGTTATTTAAAGAAAACCACCAGCAACTGCATTTGAGCAAAAGGAAAAAAAATAATACAAAATTGACTTGGGACAAACGAAATTTCATGTAGTTTGCATACTCTGGAAACAAGTGTAGCACAAAGAGAGACAGAAAACATTTCCTCACCTGACAAAAAGTGATCAAATAGGAATGCAAAATTTCTGTTACAGAACTTCTACATGCCTAATACAACGGTTTCCCTTGAAATCTTGAACTTGTCAGAGAGCGTAACTTTATGTAATTATTTTAATTACTGTAGTTGTTCTTACAGCAACAATCAGAAAGTTTGTATTACATATTCTGAAGTTAAATTATTTACATAGTTTTACAAAGTTTTGCCAGATTAGCAAGCATGACCATGTAAATTGCTTTATAGAAATATTTATCTGTCATGAATTCATGGATTTGCTCAGCTTCCCAGTGAATTAATTTACAATCAAATGCAACAAGAACTGAATATTATAGTAAACTTCAGCAAAAGAAAAATCTATTGTTAATAAAAGAACACTTTTAACCCCTATAGCATTTTCTTTTCAAGTATTTGAAAGCACTTCATTAACATTTTACATAAACATACAAGATAGTAATTATCTCCTAATTGCTCAGGTTGTATAACTGAGTCTCAAAGAAATAAGATTATTTAAGTAAGAACCATCATGCAGAAAGTGGTGTGCAGGCAAAAATACAACCCAGCTCACACATGTCCTAGTCCAAAGCCTTATGCAAAAGATCAAATTTGTATTTATCTTGGGCCTTGTTGTGACTAAACATCGGAGTTCCCCCAAACCACGGACCCACAAAGCTCTCTACAGGTGCACTCCGTGTCTTCTCTACATCGTCTCTGCTCCACCTTTGTGGCCCTCTGCTGACTCACACTGCCCGTGCTGCTCCTGCACTGGAGAGCTGCAGCTGGGAACAGCTGTGTTCCAGATGTGTTCCAGATGTGTCCCTGCCACTTCTGGGCAGCTACAGGAGGCACAGCCTGCAGTACCAGGCTGGGGCACTCACGGTCTCTCATACAGCCCATGACCCTGGTTCTGCTGGAGTGCTGAGCACACAAAGTCCTTCTACAAGTCTCTCTGGGGAGATGGCTGGCCAGACAATGGAAAATTTAAAAGGCAAATGTAACTAATGTTATGAAATAGCACTACTATTCAAGCACTAAACATCATATCCTTTTCACAAAATAGCATGGAATGGGCCTCAAGGCAGTTTCTATTTGAAAGGCTGCAAACTCCTACTCTCTTAATTGAGTTGCCATAGTAGGATTCAGTGGTGTTTCCATCACTGATCTATTAAATGGACGAAGCTTGGGGATGAATCTGCAAGAACTATCAAATGTGCAAGCAGATCTGAAGAACAATGGATGATGATGTACATACTTTATATAAGCTTCCACTCAGTTCTGGAAGTTTGGGAATACAGATCCTCTTATCCACCAATGTCCACCCACGGTTCAGTGCTATCTGCTAGCACTGCTTAAACAGAAATGTTAAAATGTTATGAAATGACAGCTGCACAACTGAAAGAAGTCCTAACATATGAGATGGAATAATAGCTAAATATTTACCATATATTTTTAATACACAGGTATTTTGTTAATTGTGACATACATTTTCATAATTATTTGTATCATATGACATCTTCCCCCAAAAGGCTCTAAAATGTCCAAAGAAAGGCAAAATTTATCTGAAACTCTGGTGTGGAAGTTTATGTTTTGATTCAACAAATACCTTTTCGAATGTAGAAGTATGCAGACTCTTACTGAAGGTGAAATGGATTTGTAATGGCAGGATGGCCTCTAATGCAAACAAAACAACATAAAATTCCCCAGGACTGAAAATTATTTTTTGTAAATATGTGCAGATGAAAAAGCAAGGAAGTGGAGAATGGTAGCACTCAGGACATTTAAGTTCTCTATAAAATTCAAGTGTGTGCTTTATGTTTACTATCCAAAGCAAGAACAGTAACCAGAAAGTCTAGATAGTTTCTTATCTGATGAGATGCACTAGATATTTATTATGTGGTACTGCATATATGGTATTATTCTTGAATATTGTTTTGTGTTGAGAGATTTTCACAGACTAAGTATCAATATAAAGTAGCACACCTGTTATTATGTAACAAGCCCCCAAACCCTCATTGCTACAGAGACCTGTAATTCTTAGGAAGCACTTCAGAAAAAAAGTAATGAAGGCAGTAAAAAGTCAGTCTCTACACCACAGTAAAACCTTATATATTGGTTTCTGAGAGATTAAATAAAACCATATATAAACTATAAAAGAAGTCCCTTTATGACCTTATAAAACAGATGTTTACGCTCCACAGACTATTTTTGGAAAGAAACTGCCACTGAGATAACCAAATAAATAATTTTGAATGGCTACAATGAATATATGATATGTACATGACCACGCAGAAGTCGTGAATTAATTTTCTGTTGAGAAATTTCATTTTCAAGTATTTAGAAGCAAACTCTACACAGCCTTGCAATGCAAAGCAAATTAGCTCTACATAGTGCAGAGTAAGAGGAGAGGGTGAATTCCTCCCCATGGCTTCCCAGCACCAGAGCAGCCATTCTGCAGTCATTACTGTGGTCCTTGGGCAGGAGCAGCCACAGCTCTTATACATTACCCCAAACAGAAACCTTGGACGGGAGATTCCTGTGATCAAAGATTTAATGGGCATCTTCCCTCCCCCTTGAACACATTAACTCCTTCCACTCACTGTTATGGGGCAGGGGAGGGAATGCTTAGAACAAGAAATTTCTTGTGGATGGGAAATGCAGAATTCCTTGTGTGCTAAGCAATGGCATTTTCCTTCATTAAACAATTCTGTATGTACTGTCATGTGCACACAGAGGAAATCTGCCTTTTAAGCAGTATCTTTAGTCCGTATCATCTTCATTTTCCCTTTATTTTTCTGTATAAGTAAAAATAGTTTTTGGTGTCTACATACTTCTTTTTCCTGTATTCTAGCCATGTATTTGAAATGTGCTCTCGATAAATGGAATACTTAGCTAATCTTATTGCCAATCTGCACAAGCATTTCATACCCAATTCTATTCAAAATTTCTGTCAACAAAGCAGTTCTCTTTCAGATTTCAATCCTATTTTTCAATTATTCATTCTAAGAGTTTTCAATAATTTCATACCCTATACTCAGACTTGCTAGAATTTTTCTAGCTGATCTTGTAATTTCCAACCAGCATCTTGGTACATTTTCAGTTTCCACTCTTTCATCAGTATTGGGCATGCCCTTAGAAGAATAATGTTCTTTTTTCTCATTCACGCTTCTATACTTTTTCTTCCTTCTGTCATAAATGCTGTACTTAATACATCGATCATGACATACTTCCCAGTCATTTAGCACAGTTCACTCAAGTCACTAGGTTTAGTTTATGAGCTCAGATTTTATTCTTTAAATAAAAGGTAGTATCAATCTACCATTATGTATAGTGCTGTGATAGAGTGTCCTCTCCTCAAGCTATAAAACACTGCTTAAGAAAGGACATACAGGTAAAAAATGGAGGCAGAGATGCAGCTGTGATGAATATATTTTCCTGCTGCTCTAGAACAGGTGAGAGTTAAGACCAAATAGAGACCATTACCCTTGGGTAAGGATAAAGCCAAAGGAAAAACGAACCAATGCCTCGGTAGGGATCAGTGATTTATCCATTGCAGCCAGCAGGTTTGGAAAATGACATTTCCAGAGCAGATAAAAGCAGTCAAAGGCTGGGAAGTGGGGATGATGGCAAGCCAGCCACCCTAATGCTGTTATGTAAGCAATGGAGGATGTGAATTGTCTAACAAGTTCTTCTGGAAATGGCCTTGAGCAGCTGAACAAGTGCCTAAGTACTGGCCAGGATTGCTGTTTCAGTTCCTACTTGTACAGAGAACTTGGTCTAGAGTCAAGAGTTTGAGTGAAAGTTTACTTAAAACAGAGTTCTCAAGTACTAAAAAGGAAGTAATTGCCACAGTGCATTAAGAACAATGACATTCCAAAGCCAGAATTTAACAAATTAAGGATACAGAAGATAGGATCTTCTGGGCAAACATTCAAGGCTTGGTTTTGTTCCTCAAAAAACCCTCAAAACTAAAACCTAGTTCTGAAGGCAGAAAAAGAACTCATTACAAACAGGAAGATAAAAATGAAGTACATGAAGAGACTTAAGAGTCTAAATTGAGATCTCTCGATTGATTGACATTTAGAATAGGAATAGTACCAAGAGTGTAAACAATATCACCTATGAAGGAATTTCATCAATTCCTTAGGGAGGTAATAAGTAATGACAAGTAAGATACATTAAGCAAAGCAAGAAAATATTAAAAGTTGCAAGCAAAAGAAGCACAAAAGGGTCTTTCATTAACACAAAAAAGTGAATTCACTAATAACAGAGAAGTCTGAAACAATTTGGAAATTTTTTCTTTTGTCTTCAGAAAGCAACTACTTGTGACTGAGCACTAGGGATATGTTTATTAAAATGAACATCAGAGTAGACAAAAAAAAAGAGTGGAAAGGAAAGAATAAAACTGCATTTAGATTTGCATTATAGCAGGACTTAGCAATCTAATAGAGCTGTCATCAACTGAAACAAGATTTTAGCTGTTAGGCCTGACAACACATGAAAAAGAGGGAGAGGGTTAGAATTAAGGCAGCAAAACCAATATTTATTTTTCCCTTCCTTTTTATATGTATCTTGGGATTCACAGAATAGTTGACTAAACTGGGATATCTGAAAATTTACTAAAACAAATTATTCAAAAATCAATTTCCAAGCACCTGGGGATAACATGATAATAAACAGACAACACAGATTTGCCAAGAAGAAATCATATTAAACCATCTTAATTTAATTTTTTTTGGTCAGAGTAATTAGACTAGTGGATAAGAATGAAGAAATATTTGCAATGTATCTTAACCTAAGCACATAGGAGAAATACCATTTTGCTGAAAGTGCTAAAAGATAAGCTCACATGGGCTCAAAATAAGGAATGCAAAAAGCAGATTTTGACAGAAGATTACAGCAGAGAAGATTTCTGCTTGGATTCCAAAAGGCTTGTTCGGGTCGATGACCACTACATATTGTCATGAATGATTAAGACATAAAAGACACTGATATTCTAAATCATACTAAGAGTATCTTATTCTAAAAACATATAAAATTATTTTGGTAAGTTCTGGAACAACAAATGAAAAATTTCAGGAAAGGAGACATTACTAGAGTTTAAAATATAACATTTGAAATGAAAGTGAGATGTGTGAAAGTGGTTAATTCAACAGAAACAGAAAATTGTAAAATTTTGAATAAAGCATATGTCTGAAATTTAAAGAAGTGGGACTTGTCAAAATATTTGAAGGTCTGAGTTTAAGAAATTGCAGAGGGCCTCATACAAACACTGAAAAGTCTTTAATTGTCTTTAGTCATATTAGATAATCTGATGACTTCAAAAGATCTCAGCATCTTCACCCAAAGCTCTCACAGGTCTTCATTAAAAGTGTTTAACATTATTCCATAAACTTTTGAAAATTATCTCCAATTTTGAACATAAACAGACCTACCATTTTATAGCCATCCCTCTACTGCATGAATAAACTATTTGTATTCTCACTATAAAGTATTTCATCTGCTCAAAAAATAAATGCAATTTATCCCAGTTGCCGTGTAGGCGTTTACAAATTTGTAGCAGCTTGTGCACAAGTCTGCTCTAGAACAAAAAACCTAACAAAATCAGAAGCAAAGATTATATATGATACAGATTTCGTTTCAATATTTTGATAAATTAGTTGCAGCTCCAAAGGATATCTTAATGTTTTAAGAGTCGTGTTCCACATAATGTTGCATAGCCTGGACATGGGAAAATGGTTTATACAACATCATTACTTTGCCAAAAAAATTGACTACTTTCAATACAAACAATTCCAACAAAGACCTTTTATTCACATCAGCTTTATGTATTTCCTGGCTACATTTTATAATCTTACAGGTCTATCATTCAAATGGTTACTTAGCCCAAATTAGTGTATGCCTCACTTTCTGAGTACACACTGCCCAAAAAAAGAGCTAACAGGGAGAGGAACATTATTCCTACAAGGTGATAACACCCCAGTCAGCCACTTCTGAACAGCTAGTAAATACACTTTATTTCAGAAGTTTTAAAATTCCTTTATTGCCAACCCCATATTTATCAAAAGCTAAAATACTAGCCTTTAAGAGGATAATATATATTGTTTTAATTCAAGGAAGCAGCATTATTTAACATTTTAAATGGTATTTTAAAAAAGGATCTTTGTCAATTCTTGAAAATATCTTCACAGGATTAGCTGTGCACTATCTACATTTTGAGTTCTTAACCACTATAAAGTGCTGCTTGGCTCTTTAATTACATTTCTGAGAGGGATCATCATATAGGCATTCTGAGTTGTTCAAAGGCATGTCTTTGCCTCACTGGATTGAGATTAGAAAATAATTTTTTTCAGCTGAAAAAACCTCCATTTTTTTCCTTTGGCTCCTTGTGACATGATATTTAGATTTGGTGCTAACTTTATTCAATTTTTATTTATATATTTAAATGAAAACTGTGTTCGTATATCTATGTTTAATAATTATAACAGAGAAGCAGCAAAAAATTCTTCTGAAGGTACAGATCCCTGTGAAAAATTCAGCACAAGACCTAGACCTTGCTAAAACAAAGTGTCTCTGTTCCAGCTAGCAAACAAGTCTGTGGGATTAAGGAGAGATCCATTGCACAGACTGAAATTCACATATTACCAAAAAAGGCAACAGAGTACAGAAATAAAAGTTCCTCAACTTGAGATAACAAGTAAGCAAAAGATAATTGAGAAGAAACTCTGCAACATCCACACAATTTGGCAGTTGGGGTACATTTTAACAAATCTTGAACTCAACCGATGTTCCCATCATACCATATGGGTCTCATAGCTGGAAATTCACCAGCAGTGCCAACAGATGTCCAGAAGCTTTCAAAGTAACAGAGTTAGAAAAGATTGTATGTATTAACTTAAATCAATGTATAAACATGCCAAAATTTCTGAGTTCATCAGCTTTCTCTTTTCTCCCTGCACTTGCCCTGAAGACCGTGAAAATATTCTGAATCCCACATGAAAAATGAAGCCTGGGTATTTTCCATTGCAGGGCAGGAAAATGAAGATGTAACATGCTAAATTAAATCCTCTCCAAATGAGAGTTCTTGGAATAGAAAAAAAAAAAAAAAAAGAAGGGGATTTAGCAACACCATTAAAAAAAAACCAACACAAAATCAACAGTACAGTGATGGCATAACCTTGGTTCCCTAAGCCGTATTTGATTCTGTGGGAAAGATTAAATGAAACAAAAATGTTGCATAAACACTAACATTACATTAGGGGAATCTGAACTTTTCAACCTTTCCAACAAATCTTTCTGAAGAGGGGTGCATTCAGGCTGAGGAAAAAAGTGCCGATTTCTCTCTTTTTTGGCAAACATCCAGGAATGTTCCTCTTCGTTCTCTATAAATGTTCCCTCCCACCCATGCCATGCAGACAAAAAACATTCTGACCAGTTTAGTGGCCTCAGATGGAAGGGAATGGATTTGACACCAAGTGAGACAAGATAAAAACAGTCCATCTCTCCAATCTGTTCATTAAAATGTGGCTTGTTGGCTCATACCGTGAGAAAATACGGGAAGTTTGCCTAAAATAATATTATTTCTAAACAGAGGATTTTTATTTACTGCATAAATTATGTGAAATTAAAATGTAACAGTGAGATACAGTGAATAAGCTAAAGTCATTAATTCTTTGGCATTTCTCTTTAGAATGAAATAGGCGGAAATAAAAATTTACCTGTCATAATAAAACACAATGAAGGAAATGCCTGCCTACACAGAAAATCAACACAGAGGTCATTGCAGTGTTTTTATTGTTCTCTTTTTCTGTGAAATGATTATTCTATCTTCTCAAGCAAATGAGATAAACACCAATATTACCAGGGGAATTTTTACTGGCAACAAATGGATGACTTTTGTTAGCAGTCCTCTCTACATGGGACACTTGAGGTTTAGAATTTTTCAGTATTACAGGGTGGAAGACAACACGGTCAGGAAGTACAGTCTTCCAACATCAAAATCTACATTTCACTCAAATAACTAAATAATTTTATAAATATTATTATTAAATAATTAATGATGTAGAATAAAGCAATTGTGATTTTCTTTTTTCCTTTTAGATACAATTTAGAAGATTCAGCAGATGACCATTGGAGAAGATTAAACTCTGCTGCTACATGAAACACAAGTTCTAGTAACAATTTCTAGGTAAGAATTTTAGATATTTTTACTGGGAATACTCTTTTCCTGGATACAAAAGACCACTGTCAGGGTATTCTAGCCACATATACAGAACTTATGGCCTAGCAGAGTGAAATGCAGAATTTTGTAGTTGCTTGTAAAATGAATTTGTCACAGGGCATAAGGAAAAACTTAGTCCATTTTTATAGAACAGCAATTGTGTTTTACAAAATGTTGAAGCAACCATGTATTTGATACAAAACATATCACTTACATAAAAGGCAAGCTACAGACCTAAAGGCACAGAGACCTTTATAAAAGCAATATTAGTGCTGCCAGTCAAGAGAGATAAAATATGAAGAGAGCTCATTTTGTCTCTTCCCTCTGGGACTGCTACACAGGTAAAAACCAATAACCTAAGTTTCATCACCTGGCTAACTGATGAATTATGTCAACATTATTTAGTCAACAGATTTCAACACAAGGACTGTAGAACCCTGAGAATCTGTGGACTAATTTCAAGAGGTCTATAAAAAAGTGTTAAGAAAAACCTAATCATAAATACTGTATATGATCAATGGAAGTTTCTAATTTGGTCTATGTCACCAGTGAAACTATACTAATGTCCCAGGAACAAGAAAGCTGAACAGTCGCTGGTACTGGAACCTGTAGGATCACACATTGTATATTGTGTGTATATTGTTGCTTCTACATTAAATTACATTAAAATTAATTTCTGAGGTATCAACTAGTAATGTATGATAACTTAGCCTATGTTTTTCATCTTCTGATCTGCTGAAGGAGAGCTGTAGCAGACTCTAAGTATCTCTAATATGCTACCCAAATAAAATCACATAGATTACACAAAATAGTAGGACCTCAGCTAGAAACAAATCATAATGAAATATCAGTGGTGTTAGCAATAACTCTTACCTACAATAGAACATGAAAGCAATGTTCCTTAAACCATGCAGCTATTCAGGAAGATATTCAGCAATAGTCAAGGCTAAGCATAAATGTTTATACAATTCCTGTCATCATACTTACATATAGAGATATTTAAGTGTGTATATATCTGGAGTTTATGCGTATATATATATACACATACACACACATATATATATTTTAAAAGATCTTCAGTAATACTTCTCAGGGAGACCTACACAAAAGCAAGATAATTTCTACAGAACTCTGGAAACAGCATATCACTGAATCTTTTCCATATATTGTATTAGAGAGTAAGCGTAGCAACTTCAAATCCAGTGCAGCTATTTTGCAGTATTTGAAAGATTATTTTTAGCTACTCATTTAAGTAGTCATTTGCAGGAGTCTACATTATTTACAATTACACAATTATTTATGACTTAATATTTTACTGATATTTTTAAATTAATTTCTCACACAGGATCCCTATAAGCTTTCTTTAATTCCTAAAATAAGGAAAAACAAAGTGTTTTGTGAGTATATTTGAGTATATGAGAGGCAGCTCCTTTGATGTGCTTGTAAATAATCATGACAGAACTAAGGCAGTGCATATCATGCCTCTCAGTCAAGTATCACAAAAGATGCTGAATATCAGATCTTAAGTACACTATTTTGGCAGAATATGCACTATGCAATACTGAAAGTGCTGTAATTTTCATTAGCAACACTAAGACTTTCAGAAATCTCCTAATTGTCTATTCAGGGAAAGTTTCTCAGCTGTCATGTACTGAAACTCATTTGACATCTAAATTTCACAGAAGTCCGGTGTTCTACTGTATTTTCTAGGTGAGCTGTTGGTAGTACAAAAAAGTACAGTGGTATGCCTGGAAGTCACAGATCAAGTTAATGGTTTAAAGTTTTGTTTAAGCTACAATTCTGCCCTTTTTCTCTAAGAAGAAAGCCCCTAATAACAACTCATTATAAGGTGCTCCCCCATTTAAGACTGCACAAGAAAACCCTGAGCTGCAAACTGGTGGTGGCTGGGGAAATGTTCTGGGACAGTTTCTCTTCATGCCTGCCCTGTTCAAACACCCTTTCCAAAGCCCCTGCTTTTAGCCACTGCCAAAGACTACATAACAAATTGATTAGCCTTTAGCTTCTATATTCTTCATCCTTCACTGATGTGTCCTAGGTTCAGCTTCACCTAGTTAAGGATGAGATTTATACAGTTGAAACACTTCAACAAGTATCTTTACAGAGGCCTTGGAAATTCATGGGCTAAAACCTACACGGAGAAATGAGAACAGGATACTTAAAAGATCTATCTCCCCCCACAGCATATGTACAGGTTATGGTTCCCAAGACATTCAGGAGGATATTCTGTTGTGAAGGACTTGAGGCTGTGAAGAAAAACATGCCCAGACCATGGCTGTGACACTCAGGCATGTTTCCAGTGTACAGACATCATTATACTGCCCTGGACTGCATTTGAGGAAGGATGTAGATAAAAACACAGTATCTGTTAAATAATATCTGAGAGAAATGTGGATATGGAAACCATATGCAAAAATTGCAAAGATGATAGCAGGTAGATTAAATTTTTGGAAGAAATCTAATGTTGGTATATTTAGACTATGAGATCAAACATGAAACCCTTACTTTTCTTCTTTTGTTCTTACTGATAACCTGTTACTGCTTCAATTGCAATTTCCTTCCTGAGACAGAACCAGATGCTCCAGAGTCAGCAGTATTTTTACATAGGTGCTTGAAGTCCAAGAAAAAGTTCAGCTTCAAGCTACATTTGAAGTGTGTGTATGCCTGCACTTGATTTCCTCAGCATTGACTTCTGCAGCTCTTTCTTTTGAAGTCTTGGTCAGTCTGAACCTCCAGGTAAATATAGCATGCATTTAAGTTCCTAAACATTCAAATATGTGACTGAAGGTCAAGCCTATTAGACTTGCTTCAACTCACATCATTTATCCTCCCTATTGAAGGTGATGTAACTATGATTCCAGCTAATTAAGTCCATAATATTGAGCTAGAGTGCTTAATACAGCTCAACACAGGCAAATCAAGTTAGCTCTGTCAATCTTCTTTGCCATAATGCATTTTGTTATACAAACATTTCACAGCCTAAGATTTGTAGATTTTCATTTGGGTGCCTTTTTCTCATGGATACATCCAAAATTGCTTGTCTTGTGGTAAAATATCCTTCAGAGGCATTCAATGGCATGGATCTAAATATATCCTAATACTGAAAAAGGCAAAGCCTATTTTACATTCCAGAGAAAATTTATCACCTGTAATTGAGAAAACCAGAGAAATATCCTCCAAGCAGCATCTGGTTAATAACTGCAAACAGAAAAATATCTATCCAGCCATTCTTAGCAATCAGCATTAATTTTTACTGTCTCTGCATAGCTGTAGATAATCACATTCCTGCTAATTTACAGCTATGTTCTAATCCTTAACTTAAAACTCTACTGAGATTTTTATTTTAGTACCTGAACAATCGTTTGACAATGTGTGAAGTGGCAGAAGAACAGTAGTAAACCTGAGACCTAGGTTGTGTCCAAGGGTGAATATTCAAGGTAGGAAAGCAAGGAAAATTCCTAACTTAAAGGGAGTTAAATTAACTTAAATTCCTAACAATGACTCCATTGGAGGGTGGCTGGTCACAGCCTAGGCTCTTGTCATGCTTTCCTCCTCCATCTTCCTGGTCTGTGGTCACATCATCTGAAAGGACACAAATGTTGGACTATGCAAAAGCCAGGAATCAATCCATCCATCCATCCATCTTTCTTTCTTTTTCTTTCTCTCTCTTTCTCTCTTTCTTTCTTGTTATTCCTTTCTAGGGACAATTAAGGAAATTCCTGTGCTTTTTCTTTGTTTCAAAGCACAGGAATGAACAAAGCCAATTTACTGAGGTGATCCCAAACAGCCTCGGCTCTGCCTGAAATACACAACAGAGGTGAGCTGGACCACAACACTAATCTGTGTCTTACACACCTGCCAGAGTTCTAAAGCTGGACAACACTACATTGTAAGTTGCCATTAAAGCTTTTTGAGATTGAAATCAAAACTGTTTGAATTAGGAAACAAATTAATAATGAATCTCAATTATTAAATTGAATATTAATTGAATATTAATTCAATGTAAACCAAGGGATGGTAGTTGTAATCTTTACCAATGGAACCTCCACTGGTATAAACTGATTAATACCAGGATATGCAAGTTAGAGTTGTGATTCTAAAAATCTACAATGAACTTGTATTGTACACTGGAAATTCTCTTCACATAAGAAGTATTAATTTATACTTCACTAGGACAAGTATTTTCATATATTTTCATGATGTCTGCACAACAGTATTAATGTTAAATACTACTATTCTGGTAATTTCTAACTGGCAAGGCAGGACTCCATGCTGTCTTACCCATTAGGGATGTTATTTAGCTGATGTTAAAGATGAAATATTAATAATTGTGTCTTCTAAACATAAATGTACTGCAACAGTGGCCCTCAGTTAAAGAACAAGGAGAGCAAAACCCTTCTATCAAGCTTTCTATGACAAATTAGCATTCAACACTTGCCACTAGGACAGTGCCATTAATTATTCTTGGACAGCACAACAAAGACAACAGGTGCTGGTAGGAAGGCCACACAAAAGGCTTCACATGGAACTAAGAAGCAATTGTTACAATAGTGCAAAGCAATGTACAGACTGAAGAATGTATTTCTTGAAAATTACTGATGCTTCTAAAGAAGGGAAAATTAGCCAGCATTCCCAAGAATATCTTAGGCTTTTAGATTAAATGTACTACTAAGAAAAATATAAACAAAGCTGTGGCAAGCTGATCCAGGTCCAGGAAATGAAACATTTTATTACAGTTATCTCAACTTCTTTAATTGGCTTTAAGTACAATTTTATGTACAGAAGACAAACTAAAGAAGGAGAACACCTCTCTGATTTCCTAAGCAGTGAGACTAGCTAATGACAGCACCAAAAACTACATAGTATGGGCTGCTAAACTTCTAATCTCAACCTCTGAGTATAAAAAAAAATAAAAAAAAAAGAGAGATGGTCCTAAACCAAGTGAAAAACCCCTTTCTTCCCTTTGTATACAAAATATCTATACAGTTTTGTCTCTGCCCTCCTCCAGGCAAACCACTTCTAAAATCATTAATATTAAATTTAATATTAATATTAAAGTGTGAAGTTCAGTTGAACTGATTTCAGCAGATAAGTATTTTTAAAAGAAAAATACTCTTGTCCTAGTTTAGATGAGTTTCTAAGTTTGAATCAACGCTTTACACCTTTCCCCAAGGCCCCTGGGACTCCTGAGATGGGAGAGCCACCAAAAAACTGCAAGTCCATCATGTGGAAAAGTACAGATATCCTTACAGAAGGAGCCCTTATTAAGATCTGGTAAACACTTCTTCATTTGGAATCTTGATCATTCTGTGAATTAATGTGATTCAGGTCACAGCAAAGGAAATCAAAGAAGCTGTGATGGTAGCAATGGAAAAATACAGACTTGAAGAGTAAATTATGTGACCCCAGATTCACATTCTGTGGTAGCATTTTTCTTAATTACTTTCTCTTGTGGTACAATCCCACTTTTCATGAGGATAATATTTAAGTTCCAGTACTTTAAAACAAGAATGCCAACAAAACAGTGATCCCTAGACATTTCTGTGATTTATCTACTATACTATTTAAGTTCTTGCCCTGAGCATTTAAAATAACCATGATAAAGTCATGATCAATATAATATATGTTTTTATCTTTAATGTCTATATCAATATTAAACTTCTGGTTTTATGCAGTGATAATGATCCCCAAAGTATTATATTTTTTTTAGTGAACTATTAAGATACTTTTAAAAAATCAATAAGAAGACTGACATAATATATATATCACAAAAGATCCATAAAAACATATTTAAGATTTCACTCTCTTTCACTGGGATAGTAAATGGTAACTAGTTCTCTCAGTAGAGTAAAAGATGTGTAAATTTAACTGAATTTAACTAAATACTCAATTCACATAGAAGAGATGTGAAAGGTAACATCAGTATTTATAAATCAGTGTCTGTACATCTTGTCAATTAAAAAAAACCCCAAGGATAAATAATACTTATTAGCCTCCCAGAGGTATTTTGAGAGTTGGCAGTTAACCCTTATAGAATATCTTAATAATTAATGTACTATTATGTGTTCACTTAGCATATATAATCACCGCACACACATTAGAGGAGGTTGGTCCACTGGAAAATTAGATTTATTTCTATATTTAATGGAAGGTTACGTGAAACCAAGCAAATGCATAAGCACCTATTTCATGAAAATCTGAAGTAACTCCAATAAAGATTTGGATTGCAAATCAGTGATTCCCCCAACTTATTTAATTTTAATCCCCTTTTAAAGCACATTCCACAAGAAAGGAAGCTCTTACTCCTGTGGGAGATAAGTGTAAGAGCAAAAATGGAACAGATCCTGGAAACATTAAAATTAATGATGTCTGAAAAATCATTATGGCTATAAACCTTGAGCCTGACAGTTTTAATTCAAAGCTCACAAAAACTGAGAAACAGTTAAATAAACTGAAGGACCAGATGGTCTCAGCCTTTAGGGAATTCACTACAGACAGATAAATTGGGAAACAAGAGTCAGCAGTCAGAAACTAAAGATGTTCTGAAGTGTTTTGAAGAGTCTGATTTCTGAAGAAAAACTTGAGAAGATAATTTTTCTAAAGAAAAGCTAAAAATGAACAGTATTCCTGAAGACTGTTTTTCTGAGACATTTTTCAAGACTTATATTCCAAAAGGGTGAGATTGGGTATCTCTACACCCAAATTCAGATCACTGAAATTAATTATTTCCTAAGAATAGACATCAATACTTACATTTAGAACAATAGAATGGTTAGGGTTAGAAGGAATCTTACATTTCTGTTGTATACCTCTTGTATTTCTATGACCTATAATCATTCTTAAAAGTCTTTCAAATTTATGAAGCAAGAAGGAAAAATCCACCAAAATCTTTGCCTTAGTACCACAGACTGAGGAGGGAAGGGAAAAGGGGAAGAGTAATGACCTCTCTGCTTGAGTATCCCTCATTTAGTCTTGACTGGAAGCAACTTGCATCTTGAAGATCATCAAGCTCCAGCCCCTCTGCCATGGGCAGGGAAGCAATTTGTCAGAGGAGAAAGAAAATTTCCTCCCTCTTTGGTTGGACTTGACTGAAGATCTAAATTAATTGCAGTGTATTTTTCATTAAGTTCCATGGATACAGTGAAGGACAAGCACAGGAATTAATTACCCCAAACTCTTTAGCCTTTGTGCCTTTCACAAGAGAAAATAATTTTTTTCTGTATTTGTCTGCTAGAAGTGTAATTATTCAGGAATTCTCATGTTTATAGTACCAGGCTGAATGTAGATTTAAAAGTAGTAGTCAAACATCTTAATTACTCAGCCTTTCAGTCAATGTTCTGCATAGAATTATTTACATGCTTTTGTTAATTCTTACTGTTCATTTGTACACACAAACCTAATACAATATCACAACTGGATCTGGAAACCATACTGTCCCTCTTGACAGAAAAAAACCCCAAAGATTAAAAGGATATGAAACCTGAATTGCTACATCAGTCTTTAGGGGTCTCTCTTTAGGTCAAAACTTTATATTTACACTGATAATAATTGCTGGTTCCTTCTTCTCTTATCCCAGTATCTTTCTGAAAAGTTCTTTATGCATTATGGCAAATGCTGAAGCATTACAATTTCAAGCTTTTGAAAAAGCCATGGAATTAATCTACACATGTGGAAGAAAACGTAGCAGTAAAATTTCCTGCTCTGACTTTCTAGCTGCTCAGCATGTGAAAGAAGGCAGGGCATATTTATTTGAAATAAGCATTTCACATCAAACCCATGCCAACTATGACAGAAAATAAATTATTTACATAAAACTTAAGATAAATAGTAATGCTTTCAAGTCTGTAATGAGCAGATTTCAATTTTATTTGCATCTCAATTACTCTCACCTTTCAAAACTAGCACTTTTGATGCATCATTTACAGGCTAACAATTACAAGCATATTTTCAAGTTTCAACTCCTATTTTCTGTTATTGTAGACTAATTTTCTGTAGGTAAGCTTGAAAACAGACATCTGACATCAGACTGGTCTAGGCCATGTACAGAAATAAACAATTTCACAGTAACAGAACTGAGTCCATCAATTCTTAATATGGAAAGGCAGCTATTTCTAGAGACAAACAGCAGTGATAAATATCTCACTTCTTATATAACAAAGGGACCAATTTATTTCTCTGATAAGAATTGGTAATATTCAGGCCTTAAGAGAGGTTGTATTTTACTTTATGATTTTGTCCATCACTTGGCCTTGCTTATAGTAAATCTCTTTGATCCTCATAAGGACAACATGGAATAGATCAGTTGCACCAAGTCAATGTTTATTTATTTCAGCTTCCCCATCTAAATTTAGTCCTGTGAACATTTCAGAAAAAAAAAGGAAAACTCAGATTACATCTAACAAGAATAATGACACAACAGACCTCTACTTTCTACAATCTGCAGAAGTAAGAAAAGCAGAAAGCTCTTGCATTGAGCTACTGCTTGCGCCTCATGCCAAAATCAACAGTGCAAAGGTGGGCACACCTGCCTTAAATCACAGTCCTTTCCACATATCACCACACTGTCAGTAATCAGGAGAATAAAAAGTTCTCTTTGGCTGACTCACATGACTGTCTAACAACTGGAAGTTATTAGTCTGATATGAACTGACTTTTCTTAAAGAAAAGTGAAAAATTATACAAGTGCTGATTAATGTAGTTGACCACAATCAGACTGAATTGTTGCAAGTAATCAGAGAACAAAGATCCTAAGGAAGGACTATTAAATTAAAAACTCACAATAATAAAGAACCATTCTATTGTTTAAATATTCAACTCTGGAAGTGACTGCCAGAATGACAGAGCAGGTGCTTTTCAATAGGTGTGCAGTATGTGAATCTTCGAGCTCAGATGATCAGATCCTGTCAGCGACCCCCTCCAGTGCTTTTATGATTATTTTCTAATAAGGTATGCACAACGACAGCATTTTGAATGTGCATGTCTATTATCCTATTTTATTACAATCACACATTTAGTTTGATCAATTTGTATATTTCGGACTGAAACATGTTATTAAAAACTAAAATACAATGAGTTTTATTCAGCTTCTCTAAACTTATGTCAGTAGCAGTCATTATTTGAATTTAGGTATTTATAAAAGTTCATGGAGCAGTTGCAGAGCTATTTTTACACAGTTTCATTGCACATATTTAAATAACAGAAAAAATTTGCAAAGAAAAAAGATTCTATGGCAAATCAACAATATAAAATGTAGCTCAATGAGTACTATGTATCACTTTTTTCCAATTATCTAATTTAGTTGTTTTCTAATTATCTGTCTAGCTGTTACAGGGATGGTCTCCAAGGAGTTTGTCTAATGATCATTCATTGAATTTCTTTAATTTGAAGGAAAATAATTAGTGCTTTCACAACAAAAACATCAGTGATGTAAAGGCAAACAGGTGAATACTAAATACATGAATTGAAGGCTGCTTGGTTAATGTGGTACATAACACAGGAATAATATTTTGACTGGTTTTCCAAGTTTGCTGCTAAGATTTCAATAGAAACTGAAGAATTTTCTACACCTGTGAAATCTGAAGTTCTTCCCTCCACATTTTCATCTTGGCCAAACCGTTAGAACATCATGGGAAAAAGTAAATTAATAAAGCTTTCTCAAAAGCAAACCCATTTTATTTAATTTTATTATTATTACCAAAATATACTTTGCATATGGGTCTTACCTCTCAAATTCTCTCAGAGATGTGGAAATAATACTTTCTATCTCTTGAAATCCTTCCCATGAATTCCTGGTAAGGTTATCACTGATAAACATCCACAATAATCCTTTCTCATTATGCTACACATGCATATTGTGAACTATAATTTCTCATAGTACCAAGCCCATAAGTCAATATTTCTATAAAATTTCTAGTGCAGTGTTAGTAGGTTACACTCTTAACTATTTTTCTAGGAGATTGTACCGTTCCTCTCCCAACTTCTAAAATCAGAATGACATCTTGTTCCCCTGAAAATAGTGAGAACTCTGACCTTTCATGTGAAGCCAGCTTTCAACCCAAGACTGTATTTTAACAGACCTTGTTAAACAATTATTAGTTTCTTGACAGAGCATTAGCTGATAACTAAACTAATAAAATACTCACCCCTTTTTCACAATGTTGTGTGTTACTTGTACAGAAACCACTGAGTTGCATCTCCACTATTCCAAGCTTACATGAGATTTACCAGGGTAAAAATGGACCCATCCCCTCGAGGCAGAATATTTCCCTTGTGTCCTTCAAGCAATTTATCTCAGCATCAATCTCTTTTCAATTCACTTGACAAAACCACTTTTCTCTATTTTACATGCATTATGCAGTGCATGTACAATTTTAAAAGCATAGATACATTTATGAGTGGAATGCTAATAAAGATATTGCTGTGTTCAGAGCTAATTTCATTATTTTTCACAGCTACTGGTCATTTATTGTAATACCTGACCCTGTACACTTTCAACATTTTAGTAACATTTTCAATGTTATACTGACCTTTGTCAATGTGTTCAACTGGGCTACCTTTGTAATGGAACTCGTGACAAGAATTTGTCCCTAGCAATGTGAATTAGGTTTTCACTGTATTTACAAAAAAAAAAAAAAATAAAATAATAATAGTATCAATTCTAAGTATATGCTTCCCTAATTCCTGTTCTTTGAAAACTGAGATCAGAGACAGTGCAACATATTCTGCCACCTGAAAAATCTTTGTTTACTTCTTTGAAGTAAAAGAAAAACATGGAAATGTTTAGGCAATAAATCTGTAAAAAAACCAACTTTCTCCAACTTGCTTGCTTACAGTTTCATCAGCAGCTACACAGACTGCCATTGTTATTGCTGTGGCAAATGTAATTTGGAATATTTGTAAGAAACCTTATCTAAAGAGAGGAACGTAAGCATCACCATCAATATTCATAAAGATTTAAAATTATAGGTATACCTGGATGAAGAGTCCCAGAGAGGTCACATCTGTCAGTAATCACCATTAATTAAGTTTTTCTGAGTTACACTGCATTGAAGAGTAGCTGCAAGAGCAGAGACCATATGAAACCACTGGATCTAAGTACCAAAACTTTCCCAGAAATGGTATCATTTTATTTTGGTTGTGTGCTAAGAAAACAGCCAAAAAAAAAAAATAGCCTTATTTTTCTCCAGCAAACAGACATATTTTTAAATTTATCAGATACAATCTTGATATACAGTCTGCCTACTATTTTCCACAGTATTCTATTTGTATGATATTTTGCTCAGAGGATCATGGGAAGACTATTTAAACAATTAAAGCTTACTGGAAAAAATTCAGTAAAAGTTTTATTATTTATCATGTACAAAAAAACCAATGGATATTTTTTGTAGATTTTGATTGAAGAATCTATCATTCAAAATAATTTAAACTTTAGGCAATCATAACACTCGTATTTACAGTTACTGAAAATAAGATTCCTTTACTAAACATACAGTTAGGATTACCAAAATACCCAAAAAAACCCCCCAGTAACAGACCTTTCAAACCCCTCTCTACCTAGGGAAGCAGCACATCACTTAATAGATGACATTCTGCCTTTATATGATAATAAACCACCAATTTATTGAAAATTTCTGCACTGCCAAAGTGTACCTGTGTATTCAGTCCCTACCCAGACCTCCTCTATGGTGAGTTTTTCTGCCTCTTACAGAATGGCAGTCACCTTATCTGCAGAGCCAAAGCAGAAGCATCACAAGCAGCCAAAGGGCAAGATGTGCCTGACAGCTTCTTTTGCCAAGAGAAGAGAAAGGAAAAATATTCAGAAATAGCCCAAAAGAGCTGAATACCTGCTGAAGTGATAAGCAGTGCATTAATACATTATTGGAAAAAGAAACAAATTATCTGATTAGTTTCTCATGTACTGCCTTCCTCTAGAGGAATCAGAATAAATGGAAAAACTAAATCCTAAAAAAAAGGACATAAAGAACAACACAGTAAAAAGAAAGGGAAACAAAAATGTCATAGAAGAAACTGGAAAATTAGTGGAAGTGAAGTAGGTGAAAACAGATCTGATTGTCTTAATTTGTAATGATTACTCAAGACTGGTTCAATGAGTAAGCAAATCCCTCATGGCCAAGGCTTCAGAAGGTCTGACTTAAGTTCTAAGGAATTCTTAGGCAAGGATTTAAAAAAAAAAACCAAAAAAAACCCAGAAAACCCAAAAAACCCCCATAGGTTATTTCCTTAAAAAACTAATTTTTCCAAGATGATGTGGAAAAGAAAGAGGATGGCTTTGTGACAATGTCAGAGCACATGAAATTCATAGAGTAGCTGATCTTAAACCGTAAGTCCTTCATGGAGGACTCTTTTAGTGGTGATTTGTGTGTACCTAACGCTCTGGGAAGTCAATCAGAAAGAGAATGGCCTGTCATGTCAATAATCACTGAAGCAGGATTTACTACTGAAATATTCCTGTACTTTGCCATGGATTGGTAACAGGTACAGCTAGAATGAATTCACTGCTCTAACTTGTCCTGTTCTACAAACTTCACAACCTGTTGGAATACAAGAAATCCCAAGTTTGTCTGAGCACTGTTAGGTATTATGAACCTGAAAATGGAGACACTTCTTTCAAAGAGTATGAGATTTGTGAGTCCTTACAAAACAGTCACAGAGCCTGCAAAGCTTCCTGTGATTAGACAGTGAGGAGCAGGATTTATTCCAACAAACAGTCTAACTGCATCAGCTCTAAACATTTATCTTGCTGCTTAAGGGTTCAATGTGCTTGTACTACAAAGTAAGTACTCAGGAGCCAATACTATAGGAAAATATAAACAGATATAAGATGACAAAAGCAGCAGGCTGTCTTGACATGCTCTGTCAGCAGATTTGTGAAAATGTTATGTACCTGAGGCTCCTCTCTGAGTTTTCCTTCATTCTGCTTCATTCAAGATTTGCATGCTTGTTTACTTTATGGAGATAAAATCTGAGAAATTAATGTGTATATTTACTAAATTTTAGATTGTGCTTTGCCTGGGTTGCCTGCATGACTCTGTTAAGCAACATAACGGCAGTAAATTTATATTTACTGCATTTTCATTTTGTTGCCATTCATAGCTCATTAACAAAACAACCCTGGAATAATTTCTTTTATCCTTTTGTGGTATTTCTTTAAATTAATGTTAATATAAGGGAGCAAGGAATTGTAAATTAGCTGCTAAAACGGCTACTATTATGTAACAGTATGAAACTGTTGATAATGACATCTCAAAGATGTTACTGCCAAGCAAATCACCCAGGGCATGTGCTTGGGTTCTGAAGCCTCCCCAGTAATTTCTGAACATTGTGTTGTGCAAGTGTCCATCTCATGTTGTTACACAGCTTTTGGAGCTATAGTGATGCCATGGCAGAAAAAGCATACAGCACCTCTCAGTATGTAGTTCCACAGTGAGAACTGACCACATGCTAATTTCTTACTGGGACAGTGACAGGTCAGTCAGTCCTTCCTGCATGGATTAACAGATGAAAACACAACTAGATGGAATAGCAAGGTGAGATGGAGAAAGAGGGAAAGGAAAAATATGTTTTCAAGACTGATTAAGCAAAGAAAGACAAAGTTGTTCTACATGGCAGAAGTACTATAGAATGAGGCCCTGGCAGTCCACAGGAAAATCTTTAGGAAAAGATCTGGAGAATGCACCTGTGTTAAGAATATATGCAAGTAATGATCAAGAAAATTTAGAACAAGTTATTAAAAGTTGTAAAGTTAATAAACTGCACTTAGACATTCCTGTTGATACCTTCCTTCATAACTAAGTGGCCTTAATTCAATTTAGCTGAAATTCATTCCTAAATTAATTCAATTCAGCTGAACTGAGTCAAAACTGCTTTGATTCTGGATAAGGGTGCCTACTTAGAGTTTCACTTAAACACTTTCAAAATTCATTCAGATTAATTTTTCTCTGTGTCTGCATGTAGGCAAAACCCTTAAACTGATTACAAAGGCAACTGAAGAAATCATGCATGGAGTGCCACTAGAAACATATTTCCAGGATAATATCTTCAGCAGCTCAGAACTTATTACTTTTCAACACTTTTTTTTGGTCATTATTTCAATTTTAATGCATTATTTCAATATCTACATGTTGACACCTACACAGGAGAGAAGCTTGTGCTCTTGCAAACCCTTTCAACTGCTAAGTAAGATGGGGTTCATATCACTAGTTCTTTGTAAATCAGCATGGTATGTTTTCACAGCAGCACTAAAGAACCTACTAGCAAAGCTAATGACAGAAAAACAGAAGAAAGGGTTAGTCCTAGAAGAATTTTCCTACACTTTTTCTTTTTCATAGTTGCATGAAGACATCACCATAGCTGTATGTGAAAGCTGCAGCCTGTTCCTTTCTGGTGCTGATGATGTTTAATTTAGTGTCCTAAAGTTTTGAACCTCACTCCAGTAGTTGTTCACTGAGCTGAACAAACATCTCCTCCCTGACTCTTCAGGTTATGTAACAACCTCACATGACACATCTGCACATTCTGCCTACAGAAGGCATATTTCATTTTTGATTCTCCTACCCATTTCCCAGTTGCAGAAGACCCTTTTCATTTTAAAGGAAACTTATTCTCAGGTCCCAATAATTATTAAAGACTTCCATAATCCATTGGACTATAATATAGGGCAAAGGAGATTTACTGTTGTACCACTTACAAGGACACTGAGAATCTGCAAATACATGGTAGCTCTTATTGACTGTACAAATGTCCTGAAAACAGGAAGCATATTGGAAAGAAAACCAGCATCATTTATCTATCTTATTCTTCCTAGTGGCAGTAGTGTTTTAGAAGAAACAGAATTGCCAAAGCATATATACTAGGTAGAGCAACTGGTACTAGCATAAACCTGAACAAATTTTACCAAATATCAAGGATTAGCAGATAATTACAAAAAGCAACTGATTACCAGTTCATGCTGATAGTGTCTGAACTATCTTACTTCTGCTGATGGTTTAAGTTTGATTTATATTAGAGTACCCCTGAGTTTAATGCTAAATGAAAAAAATAACCTTTTAGAATTTTTAAAATGAGAACAGAAAATAGTGCCCTAGTCACTTTATGTTTGTTTTTTTTGTGTTTTTTTTTTAAGTGCTAACAAACTGGATAAAGTATTTTCAGGAATACACATACTGTTAGCCAAAATAAATCCAGACTTCAGTGCAGTGATTTAACTGGGATTATACAGCAGTAAATCAGGCCCAAGTAGTGCAGCAGTAGGCTGAGTATTTATTGCAGACAGTCAGTTATCAATAGATTTTTAACATTCACTGCTAGTTTTCAACTATGTCTAGAGTGATTTTCCACACATTAATGAACTCCTGAGAACCAAGAAACTGAGAAGCACTGTAGCAAAAGGTACCCAGTGAGTCTGATTTCTTTGAAAGTTCCTTCTTTACAGAAGTTCTTCCAGTTGCACTGTGGAAGAAAACTTATTGCTGAAGCTTGATGCTGCCACCTGATTTGATTTGTTATTTGGCAGAACTGAACTAAGCTCTAAGGGTAAGATGCATTTTATTTAAATATAATACATACATCCTGACATATACTCACATTAGACATTTATTTACTTCAGACTTCGCTAAAATCAAACATAAAATTTCTGAAAAGTAAGGATTAAAATACAGTCAAGAACTCTGAAATGCACAAGACTGAAAACCATAGTTCAGGTGAACAGGAGCTAATAAAATAGTGTGAGATATATATTTAATTCTATTCTATGTGGAAATTAGGAATTTACACATTAAAATTGTCAGTACTGCTTAAATAGTATGTTTGATATTCTGTGGCATTTCTGTAGATGACTGCTATCATCAGAAGTGCAGTGATAAAGGCTGAAGAAACACAACATAGCTGTAAATAACTCTCCAGTTCAATGACTCTGATAATTACATGCAACTTTGCTAGACTATATTTAGTAAGAGTTTTGAATCTGTTAAGACACTTTACACAGTACTGATCAAACAGAGCTTATGAAATATAAGAGGTTTTCTGCAATAAAATGTCACAGAAATGCATTTTTTTTTCTTCAAGTGTGAAGTCCTAAGATTGCTTTTTCCCCTTAAAACAGCAGCATATGCTGGTCAGTGAAGCATACACTACACAGCTGTTACATCTACTGTGTGACCTGTACATATCGAATTAGCCATTGTGTTTTTCAATTCTGGTTCATCAGAGTTCTGGTCTGAAGGGCTTTAACCTACATTTAGGAGAAAAACACAATTCATTGTTTTCTTGTCTATCCAAATTCATAGCCCACAGCCTGTTTTGAGCTAAAACAATTGGCCAATTTATTTTTCTTCTTTTTTTTTTTTTTATTTTTCTTTTATTCATAGCAGTCATGCAGGGTGTATGAAAAAAAAAATTCAGTGCAAGGATTAATGGCAGAAAAACTTCAGGACTGTAGTTTGATATTGTATAAATATGTATTCCCATGCACACAGAGAGGATGTGGACTTTTTAACAATCTTCATCAGGTTTGTACATTTGCATTCTTGGCACATAAAGAAAAAGAACTATTTATACACAGAATAATAAACATAATATAGCTTACTGAACATGTAAATCCAAGTGTGGTACGATAAGACCTAAACCACTAAGATGTACCAAAAGTTGAGATAACTTTTCTCCAGAAAAAGTAACCAATTTCTTGTATTGACCATCTTCTGGATACACTCTATTGTTGAGGAAATCCATGAGGCATACAAGATCTGTATAAGAGAGATTTACCACTGCATTTCCATTTCTAGATATACCTCTCTCCCAAAGCTTCCAACCTACTAGATTCCTACCAGAGGAAAGAAACGAGTCAAAATGGAATTTTGGACTTACCTTTTACAGCTTTTCTTAGATCCTTAAATTCAACACTTTTCACAGGCATTTGAAACAACATTGGATTCAAGATTCTTCCTGAAGTACTGAATATTTCTAGCTATTTTAAGTACAACTGTAACTTTTGGTTAGTATTGTTTTAAATTATGTTTTAGTTACTCATTCATGTCAGGAGAAGAAAGCAGTAAAAGGCCTGGGTGAAGAATCATTTAAACCCGTTTGTTTTTCTCAAATTCATTAAGGAAATCCCCCTTTATTTCATCATGAAACTTTCTCAGAAACTAAAGAAAGCTGTTATGAGTTTTATTCACTAAAACAAGATTATGAAGGCAATTCACTTCACAAAGAATTGCTGTCCATGTATGAAGTCAAACAATGAATATCTGTGTAGAATTCCTTTCTCTGTAAAGCAGAGCTTATATGCTTCATTACAAACTAACCTGGCATTAAAAATAGTAAGTTCCTTCACTGAGGATTTGGAAACTCAATTAAAACCTGTAAGTTCCTTCACTTTCTGGGACATTATGGGAACACAATAACAATAATTCAGAATAACAAACTAACTCTTATGTAGAACTATGGAAGTTTTTAAATGGGATTCTTATAACTCACAATCAGGAAATAATGGTCCCATATATATTATATTCAATTACTTTTCAGCAAATTTACAAGCTTCCCTTGATATATTTGATATATATTATGCTAACCATACATAAATCAATAATGCAGAAAGAGCTCACAGCATAAACATGAATCAGCACATCAATATTAATTTTGTTAAAAATATTTTTTTCATTGAGATGGGCTCAAGTAATACTATTTACATCTTTGTGAGATGCCTGCTGGGACAGTAGTCATGCACTTTTACATTCTATTTTCAAAGTGTAGCACATGACAGTCTAAAATGACAGACAAGAGTGAATCATAATAGTCACAGACAACTCTCCTAGTATCACAAGTCTTGTCAAAGTTTTTTTTGTTAATAAGAAACAAGTAAACAACTTTCTCCTCCTCCCTCACCACAAAAATCTCTCCCTCTTCCCACACACTCCAACACTAGATGTTATAGCAGAGAATGATCTCATGAGAACTGTAAACTCAGGAAACTGATTCTAGTAAGTTCACTATTTCCACACCCCCCCCTCCTTTCCTCACTCTCTTCTAATTAATTTTCCCTCTGTATTATTTTTAGGAGACATGTTCAAAGTTCAGAAAATAAGCTCAAATACCTACTAGGCACCATAAACATGTATTATTACTCGTCCATGTGCACTACCCTTCCAGAACAACTGTTCTTAACCCCATACACAAAGAAAGCAGGATTCCAGTCCTCAAAACCACGAAACATGGAAGCGTGGAACTATTAAGTTTGGAAAAGGCCTCTAAAATCACCAAGGCAACAGTTGACTCAGCACTACCATGTTCACTGCTGAACCATATCCCCAATACAACATCCACATGTTTTTTGAGCTCTTTCTGAATGTCTTGAACATATTTTTTAAGTTAATTGAACAGGCTTCCCAGGCACCACTTGCCTGGGAAGCCTGTTCTAACAACCCTCTCCATGAGGAAATTTTTCCTGGTATCTAATCTAAACCTCCCCTGGTGAAACTTGAGGCCATTTCCTCTTTATTCTGGTACTGTTATCTGAGAGAAAAGACTGAACCCCACCTGACTACAATCTTTTACATGGGAGGACCATGTAAAGGCATGGTCCTCCCATGCCTCCTTTTCTCCAGGATAAACACCCCCAGCCCCCTCAGCTGCTGCTCACAGGACTTGTGCCCCAGACTCTTCCCCAGCTCCAGTGCCTTCTCTGGACTCGCTCCAGCACCTCAGTGTCTTTCTTGGGAGTGAGGGGCCCAAAACTGAGCACTGAGGCCTCACCAGTGCCAAGCACAGCAGGACAATTCTGCCCTGCTCCCGCCGGCCATGCTGTCTGATACCAGCCAGGTACAATTCCATGATAAAGTTATTTCACAGACTCACAAAATATGCTGCGTTTGAAGGGACCCACAAGGATCATTGAGTCCAACTCTGAGCCCTTTCTAGGACATGCCAGGAATCACACCACGTGCCTGACCATGTTCTCCAAACACTTGATCTCTGTCAGGCTGGAGCTGTGACCACTTCCCTGGGGAGCCTGTTCCAGTGCTCAGCCACCCTCTGGGTGAAGAACCTTCCCATAACATCCAACCTAAACCTCCCTCAGGCCATTCCTTCAGGCCATTTGTACAAACATTGGTGAATGTGCATGTATGCTCATAGATGACTCCAAGATTATCATTCTTTTCATACAGTAGAAAATGCCAGAATTTTATATTGCTTTTTAAAATAACATAAAAATTAATTCTTATAGATGAAATAATGATATATTTTTACTGAACACCACCTTAATACATCAACAAAAACTAGTGCAAGATTTTTTTACTTCACAGAATTTTATATCTCTTTTTAGAGACAAGTCAGACTATGCAAAGCACTTCTGAATTCACCCTGACACAGAACACATCTCACAAGTTCTACAAAGTAGTAACAGTCAATTAAGTGAGGAAATCCTTCAACCCAAAAAAGAAATCTTAGAGATTTCTACTATTATGTATTTTTTTTCTGGAACTAAAACAGAAATCAGGGGTGAACTCCTCCCAGCTAAGCCCACACAAACCACAGGAACAACAATGCCCTATTAAATAATTTCTTCAGCAAACAACAAGGCAATATTGGCAGAAATATTTTAACTGAAATTTCAGTTCCTGTGTCACAAAGACACTTCTGAACTATTCTGGTCCTTTCATAAGTCCCTTTAGAAGAGAGGTTCTACCTAATTGCACCCCTAGGTTTACAACGTGCAGAAAATATAGAGGTAACTTCCTGGAAAATGTGCATTCCACTGCTGATTTCCACTACATACTCAGTAATGACTATCTGTCTGAAGATAGACACATATATACATATCCTCTGGAAAGTTCCTACAACATAGTAATTATGCAAAAATTATAGCAAACTACTACTCAGAAAATCACACAGATTAATTCCTCTATGTACATGAAACCAAAACCCACTCAAAAATCTTTGATGCACGACCTCATGAATGGCTGCATTTTCCTGAAGAAAGATGCTCATTTAAATAATGAGAAAGGCTCTGTATCCTTGCATGAGCACCTTTACACCACATGGAGAGTTTGACTCGTCCAAAGCAGCCTCCTCAGCTGTGTGCTGTTGACCATTTCCTCAGATTATCGCACACAGCTAGAGGTGAAAAAGTCTGGAAACAATCAAGAATTTCTAGTAAAAGAATCCACATTCAGGAAAAAAGTCCAGCCATATCACTTCCTAATAATGAATCTATTCTAGTTATTATAGAATTCTTCGTTACCATAGGTCTATTTGTGGTCCAACATGAGCCAACAAACCAACACTGAAAAGAGAGGGGGGAAAAAAAAGCAAAAAAAAAGGAAAGGAAGATGAAAGGAAAAGCTTCTAAATGCACTTCCACAGTTACTAAAATTATCAGTTTAGAAATTGGAAATGCCTTCTCTAAAATAGTCAACAATCAATTACCTAAGCAACCATGTAGTGAAAAAGATTTTGAGAAACAAAATGGAATTATTTATTGGACACTGATGCATGCTCTATTATGCAGCATCATTCTCTGAGAAAATAAATATTAAAACAAAGAGTTTAGAAAAGAATAGCTGAAAATACACAGGGAGTTCCATAAAAAATGTTAAAAGTGTATTGTTCATACTATAAGAAAATTATAGGCATTTTATTTTATATAATGAGAAAATGTGGGGGGTAAGTCCTCAAAAGTCAATGGAGAAGTGGGACTTGTACTCAATATTGTACATGGTCATTATTACCTTTGCAGCACCAAGTTAATGTAAAATATGTTCCAACAACTGATGCTGTGTGTTATTAATTGTTATGGTGTCAATGGGGTTTTGTTATGTGGTTTATCTTAATTAGTGTAAAAACTATTATTTAACAGCAGAATGCACATGAAGGAGTCTGATGGTTTATAACAAGGAAACTAATCTCATAATGCCCTTTGGGAAATCCCAAAGAGAACTTTTCTGTAACAAGAGCAATGGAGCTGAAAATCAGAAGACTGTTTTTCACTCAGCCATTGTGGATTAGAGAGTGGCAGCCCATCTCTCAGATATATATTGACAGCATATATAAAATCAGTTGTATTCATGTGCTCAGGAGCAGAAGTTTGTTTCACAAGAAAACAATTGTGTTCAAATAACACAATTTTACATCAGATACAAGTTGCTAATTCTCTCAGACTCTTTGTCCTTGTATTTATTAATTTCAAGCTATTAATATTTCTTGTCACTTCAGACATACAAGTTTGGACTCCAAACTCTACATAGCACTAAGGGAGAATGACTAAATGGCTAGATGAATTTAAGTTTTAAACAAAAAACATGTTTCTGAAACAGCATTGAAATTTAGAAAACACACACATATGGCTGGTGTTATTTGCAGAATAAGCTTTGTATCTACTAAAAGAGAAGTGGCAAAGGACAAAAAAACCCAAACCAAAAGGGCATGAGCTCATAGTTATACATATTAAAGTTCCTTCTAAGCAGCCATGAAACAGAAAAAAGTGCTAAATTTTTCCCACTTTCAAAAAACATAATGTACATTAATTTTTATACGTTAAAACATATGATAAACCAATACAAGAATTGTAGAAACACTTCTGTATACCTAAGATAATTGACACTTTACATGCATGCATTAATAATATTTGGGCACTATTCCATTTTTCTCAATCTTTAGAAAGATCTGTAAGTGCAGGATGACCATTCACATTATAAAAGGCCACAGAGAAAAGAAAAAAAATAAGGTATATTGAACACAGAACACCAAACTACAAATGTTGCAGGTGTCATAGCAGGCATAAATATATGAAGTCACTATTTGAAAAGGAATAATAGTAAGTGGTATCAATATAAAAAATGTTTTTTGAGCATACTGGAAAGAGAGGTGCAGTTTGTCTTGTCTAGTTTTCATTTTGAAATTAAACCCTCTAATTACCTGAACGACAGATATTTCAACTTTTTCCATAGCTAGTACTCAGTGTACAATCTGAACCCACCTGCAAGCAAATTAATGCTTCCACAGAAAATACTAGTTTATATATCACACTGCTAAATGTTTTTACTTAGTTTTAATTTTATTTTAAAACAAGAATTCCATGGTTGTAATGAGATACCAAGAGGTATTTTTGATACCTCTTAGATACTATGTCTAAGAAAAAGGACAAATATAAAAAAATCCTTGTTTGAATGCAAAAACCAGAATGAAGGTGATTATTTAGAATATTTAATAAATAGATATTAAATGTCTGGTTATATTCTAAACCACTATTAAAACCACTAGAGGATTAAATTAAAACAATATATAAAAGATTTTTTAAAAAGTAAAATAAATGTAAATGGATGAAGCAGGTAAAATATAACAAAATTTAAAAAGCCTACATCACATTAAGCTATACCTTCGTGACAGTACCCACCTACTCACAGAGAAAGAGAAACAGTCCTAGACTAGTTACTGTAAAATCAATTTATAAATTTACACCCCAGCAAATTCTCTTGTAAATTACCAGGAAAAAATTTCAAATAATACCATTATCCAAGAGAGGAAGAGCAAAATGCTTTGGGCACTGAGACATGGAAAGAAAATGGAGAAAAGAGAAAAATGGGAAGAAATTTTTCCCAAAGGGAGTGCCTTGATCTGGATGTTTAATCTTGACATGTTTGTAAAATATTTTGAACCAAAATAGACTTTGATATTATGTATTGCAGCGTTCAGCCCAGTGTTTCTCTGTAATATGCCATACATATAAAACTGAGAAACTAAGTTTTGTTTGGTTGTGTCCTGCTTACTTGGAAATTTTTTCCTTGATTGTATGTTTTCATTTGTTTCATTGTATGTTTCAATTGTATGCAGTTGTAAAAATTATAGAATGAGAAAAAAAGAAAAATTATAATCTTGTACTAATGTGTATGATACAGACATACTCAAAGTTCATCAATGTGATGAGGGAAGTGCTGCAATAATCTCTAAAAAGCAACGTGTGCTGCAAAATCAGAGGCCATCACAATGGAAATGAAGATGTCAACATAATTCATGCCACATTTATGATGTCAATCAACCTACTAGTTCTTACATGCTAGGAAAAAACCACAAAATTATCCTGAGGATATCCTGTGACATCCTGTAGGATAACAGTATTTTGTTGGATGGTATTTTCTTAATATGATGTATGTGGTTACTGAATATTTCAGTGTGAATGTTCTCAAGAAGACTGAAAAGTATTTGTATTTATTGTAGCATGGAACGGAAGAAGATCTGGAGTGGGGAACGTTTAGTCTGATAGACTGAACCAGAAAAATCAATAATAGCTATCTTTTGTGGAAGTTACAGGAAGTATATTCATTTTGTATTACATTTCTCACAAATTCTATACATTGTTTGAACTCTGAACTTCCTGACCTGATCTGCATGCATCAAAAAAATTCTGTACACATGCATTCTGTAACTGGGAAAAGGTATCCTAAAATGGATGAGCAACCTCACGATAGCAGCAAAATAATTTTCCCCTTCACGATTCCTCTTTGGACTTTTAGGTCTGTGTTTTACCCTACTCTTGTCAATTGGTGGAAATCTTTAAGTTCTTTTCTCCATTCCTGGTAACTTTTACCTACGAATTTACCATTATGTATACATTACATCTATAGTCTGACAATCAAAATTTATTTTATGCAAGACAAAATCTTTTCTTACATAGATTGTATATTTTCCAATATGTATCTGAGACAAGAGTATTTCTAAAATTGTATAATAGCTCAACATGGTACGTGCAAGTAATCATAGGATTTTGTCAATGCACTTTAGGATTTGTTTTTGTGGCTAGCATGTCTGGTACCAATTTAACTTTTACCATTTTATCACACAGGCACTACCTGTAATACAACCTGACAAACCCAAAGGTCACTCTGGCTCAGGGCAGAGAAGAAATAAACAGAATTGAAAAGCTGAATGGAATGCATGGAGACTATAATGAAGAATTCAGAAGTCAGGGACTACATGTGAAATATACATTACTGAAATTTCAAAACCTCACTTCCAATTCATTTGTGTGTCAGGAGAATAATTAAAGGTAAGAATAGACTTCTCATTTGACAAGCATTTTCAGTGAAGCTGGAACTATAAATTACGTTAAGAAAATACTTTCTTTAAAGTCAAAGCACAAAGAAACAAACTTACAGTCCACCATAAACTGCACATTTCGTAACCATAGTACAGGAAGTTTAAAGGTTCATTCCATACTGAAGGAATTTTACTGAGGGTCAGAGGGTGGGTTAACTGTCCAAGTGATTATCCCTGCACACTGGAGATATTTTGCAGAATCAGGTTGGAACAGAGATTAGGTTCCAAGTATGCTTCAGGTGTGGCATCAAACAAGAACCAGACACTGGATTCATATTGAATGGCACTAAAATTCCATGAACTGTTCTCACATTGTCTGAGTTCAAATGTTACATCAGCCTGGTTGGTGTGTGATCAGCACATCATTGTTGTGACATCCTTAGAGCACAGACAGTTCATGGGACAGAATTGTGCCTCAGGAGTATTCCTGGGATAGGATCTCAGTCTAGAGACCCAGGGTGGGACAATCCCATTAAAGCTTCTTAAACAGAGAGGAAAACAACCAGTGTGTCAAAATACTGTAACAGAAATTTAGAATATATATTTGCCTTTTTTTTCCCCACCCAGCAGAGTCCAGTCAGGCAGCAAAAATGGGATCTAAGAGAAGGCATTTGGCTCTAAGTCCTATCAGAGAAAATTTCTGATCTGCAACAGTGATAAGTGATTCTTTTCAAACTTGCAGCTGGCTACAGTCAGAATTAGATTTAAAGACAAACAATTGCATATCAAACTACAAAAAGTATTTTAATTTAGGGTATCTGAAAACACTGCAAATTGGTCTATAAATATATTTGAACATAAGTGGATACAGATATTTTTTAACATGAATGTCCCAAACTTCTCTGAATGGTGGATCAATTTCAGTGTCTTCTAAATTATTTAATTTTCAAAGTCTATTATTTTTTAACTGTTTTATACTTATTTATTTAAATTTTGATATTTCTTAACCTTCTGGGGATGTTCTACCCCTTAATTACCAGATCAGGATAATTTATGTACAGAAAACCACAGTCTAAAAATGTATCCATTTCCTAGCATTGCCATGAAATATCACTTTGGATAGTTACAAAAGCTTTGATGGCATTCACAAGAAAGCTTGTGCTCACCTATATCAGCCTTATCCCCTCTACTGCCCACATTTTGCTTCATAAAGATTCAATTTTTTAATTGATTTTAATTGAATTTTTATTAGAAGTTAATTAAATTTGTGATTACCATGTCTACTTGGTAATTTTAATTAGATGTTTTTTCTTCTTCATTATTAATCCTGTGCTAGACAGAGAGTAAGAGTAATTTCAGCATCTAAGATGAAGTTCTAAAGGTCAGCTATAATAAAAGAAGCAATCCTGACCTCTATCACAAATTTTCTGTTTTCCTGAACTTTGAATAGCACAATCAAGTAGGTTTACCTCCAATGAGCAAATATAGAAATGATTTTGCTAGTGGATGATGATAAAGAATCTCATTTTCTGTTATTCTACATATCATCTCTTCAACAGTGAAGAAATGTAACCAATTTCAGAATTAATTAAGGGAGGGCTTAGCCTAAAACTTTCAGAGAGCAGTGAACGAGAACTTGTTTTCAGGATTCAGTTAAAGGTATAGATCCAGTCTGCTTACTCCCCTACCACATTTAAAGCCTGAGTACACCATCATGTTAAAACATAAAGCCATGTAACTAACATTTAGCTGAGTCTATAATCTCCTGTACCATGCTCTTACAATCTTCACAAATTCATATACAGGTGATAACTAGAGATCCACCTAATAAAGTCACTTCCATCAGAACACATGTATTAATTACATGCACCAAAATGGCTTTGTATGGGAATAAGCTCATGTGCTCCTGGCTTCTTTGTATCATCAGTAGAATTTCCCTTCTCTATATTGTATGAGGTTCACAGAATATAAGGAAAGATTTTACTGAGATCATTATGATGACATTCTGATAACATTTTAGGAAGGGGCTTCAAATAACTGATCCAACTTACTCTACATATTTGACAAGTGTTTGCCAATAAACAGATTCATTTACTAAAAATATTGCTACTCATTTTCTGAAGACATACAAAATATATTGGTGGAGCTAATAAAGAAAACTTTCCCATTCTTGTAACCCCAGCTACGTATTTCTATATCAATAATACTATCCCATACAATTCAGAATGCTCCAGGGTTGCTTCTTGAAGAACTCTTGTATCTTTTAGATCTCTGACACTTGGTTTTCACCTTATGGATGGCAAACTCATTTCTTTTCAGAGAAACCTTTCTTTTTCATATAGACAGACATGTTAAAAGGTGTTCAGAGACAAAAATAAGCTCCATTAAAGGAAACAAATTTAACCTAATCTTCCATTATTAAGATGACTCCTTTCAGCAGAAGATCCTGGGAGCACAAAGTACCAAATAATTGGCTGCATGGTCCATACAGAATAAAATGCACCAAACTTCAATCGAAATACTAATCAGGTTCAATTAACCAGTAATATTGTTCAGAAAAGCATCATTTTGTCATAGTAAATATTTTAAGAAATAAGCCTATTAAACTGAGATTCAATTGAAGGATAACAAAAATTCAGCACTAATACTTAAATTTAATAACATGCTCAGCCAAATACAAAATTCCATTTCCTGCTAGATCAAAATTTAATTGTTACACTTCATTATTTGATAATGACAGTGTATTCTATTAAAAGGCTTATTTACCATTTTCTTCAGCTACTGCTCAAAAAATCCAGCAAAACAGTCTTCTTCAGCATAAAGTCCAGAAGATAGTGCAATATTATTTATGAAAGTAAAGTTAATTCCCCTAAAATATCATCTCTGCAATGTAAAACCCTGTGAGAGTGCATCACTAACACAAGTATTTCCATTTTAAACAGCTTGTTTACACATAGAAATGTTTGCAGAACTGGACTCAGAGATAGAAAGAACAAGACATTCATTCATCTCTATTCACATCCTGCATTCTGCCTGATTATATTAATGGAATGTTCATTAGCACAACAAAATATGCTTCACCCAATACACCAGTTTAAGCCCACTTACACTTTGAAATTATTAACAAGTTTACAGTTCTAACAGCACATAAAATATGCGTTTTATAAATCAGTATTCTGCCTAAAGGTGCTACTGAAAACACTAAATAAATAAAAAAACCAGATAACTTAAATTCATAACTGTACTGACTTACCCTTGTAGACGAATTCACCAAAGAACCATCCAGATTGCCAGTGTTGCATTTGAAATTCAAATATAGATCAGGATTGTGATCTGCTTCCCATCTTCCCAAATCAGGAGTCACTGACTTGTCTGAGTTTGCAGATATTTTCTGGTAGGCAGTGCACGTCATTCCTGTGAAACTGGATGGCTTGATCATGAAGGCTTCCAGAGCAATATTACGAGATACCTGTTAAAACATCGAGAATAGTTATGTCACAAACTCATTAACCATATTTGTAATATTGTATGTGCATTGTGTACTCACTGCATATACTCAATAGAGGATTGTGCATGTATACACACACACACACAGAGATATATATATTTATACACACACACACACACATATATATATATACACATATATATGTAACCTTGGGGTGAGAAAGAAAACAGAACATTTAAAAATATGATACAGGATTCTACAGCATAACAGCTTTGCTTCTATCTTTCTTTCTGAGATATCTATAGATATAGACACAGATATAGATATGGACAGATAGATATATAGCTATAGGTACGTTTCTATTAGTTACATTAGTTATTATTATATCAGTTTTGCAATTCCATCATTATCAGCTTCAATGGAATCTGGAATTAAAGTAGTAGAATTATGAAGTGAATTTGCAACACCAGGCCTAAGAACCATTTAAAAAATGAGTAAGGATGTGCTTTGTACCTAAGAAATGAAACAGGAACCTTGTTAGCTATTTAGTGGCTGAGTGTTTTCACAGCTCTTGCTCTATGAGAACACTGAACATGACTGAATGGTTCAATACAACACCATGTTACAGGTACATTTACGACCTACCCTTCAGCAAAGTGAAATGTATGGAGATGGAGACTGCAGCAGAGTGCAGAGATGCATCTCTGCCCTTAAACTAGCATTTTTATTTCATCACAAGCCCGTGCATGAGACAAACAGCTCGTGTTACCACAGGTGGACTGCCTCAGACTGGTCCCACACTGATAGGACTAGGTGGTTTGTGCTTCCAGGCACAGATTGTTTAGTGTTCTGTGGATCTGGCAGTGCTGGATTAATGCAGACTCAATGATCTTAATGGTCTTTGACCACCTAAATGATTCTATGATTCAATGTTATATGGCTGACACAGTTTATAGAGTTTCTTTTTTTTTGCCTTTGGAACTGAACTAGAAACTATTGACTACCTAAGCCGTGGGTGTTTTATTTGCTGTTTTCTAAAATAAAGAAAGCAGATGCAATTTCTGTGAGACAGTTTCCTGGCCGGCCTCCCAAAGGAACAGACATGTTTGTTATGGCGTAAGATGACACCAGAAATACCCCACAGCTTTTGTTTATTTACAAATTGCACTCAACAGTAAACTACTTCTCCTACAGAAAACCACAAGAAGCTAAAAGATAAAGCATGGCAAAACAGTTAGTGACACATATCTAAGTCTGAGTACATAGAATTACTCTTTTCAGTAATGTCAACGTCTTCCTGAAGCAATGACAGGGAAAAAACCTCAACCTTTGTAACTTGACATTTGAAAAGGAAGACAAGTATAAAACAACAGAGCCCTCCTAGCTGTCATATTGCAAAATACTTCTAAAAGTTTCTTTATTTTCACTACGCATTTAATATAAATACTTTTAGCAAATTTGATTCTTTCATGTAAATGAGAATTAAATAAAAAACTTCCTTTAAGAAACATCCAATATGTTTTTCTCCCTGTTTGAAACACTGCTTTTCTAAAAACATACAGTGAACAAACTAAGGCTATTATGTTATTTGGCTTCCTCTATAATTCACTTCAGTCTATATTTTTTTTTATTTTTTATATTTTATTTTTTATACATTTTTCCTGTGATTGACTCTGTACCTGAACTCACGTTTAAATAGTGTTTATTTTAAATGCAGTAACAATTAAGAAAAGATAAAGGCTGTTTAAAAGCAAGCAACCAAACAAACTAACCCAAGGAATGATAAGGCTTTAAAGTATTTATCTAAACTTCTGAAAGGATAACTTTCAAGTTTCTGATTGAGATGTATTTCTGCTGTTTAGATGTTGAAGCTGACAAGAAGACAAAGTCTCCAAACGACAACCTCTCAGTATCCAAGCGACACACTTGTGTAGGTGGAGGACAAGGAGTAAAAAAATAAATTCTATCAGGTTTTTGCTTCTAAAAACACTAAAACTAATCCCAAATTAATAATGTTTAGGACATGTTAGACCTTTGTTAATCATGTGCTAAATACTTTAATCAATAGTTGTCCAGCAGCCTCTTGGTAAGGTGTATTAAAATCTTCCAACTACAAGGATCTTGTTGTCTTTTATTGTCTGACATGTTGCTGTCACTCAGCTTGGACCTTTCAAAATAAAGCCATATACTATAGTAGCTTTAAAAATAGAAACTGAATGAATAGTAACAACATTAGAAAGATATTGTTGTCAAGATATCACAAGATATATTGTCACAATAAATACAACTGATCAAAGAAAACCACTTTCAAATACCATTGGTAATATTAAAAAAAAATATTTTGGCCTTGCAAATAGAATTCAAGACAAAAAAAAAATCTTTCCAAAATGTTTTGTAATTTTTTTAATTACCTTTGATATAACTTGAACCTTGCTGGTCAGTATTTGACTTGCAATCTGTTCCACACATCGTACAATCCTGGTGCAGGCTTTGTCTTCCTTTTGAGCCATCCACAGCACGTGGTCATCCACCAGCATGATATTGCTGGCAATCTCAATAAGAGCATCCCCAATCTGGAAGACAAAAAAATCAAATCAAAACAAAAAAAGGAAATTGTCTGTAAAACTCAAAAAGCAAGAAAAGAACAGATAAGGGTACAAATGAAGGCAGGCACCTTATTTCTCTTGGTAACCATCATTGAAAGGCAGTTTTGATTTTATTAAAAATTTTAAATGGACTGAAAAATAAAACCAAGAAAGGAAAAGTGCAACTCACATCAAGGAAGAGCTTTTTAATTCACAACTTGAAAGCTTATCTTCTAGATAAACCAGACAAATTGAGTCATCTCATCTCAATAAATAGAATTCCAGAATTATCACCCTTTTTCTTAAACTAATTAAAATTGGCCATGCCCTTCTAAAGAACTGCTTCATATTCAATCAAAGAACTTTGAAGGGAGGGCTGGGGGTAAGGAAAAAAAAAGAGAAGGGAAATATATTTGAAACACATCTTTGTTACAGACATAGTGGAGTAAATTTGAGATAGAGCTCAGGTGCTGATACAAATTTAGATCATCTCATTAGCCACAGCTTTGATAGTTTTAATCCAAAGTATCCTAATCCAAATTAACAATCCTTGTTTCGCCAGGTGACATTTTACAGATTTTGGTAACTGTGTGTTTGAAATTTTATTAGTAGTTACATTTAGAAATAAATATCACTGTGAATATCTTCGTAATTATTTTAAGCTGGAATAAAAATGCTTGCTTTTTAAAATTCAAAAACTTAATTTGAGTAAAATTTCAAAGTTAACATGACCACGTTACCAATATTTTTGAAGGCAAAGATATGGAAAAGATATTCCCTGTTGTCACAAATAAACCTGAATAAAATGTATGTAGAAGAGAAAAAGCAACTGAGAAATATTGCTAAAGAAAAGTTCAAGAAGCCAAAAAGTCACACTAATAGAAACAGAAAAAAAAAAAAGCAAATACACAGATGATTTGGTGGAAAGGAAAATAGAAATTCAGTAATGGTGAAAAAGATTAAAAAGATATGACCTTAAGTCTGCATTTTCAATAAAAAATACAGAACTTTCACATGCATTGCAAAGGAAACAAATAATAAGACTATATGTGAAATTTTATGTGACTGTTCATGAAATATTGAATCTATTTTTGAGAACATAATTACTAGATAATTCTAGATGGCTTTTGACAATGTGACAGAGTTATTGATAAAATGAATAATAATGAATCACATTAAGAGTGATTTATGAGAAACTATAAAAGCAAACAGCAATCAGCTAGGCAGTAACTTACTGAGGACAGAACAATAGTCTATAAATATACAAAAGGAGAGAAATAAGAAAAGGAAGTAATTTATACTATAATTAAAGGCATTAATGAAGAGTAAAGGCATGTCATTGAAAATACAAAAATTTGGGCCATTATGTGTGTTCCTGACAAAAACTGTAGTGTGTTGCAAACACGTCCCTTGTGCAGCTGTTGAGCCTCTCTCGTTTCAGAGGCCAACCACCAGATGGGACAAAGCACCTTTATCTTCTGTAAAAAAGGAATTACCCCATGTGGAATGGGATGCACATCCCAGAGAAAAGGTACAGAAACTGTATTAGTTTAGCATGAATGTTTTAGAAAATATTTTGAAAAATTTCATTTTAATTGATATCTAATGGATTTATGTAATTGTAGTTTTGGCTGATAAACAATTCCAAACGAATTCCCTTGTATTAAATAGAGTTCAGTCCTATTTATAATTACAAGTGCAGCCTCATGCGTGAAGCCATCAACACTTAAATTTCAGAGGTGTTTTTGTACCTTGTGAGTGAGAGTTAAGAAATGGGTGCTAGTCAAGAGCTCAGTGAATGAGGACTCTATTTGGCAAACTTGAGAGAGGTAAACAGGTAAAAATTATGAGAAATGTTATAAATCAAGAAAATAAGGGATTACTTAATCAGAGATGTAGACAAAAGTAATGGAGACAGAGATGTTTTGATGCAAAAAGAAAGCAGAAACTAAATCCTATTTGAAAGGTGGAAGAAGTCAATTAAAAGATTAGAGATGGTGCTCAGCTTTAATGGAAAATGCATCAGCTGCTAGAAAAATAGAGGCTTTATGACAAATCGAGCTGTTTCTTTTGAATATCAGATTTTTGTTTTGTCAGAAAGCAGTAAGATCTTATCAGGATTCTGAGCTGAAATAAAGTTGCAGCTTTGAACCTGATTCTTGGAGCGCACTTAATAATATATTTTGGATCAAATGCATAATATTTGGCACTAAAATATTAACTGTTACAGTTCCCAGAGCCAGAATGGAATGAACACTGCCAAACCAAAACAAAATGTCATGTGGTCAAAAAATACAGTTTATGGAATCTTTATGCAAACAGTTGCTCTGAAAATTAGCAGTAAAAAAAAAATACCATGAACATTTCTGCTCTCTGTAAACCTATTTTTATCATAGGGTTTGCATAATTCTGATTCAATTTTCCTGCAAAAATGGCATACATAATGCTAGAAGTTTCTGTACCAAGTTACACATAAAGACATTATCTTTTCTTTTCTTTACAAAAAGTGATACCTCCTTTCAAAATCCAGTGAAAACCTGCTGATGAAATGGAGAAAACAAAAGAAGCATGTGCAGCTCCAGTGGCCAGAGTCCATTCTAACACATTAGACATGGTAGAAATTAAACTTCAAAATAAAATTAAATAAGTGGCTCATTAAAAAAACTGGTTTTATTCCTAAGCAGCAATGCCCTTGTCATCAGAGAAGAAGAAGACATAGTTTCCTTTTTGGCACAAAGAGACACATCACAGTTTATGCAGAACATTTGCAATCAGCAATCAGTTTTAGAAGCTACTCTTCAGTGTCTGCCCGCATACATTAAGAACAGGGCCATATGTGAAGACTTTACTACTAAGTGATACTTTTGTTCAGCATAGAGAAGATATCTTACATCTTCAACTTCATCCACGAAGACAATTAGCTTTTCCATTATATAAGCCAAATATATTACATCCATTTTATCCGCAAAGAGGGAAGCACCTCTTGTGTAGGCTGTCAGCTGGCGAGAAAACTCCAGCACGGTTGTCAAATTGATGTGCATCTGAAAAAACATCAGAATTCTTAGTCTTAATAAATCAGCTTCATTCTCTTTAAAAACTGGAGATCACATCCATTGGTATACTGCCTGCCATAATTTCACATGGATTTGTGGGCACCAGCATGCCATGGATATACATTTAGGGACATAAGAATGTATCTTCAGCCTTAGGTCTTAGATTTCATTGCTGTTATCTGAAGATGCCATCAGAACAGACCAACAAATGTTGAAGATTTTTGTCTACTTTTTCTAGATTGTAACTATCTGGCCTCATAAAATATACCAAACTACTAACCTTGCCTTGCCTCCATCTCTAGACCCTCATGGAAACAGCAGTGTCAGCAAGGGTTCCTATACACAGTGGTAGATGGCAGGAGAACAAGGGAAGCTGAGACTGGCTTTGAAGAAAACCTTTCCTGTAGAGTAGTCAGGTATTTGAACAGGTTAACCCCAAGAAATTGTGCAGCCTCCATCCTCAGAGGTTATAAAGTCCTGAGTGTCTAAAGCCCTGAGGAACCCAGCCTCTCCTCATTGCTTACAGGAGAACAGACTGGATTTTAGACATCTTCCTAATTATTTTAATACCCTGTAATTGCAATGGCTCTCTTAATTTATGAATCCATTTGAAAACAAACTTTCTATGGTCTTATCTAGTACTACTGATATTAGCAGGGAAGAAACAGAAAATTTTAAAATTATTATGTCAGTTACACATCTGGGCCATCTTCCACAGTGTTTCATGTTATGCTCTTTTTTCTGGGTAATTTCTATCCATCTACTTTTTTATCTCATCCTTTTACTTAGCCATAAGAAACAGTATAAGTACTGCTTTTTTGAAGACATCAAAAAGGTATTCCAAAGAGGAAAGGCACTTCAGCTGATATGGGGACTCCACGAGAAATTAACATCTTTATGGAAAAATACGAGAGGAAGGAAAGTCAAGCACTGATCACCCTGTCAGCATTACTACTAATCATGTAGACTCTAAGCACTTAATGGATAAAAATATTTAGATAAAGGTAATAAATGCTGTGTACTTGCTCCTACTACAGCTTCCAACTACCAAAGAAACAAATGGTTCTCTTTCAAGTAAAGCATTTTGTTAAAAGTTCATCTGTCCCAAACTTGTGGCTGAACCGACATTTCTTGCAATCTATTCAACAAGATTAGCACTAGAGAAGGGGAGCCTTTGATTTCAAAATGCAAAACCAACACACCTGACTAAAAGCATGAAGAACTTGAGTTATTTCTTGTGAATAAGGACATTCAGAGTAGTTTTCTTCATCCCAGCGCCCAGTTCGGTTACATTTCCGCCACGCCTTAGCCTCTTCCGAGCCTTTGTGAAACGCAACGGAGTTAAAGGAATACTGGAGACAGGGGTGGTAAGCAGTTATCCCAGCCAAAGTTTTGGGCCACCTATAAACAGCATGACAGTAAAAATAAAAATGCAAAAGGCAACTTACAATATAGATATATATATATATATATAACAATATATAACCATATACAACTATGTAAAATGATGTGTGAGAAAAAAAGGCTATTTTAACTTTTACTTCATATGGTTTTATAATGAATTACTCTGTTTTCTTGGAAAATGTCAGAATTATACAGGTTCAAGTCAGGCTGGTCACACATTCATTCTGTGTTAATTCCAGGAAGGTGTTTAGTGTAAGGAAAAAGGTATGGTTGGTGTTTTTACTACATTAATGTTTGCAGACTGCAAAGAGCAGAGCAGTAAGTTCATGAACCAAGAAACAAAACAAAACAGAAGAAAAACCCCTATTACTAAATGCTCTTAAAAATAAGTGCTCAAAATGTACCTGACAATCTCTGCTTTGCATTTTGATTCACCACTAAAAAGCCTTGAAAAACAAAAAGCCCTGAATGTCTCAGAGAAAAATGAACAAGATTTCATGTGTCATAAAGGAGGAAGGAACTAGCCCTCAAAAATTAGCTATTTGGCTATACATGATTTATATAGTATGATTCCAAAACAGTCTTTGAAAAGAAACTAAATCAAGAGCAGCCAGACTTATTCTATTTAACTGATGGGTTTATTATGAAACACAATTTTTTTATATATTTGCTGCATTCCCTAGAATGGCACAACTGGATATATTTCTACAGATACCAAAATCTATTGTCATTTACAACTCAGTGTGGACATAGGATCAGGTAATTGGGAGAAATCTAAGGAAACCACAAGCATATCATCAGCAAGTCAGCAGGTGTGGGAAGGATATGGTTCTTTAATTGCACTGATGAAATGTGTGAAGCCAATAAATCACAAAAATATTCTGCCTTTCAATGAAATTACAGCTTGGCAATCAACCTTCCCTCAAACAAATGTATTAGCTCCTCTCGGTTACACAATGCACATTCAACTGCATAATTACATAATATACAGAAAGGTTTGGGTTATAAAAGTTTTCTTCATTTCAAAGAAAAGCTAAGAAGAAAAATACTTTTCTTTTTCACAGCTGTCACTGAAATAATTCAATTTGTGATGGAAAAAAAAGTTGATAAAAAATAGATCATGAAAAGAGCTTCCCCAAAAAATCAAAATATGTACAGTAGCATATAGAGCATATAGTAGCACAGAGGCAGTTTTTGCCTCTTGGATGAAATATTACTTTTAGTAAAACATTTGCATTGTCACAGCGAGCAGAACCTGGCCTTTATGACTAGGAATGATAGCATGTTACAACATTATCATTTGCTTTTCAGAATACACTTACAGCATTCCATAAAACAGCAACAACAAAAAGTAAAATATGGCCATGATAGAGAAAACCTCTTGGTACAAAAGGCCAGTCCATTCTGACTCTCAGTGCCTAATTCTTGCTGCAGTTGTGCAATTATAAATACCACCTAGGCTGGACAACTGAAATAGCCACACTCCCCTAACAGTTGATGCTTTCTTTCCCTTTCTTTTGCCCAATAAAAGAATCATTCTTTCTAGTTCTGCCTTTGTGGTTCAGTTCTTTCTACTTACATACTTGTTATGTTACCAAAACTTCAAAGACCTTTGTAAGAAAACTTGCTGGTGTGAAAGCTCCTTCTCTGAGGATAAATCTTTGGAATGATTTCAAGCAGTAATACTGAGTTTGAGCCTGATAAATTCTCTACAATTTTAAATTCACTCTCTCAAGTGCCAACAGAACCTATGGACTCAGCATCCTTTTGATGTACATTTTAAAAATAAATTTATAAGATTTCTAGGAAGATGATCAATAGGTTGAGAAATATCCACTCCTGTTCTTTTGATTTATATAAAATGACAAATATGCCCCTAGTGTTAGTTTGTGCAGCCTGAAGATTTTTATATATATCTATTTATGGAGAAAAATATGTAATTTTAAGGCAAGAACATGAACTTCATAGAGTTGTCGTCTAAAAGATTCAGTATGAGTTTTCTGATAAGAAAACATTTTTTAAAAGATCCAATTAAAAGTTATTTTAGCATATCCACTTTTAAAAAACACAATTCCAGTTTTTGTGATGACAAAAAATTTTTATAGCTAAGATTGTCAAAGGTCTCTAATGAATTTTAATCCATATATACATACATACATACATATATATATATGTATATATATAGCCTCAGCAATGTTCCCTCAGTGAAAGAAGCAGACTCACTGGTACTGAGGTTAACACATAATAAAATAGCTTTGTAGTAAAAGAGAACAGATTATTTGAGTAGGTTTTTATTTCCACTTCTTTCTAATTCAATCCTTTACTTTTATTCAAACACAAGAAATAGCACAAAAAGCCTTTGGGAAAGTTTTAAAGATAACCTAAAAATAAACAGAGGCTTTCAGGTCAGAAATATTTGCAGAAAGTTCTGCTATTTAAAAGAATCTTCCTTCCTCATCTACTTTCCTTTCATTATCTATTCAAGCTGAATTCTCATTATAATTCATTTGGTAACAAATCACTGTCTTGATTTCTCAATGGGATTGCCATCATACATCAGTCTTATTGTCAAGCAGGTTTTGTTTAAGAGCTTTGTGCATATCATTGGTGCATTTTAGAGCTGACTGAAAACAATGCCAAATTCCACAGAAACCTTTTCTTCTGATTAAAATGATTAAAATTTTAAAAAGCCCCACCACCATATATAGATAAAAGTAATGATGGAGAAAGAACTACATTTGGTCTACAAAATTTTGCAGACTCCTAAGATTTAGCAAGACAGGTGTACTTTGTAAGCATGTGATATATTGGTAGAACTGTGTGTCCTTAAACTCACCTCATTCAATTTGTTTTACTAAATAGTTTTATTTTCTATTTTGATTCTCTTCAGTGAAATGTTTTTCTAAGAGTCTCATGTCATTTGTTACCTCTAATCTCAGCTGAAGAAAGCTATCAGAACCAGAACAGATTTAAAAAGTAAAGCACTGAAGTAATAAACTTCTAATGCTTTAATGCAGTGTTATCATTTTCTACAAACACCAAGAAAAATTTTGAACCTTCTCTCATGTACCTAATTTCTTAAAAAATTTCCATAATGCATAGAGAGGAATGAGAAGATTTTCTGACTTCCACAAACCACTGCTTCTCTTGAAGCACTAGGTCCCATTTCCCACCAAAATCATACAAAGCTCCTCCTTCCTACCATATTACTAAAAATGACAACTAACACAAGTGATTTGTAACTGACTCTGAAGTGTCAGGTAAGCATGAATATGGTCTGTATCTACATAAATATATGAAACATACTCCAAAGCCAGAAAGTCATACCTGAAATCTCCCTTGTTGTTAATAACTCTTTCTGCAGGGCAGTAGGGTGCAGCTGTTTCAAGTACCACAATTTCTACTTGCTTAGTGCTATTTCCGTAGGAATTCTTGACTAGACATTCCCAATCTCCAGTTGCATCAATGTCAATACTGGATAGGATAAGTTCACTAAAAAATAAAAGATCCATCATTGTATACACTTAATTACACAGATAACATGTCACTGGTTTTCTGGCATTAACTAATTTTCAGAGACTTTTTATGAAAATATCAGAAGGGGGTTTGGTCTATGATTATCAGAGGGACAGAGAGTATCTAAGTGGTAGTGAGCTCTTAGCAGCACAAATTTTTATTGACTACTCAGGTTGCAACAAGTTATAACACAAATCATCACAAAGAATATCAACTATTTATCAAAGTCTGTTCTTTCCCCAGGTATTACAGAATATTTTGCCTAACCAAACACTTGAAAGTCAGGAATGCATTTGAAGTTGACCACACCACCAACGCACAGAGAATGGGTTTTGCCCTCAGCTGTGGTTACAGCTCTGTGGCATTTCAGCAGCAGAACCTGGCACTCTGCTCCCAGGGGTAGAATGCTATTCATTTCCTCCAACTCTGCAGATGTCATAGACCAAAAATAATGCTAGCTACCACATTTTAAGAAGGTAACATATTATATCTTAAATCTGCCATTGGGCTAGAAATAAATTTTATTACAGTTTTATAAAAACTACCACCTTTGAAGTAGTTGGGAGAGGAAAAGAAGTAGCATTTATCTGAAATATTTACTTTGCTTTACAGAAATTGCCTGCCTTTGAATATGCCTTGTGGTTTAGACAATTTGAAATTATGTGGGAAGGAAGGCAGTAGGGGGAGAAAGAGAGAGAATGTACATTATAAAAACGGAAGGACTGAATTAAAAGTTAATAAAATTCTTTCAAATCTCTATTTGAAATAAAATCTTAAAAATTTTACTTGTAACCTTTCGCAGTTTTAGGTAGAGGCTGTAATTTTGGAAGATGTTTTTCTCAAGAACCTACTACAGAACTGCTATCTGGGTCCTCAGAAAACAAGTAAACCACAGTAAACAGTCTTTGTTTTAAGTTAGTTCTTTCTGAATTTTTGCATAGTTCTCCAGCTATTCAGTGAAACTTATTTTTAAAAAGTAACTTAAAAATTTTCACATTATTCCTATTTATGACGGCTTTGAACTCCAAGTGCCTTGTAACCCCCAATATCATTTTTACAATGAATTCTAACATATTTTTATAGCAAAAAATATAGAAAAAGCATTTCTAAACGTTCTCAGAGAGTAGCTCAGTATTTTAATGTCAATAGAAGCAACTGTTCTCTTAAGAAGTCTCAGGTGAATAGCCCAGTAACAGCAGCCTCTTAGCTAATTTTTAATACATCTTTTTGCATTCAGGGAGAAGTACTTCAGTGAAATTAGCCAGTTTAACAATGTTTTAATTAAATGATGTATTTTATATGTCACAACAATCTCACATCATCTTCATAGACAGTTGAGAAAGATCATATTTCTAGAGCTTATAAAATCAATTATACCTAAAAGTTTTTCACTGAAAAAAAGGCAGCGGATATATTCAGTTGTGGCATCAAGACACGGAAACTTCACAAATTAATAGAATGTATGATAGTTCTGCTAATATTTTGATATATTTTCTAGAAAATATCTACAGTCATTGTTAATAATATAAATTTGTTAAAATTTGAAACCATGGTGATAGATAAATACTGTATTTCAGCTTATTATAAATTTTACAAGTAATCAGTATGCAGATACATAAAGGGTACATTTTCCATTTATTTAAACTGCTGAAATGTGTTCTGATGTAAACTTATCTGCTGCTTAACAGGTCTCCTGTCAGTAGATGAAGTTTCCCAAACTCAGAGACAAATATTTACTGATACATCAGCCTTGTTTCTCATAGAAACACAATACAAGAACACTGGTTCAAATTATCGCAAAAGACAAGTCTCTCCTCACATTCACACTTTTAATCTTCTATTGCCCTTTCTTCAAATGGTGATAAAAAACAGCCAGAATAGGTTTATGCAATGTAATGACTAGATCATGAAATTGTTTTTTGAATTGCCATCTGGCTACTGTAAATGATGCATTCATTTATATTCCTCTTGGAATATTTTGATAGCAAGCCCAATGGTGAAACTGTTCATTTACTTACCATCTGGATATGACAAATGATAAATTGATCTTATACCTCTGGAGAATTTGGGGGACTGAATTAAAAAAAAAAAAAAAAGTCTTTTAATACTCAAAAAAAGCAGTCATCTTGATCCTTTAGCATTTTCTCCACTTATAATCCTTGGAGACTTTGACTTCACAGTCCTGGCAGGCCAGAAGGAAAGGGTGGGCCTTTCTTGGATATAGAATTTTAAGACTCTGTTTCATAAAGTTTTCTGGTAGGGCAGTACATATTTTAAGTCTTGGCATGGTTACATAAACACTCCCAGAGATTCTCACTTGTAGTCAAAAGACATTCTTGATCTCTCTTGGCAATGGCAACAAGTCTTGGTTAAAGGTGAGAACTGTCCCATAACCTGAGGACATGGCAGGACTCTGATTTAGGAGACTGATTTTGACAAAACCACAAAAGAATTAAGAGAGGATGGCTGCTTTGGCTGTATTCTTTTCTTGCCTATGTCATCTCACAGGAGCTAATAAACATCAGGCCACAAATGCAACAATCTTGCCCCTGCTACACAGCTTTCCTAAGGATGGAGTATGAGTCAACAAGCATTCCTACGCCCTTCTGCATTAGCAATCACATCCCACTCCTCAGCAGTGTGACAGTTGCCACTTTTCATGGAAATTTTGACTTCCAGGATGAGAAGAAATGGCCTCAAGTTGCAGCAGAGGGAAAGTTTAGATTAGCTATTAGAAAAAGGGTGGTCTGGCATTGGAACAGGCTTCCCAGGAGAATTGTGAGATCACCTCCCAGGCAGTGCTCAAAATACCATGTGGGTGTGGCACCTGGGGATATTGTTTAGTGGTGAACTCTTGGACTTGAACACTTAAACCTTAGAGGTTTTTTCAAACCTTAACAATTCTGTGGTATTCTATGACGATGCAGTGAAGTCAGACATTCATGGGATGGTAGCAAGGCTAACTGAATATGAAGATTGCTGCCTGATGAGAGAAGGATGACTAGCAGGCTTTTCTCAAGTTTCCCTTTGAAATCATAGTGACCTTCTCAGTAAAAACATTGAGAGGAAGAAAGAGAATATACATGATTGCTCTTTGTACTGGGAAATTTCACGCATGGTAGAATTCCTTTCTACAAATGTGATGACTGACATATTGAAAAATTAATTAAAATGTACAGCTGATGCAATTGAATGAAAAAGTTGTATAATATTCAACAGAAGCCCGTGGCATTTGTCATTATAAAGAGAGGAACCATAATACAAGCGGAAGCCATAGTCATGTAATCAAGTAACCTGTGACAATAGAGTTCTATTTGAGGCATAGTTTTGCATTGCTACAGCTATGCATAACTAATTAGACAATCAGAAGTAGGTCTCATTATGCAAAGTTACTCAGCCATGTCCTGAAGAAGTACTATAGCGACATTTACTGCACGCCCCAGCAGTCATTTGCATGCCAGGAAACAAAGTAACAAATAAAGAAGAGACTTTAACACCATATTTTGATTGGCTTTCCACCAGAAATACTTTAAAGTCTGACTTGAGTTTCTGTAAGATATAGGAAGAACCAACTGGTCTTCCTGCAGGAAAACAAAAATTAATTACTTAAACACAGGACATGTTTAGGTTTTCTCATTTTCTTCTTCAGACAGATAAATAGCTAATGTGTTCCCACAGTTCAGCCAGAAGGTCTGCATAACATGCTTCCAATCCATACCACCTTAAATTATTAAAACTAACATGCAATTTAAAAACTGAGTGTTGGTCTCCAGAGTACGCTGCTGCCTGGAATACAGCCTTTCACAAGGGACACAAGGTTAAAACATGGAAAATGAAGAGAGAATCTGTAAATCAAGGCACTTGTCTGAACTCAAATTGCTAGTCTGATCTCTCTGACAAAATTAGTTATTTACCCTTGAAAGAAACAGCTTTAGAAGGCTGATGGCCTTTGAAGTAAACTTGTGTCCAAGCAACAGCAAGAAAAAAGGAAGATGAAAGTTGGTATTCACTTTGTGCAAGATGTCTAGCAAGTATTTTCAGGTGTAATCAATTTCTCATACACAGAGGTAATGCAATAGACATGATTTTTTGTCTTTTGATTGCATATAAAAACAAAGCTTAACTTACCATTTAATATCATCTGTAGGTACCCAAGAAATGTATTGTGCTATAACATACTTTTTTTTCTATAATTTATCTTACTTTTTCACATGCTAGAGCCAAGAAAAGAGTTGGAAAGGACCTAGATTTAATAACAATATATTGACAGGAAAAAAACAAAACAGAGGGGAAAAAACCCCCAACAAACCAAACAAAAACCTACTTCCAAAATAGGAGGAAAGAGCTGTATGTCAGGTATAAAACCATCTCACTTTATTTCCTTTGTATTGCTCAAATTACTTCAACTGAAAGGCAGATGTTCAAAAATACTGTCACGGGCTGATATCCATTTGCTGCCCAACAGTCAGCAGTGAGATATGGTTTCTATAGGTGGATATCAGAGTCCCTGTGACTTACATGCCATTAATTTCTTTCACAAAATTGAGCAAGCAAACACTATTAATATTAGAGTGACTCTACCAAACCATCTTCAGATACTACACCAGAAACCTAAACATCTCTACATCATATCACAACATGTTGGCTTTGTTGTATGAGCTCATTCTCACTCTTTGAGCTTGTCAGATAAAGACAATCAGCTGCTCTTCTGCACTGAAGGGCATACATAAAGATTTCTGTATTTATCTTCAAACTCCCACAGTCCTGGAGTCAATGCATGGCAGTCTAGCTAGCTGAGAATGTAAGAGGGGTGAGAAAAAGAAAAGGATCAACAGCTCTAGAGACCCAAAACTTTCTCCTGCCAGACAAACCTTCAGACAGCTGGCAGGTCTGTGGTAGCACAGGGCCATTAAGCTATCTGAATAGAGCACACCTGGGCCAGGGCTCATTTAAAGAACTTCACAAATCAGTTGTCTGTCACTCAGCTGCTCTGTCAGTTGGTGAAAGGTTTAGGGATGCTCAGATGTGTTTATTGTTATTAATTTTGTTCTACCTGCAGGCTGATGGACTGCAGGATGGATACAACTGCAGTCTTGCAGGGAAATGGTGCTACACATGCTGTATGCCTTTCATCTCCCCTTAAGTAGCCTGGATGCTGGAATGTTGTATTCAGGGGAAGCTTTATTGCATTAGCATAACTCCTGTGATCTGTACACTATCACAGATTCTTAGACAAAAATAACACCAATCAGACCAATAGCCACAACTGTATAAAAAGCTTTCAAAGTAAAATATTTCCCAGATGACTCAGAAGTGTTAATCTGCGTATGACAATTCTTGATTATTTGATTACAAGCCACTGGGACCAGCAAAAAAAAAACCAAAACAATCACAAAACCCTGAAACAACACACAAAAGGAAACCAATACTCTACTAAAATAATTTTACAATTTCAAATTATTTGTCAAATGCATGTTACTTTAACATGATAAAAATGCAGAAATTAATTACCCAATAAATACTTTATGGGCTGGCTGATATGTTAGGGTTAGAATACTAACCTGTTTTACTGGCAAGAAATTTGGAAAGATCTAAAATGAAGGTAGGACATAGCAGTTTCCTATGTCAGAACTTCAGCAACGATCTCAGTTCTTTCTCAGTATTTGGTCTATCTCCTACAGTGTAAACTGTAATTTGTAATGGCCAGGAGCCACCCAATCACAATACCATAAACAATTAAATATAGGGTGTATTTAATCCTGCAGGGAGGAAAAGGAGTGCAAAGGACCTATTTTCATGGAATTCCAGTGTGTTAATGGGAATATGCCCTACAATACATTCTCAATGTACATTCAATGTTCTACATTGAACAGATCGAAACAGCTGCTGTTTTCATATTTCTAGAAAGTGTTTGTTTGAAGAAATTGTTGCCTCACAGTATTTAGGGTGGTTCACCTGGCACCAGATTCTGGATGTATATCATAAATGCTCTGGTAATGCTCACATTTGGTTCACAGATTTACAAACTCCTGCCTGGACTCAGAGAAAACGTATAATTATACCTAACATTGATGTTGACAGGAAAAGTACTTTAGAAAAATCCAGCCCTGAGATGTTGACTCCAAACTGCTGCTACAGTGCAGCCAGATCTCAGCTGTGCAGCTGCAGCTGTTTGAAGGGCCACATTAAAATCATTCTGGCCTTAAAAAGTCAAGGCAAAACCCTCTGATTCTCCCTTATGGGGATAAAGCATCAATTTTTGTTCTTACTACTGAACATTTCAGTGTTGTGGCTGGATGGACCCATATATAGCTGCTGGATATAAGCAGAGATGGAAGTGAGAGGTCAAAATTTAGTGCAAGGCATCTTCCTAAGCTGGTCTCAACACCAAAGAAAGTATATTTTTGTAACATTCTTCAAGGACTCCATCAAAATGTTGTTATAGTTCCAACTTACTATTTTTCTAGAGTATTTTAATTCTATCAGCCTTTTTTTTTTTTTTGTGAAAATACCTATTTTTCAATCATGGTTCAATGAGCACTTATCCAAATTAAGTCTACAGGTTTTATGACAAAACATAACTCATTGGTAATAGTCTATTACTTTAATGGCAGAGGGTGTTGTAGTTGCTGCTTTTGTTTTTCATTGTATTAGTCTCTCCACAGGTTATATTTTAAAATATTCTTCACACTGATTAGTAGTAAAACTGTCATTGACTTTTATTCAGGTAATTGCAATATTTTTAGATAAAAGACCTGAGTTTAATTAATCTTCCAAATTAATTCTCATGAAGGTACTCTTAATCTCACATAATGAAACCTTTACCCTGGGCATTTAATAATATTCTGCAATAATTTAAAATATTATCTTCCTATCTGATATATGAGAACACTGCTGGTGAAGTAGCATCTATCAGTTGCCCTTTTCTGCCTCCAGTGCCTGAAATGAGTCACAGACCATTGTCTACAGGGTTTAAAGTGACCCCAAAATAATACAGAAATATTGATTTACAATTTAAACTGTTATTTTGCTTCATTTGTTTCCTAACTCCTTGACAGCTAAAGTTCAAACAAGGTCAAGTAGGTAAATCAAAAATACCAGCACTGAACAATTTCTGCTTATCTCCCTGGATTTCTCAGTATGACCCATAGCTGCTCCTCTCCAAAATACTCATGACAGCAGAACACTAAGTGATCATAAAATACCTGCATTTGTGAATCAAATCACTTGGATCTGTTCTAATCTTGTTAATCTTGTGCAGTCTCCAATATTCTGCCATAATTTGGTACATATCTGAACATTCAGTCAAGTATCCAACCTACCAACATCCTTATCAGGGTTTTTCAGACTCTTTTTTTACCTAGGACCAGTTCAAACCGCTGCTGCTTGCTTTGTATCTTTTCCAGATGTATTCCACCCAAACTGCTAACAAAGTTTAGGGATCACCTGGATCATTTCATGCCTTCAGTTTCTGCCTTTCACACACAAGTTCTGGAAGCATTTTGTTCTTTCTTATATGAAGTGTCTGCCTGGATCTCAAACTTGCCATGATGCCACCTGTCTTCTGGAATCAATTTTCTTTTTCTAATCATTCATATCTTAAACAATCTTTATTCTTCTACTGAAACTGTCTCAATCAAACTCCTAATTCTTTACTAATATCTGCTGTGATAATTTAAAACAGTAAAAAAGTATTGATTGGACGCAACCTCCTGTTTGGTAACGTAATTTATGATCAAGAGCTTTAACCCACAACATTTGAATTGTTTGAATTTTTTTGGTAACTTTGCTATTACAAGTGAACCATGATTTGAATTTCTTCTTTCTTCTGTACATTTTAGAGATTTTCACATAATCTTATACCTCTCATCTCAAACATTACTATTTATTTAATTGTTTACTTGGCAGTGGCTACTGTCACAATGTAAAGAAGCAGTTAGAGAATTAAAAAAAGCAGATTCTTAAACTGACTTTTTTTTTTTAATTAAAAGACCCCCACAAAATAAAGTGGCTTTGTCAACTGTTTTTAGAAGACTGAGATACTTAGGATGGACTATAATAGAAAAACACAATTTTCAGGGGATCAAAATTCAGTCCTAAAGGTCTGAATTCCAGTGGCAAATCTATCTATGCAACAAAAATTACATCTGAAAACAACTTTAGATCCTAGCACCTGTTAGCCTAGGTTTAGCTGAGGGCATGTTGGTTTCCCCAGCTGTAGCTCTCCTTTTTATGGGTTCTTAACTTTCTTCACAGTTTAATGTTTTCAGAAGGAGCACTTGTGAACTCGAATGGTCCCAGAGCAGCTATTACAGCTGTCGGGGCATCAGCACTGTTAAACACTCTACACAAGTATTTACAGAATAGAAGTAAAAAGACTTAAAAAATTGTCATTATATTCTTTGTGGTAAATAAGAAACTTCTTGGAAATTAAAGTAACTCTGCCATTGAGGAGTTTTTTGGTTCATAGAACTAAAATAATTCCCTTTTCTAGTTTACTGTTCTAATAACTGTCCCGCTGGCTTCTCCAAGAACTGAAAGGGAACAGTGGGGAAGCTGGAAAAGATACTGCTCTGCAGAGAATCCTACATGACCTTCCCTCTATGTGGCTTCAGGGATATCACAGAATCAGAATGTGTTGAGTTAGAATTACTGCTTATTATTAAACTGATACAGTATTCCAGGTTAAAGAAATTAGCCTGTCTTCATGGAAGCACCATTAACAAATCCATCTAAAGCCATTCACAAATGATAGGAAATTAGTCCCACATCATATGTATATTTTCCTATATGACTATGACATTTGTACACAGGCATAATGACAGAAAATTAAACAGCAGCAAAATCAAATATTATTATCATTGGCAAGAAATGATAAATGCAAGCTAGCAGCAGAATTGAAAACACCTTTTCAAGATCTCCTGTAAGGGAATACTCCTTGCCAAGAAAAATGTCATAGACCGGAATACAGTTCAAAACTTTAGTTTAATTATTGTAACAAAAATATTTATTTTAGTTTATTCTGCTTTATCATCGGAGACAAAAAATACACATTTGGATATTTTATCCTTCTACTGTGCCAGTTAATAAAACACAAGGGCTTAGCATGATATTTGTGTTGTAAATCCATGTCCAGAAATATCTGGAACTACCCAATAAAATAACCACCTAAAAATGTTTGAATAAGCAGCTTTTGGAGCATGACTACACCTCTTTGTTCAAAACCAGCTATAGAAGTCTTTAAATTGCTAAGTAGCACAGGCCAAAGTCTGTCCTTTAGAGCAATTACAGAAAGCCACAGACAGGGGACATTTGCTGTAAAGACTAGGTATGCAAAGGCAAAATGTGATACTGTAAGAACTGATTTCAGGTTACCTTTATTTTTAGTCCAAATCACACACTTAACATTTGATAGCCTCAGGGAGGCACAGTCTTTCTGATGTTTCTGTGCCTTGTACAACCATGGTTTAGCCTTAAGAACTATCACAAATTAGTGTGTAATAGCATGTAACAAGCATACTAATACATGCTATTGTATCATGTAACAAGCATGCTATTACATATTATTTTGTTATGATAATGATTATATAAATTAAGATATAGTGTTCATAGTCATAAAGATGGGATTAAAATTAAGAAATGCTGAAGATAATTTTAACAGCCACAACGCTGCCAATCTTTTCTTATTTTTAACAATACATATCTTCGTGTTTAAAAAAAAATTATTTCAAAGTCGTACAGTTTTTACAATAGGTTCTGAAGTATGTCTTTAATAAGTTAATTCTGATCAGCACCTAGATCAAGGCAGAGGCACAGCTGCTGGAGTATTAACATTTTTGGCTGGATTAGGACTATGCTCCATGGTAAATGCAGTGTTGATGCCCTTCTATATTATGAAGTGCCATGTGTAGTGCAAGTAAGTGAGGAATTAAAATGTTGCATGCTTTTAAACAGCTGTTTAAGCACTTTGAGTTTTATTCAAGAATATTTTGTCTTATTTTAACAGTCTGTATCGCATAACTTGGGCAAGTCAGAGTATTTTTCCAGTCTGTAACAGTAAAAGTGATGGTGCATTTAAAGAACATTTTTTCTGAATAGATGTGCATACTGCACATTCCAGGGCATACTGCACCATCAGCATCAAGGTCACCTATTAAATGGCACAGTGGGCAAACGAGGTAGGCAGGAGATGAACCATCCTTATTAAAATATGCTATGCAAGACAATGGTTTTTATTTTACAGTCTGGAAAAAAAGAAGCAATGTAAGGTAAAAATCAATCAAGCTACTTACAGCTTTTTAAAAGGGATAGCAATTTCAAAAACTATTTTAGACTATTTTAGTTTATTGCTATGCTTTACAAATTGCTTAAACAGTGCAAAATATAATTCAGTTGGAAAACATAATGAGGTGATTAACAGCATGTCTTTTAATTTTGATATAATGGAAATAGGAAGATCGTGCTTTAATTTAAGTGACTCGGCAGTTATATAATAGCTCATGCACTTGGCATTACTGTACTAATTGGTCTAATAGTCCTTTTCATTGATATTAGAAGAAAGCCAGTAGCTGTGAGGATAGGTCAGATCTGTGCCTCTAGATCTACAGGACTCCAAAAGGGGTCAAATAATCAGTGGGTAGATGAAATTAATAAAGCCAGAAGTCCCCAGTGGACAGGATTTAATTTGACTTCCTTCACAACTTCTATTTGATAGTTCAAGAAGCATTTCAGGTCAATTATATTAATAGAAACTGTTTGAGTGAAAAGATGTTAATGATTATCCAGAGCTAATTAGCATAGCTATTTTCACTCCATCTTCTACAAAGAGAAAGGCAGAACATGCACACAGAATCAGACTCTCATTTTGATCAATGATGGAAACTGGCAGAGGACAAAAGGATGTGTGCAACAACTTAGCAGCTTTTAGTGACAAGCCAATACTCTGTGATGAAACCCAAAAATAAACACTGAAATTTATAATTTATTAAATAATGTTTAACAGGAAAACCGAAGCAAAACTGGAACATTACAGTCACTGCCAAATAATTAGTTTCTGCTTCCTTTATATAAGCCTACTCCATTCCTCTTGCACTTTTCACATCAGCAAGTGCATCTGTAGATCTCTGTATCTCTCAAGCACAAAGGCACAGAGATGGTAGAAGTCACAGAAAATTGATAAATATTTAATAAGAAACAAAAAGATTACTTAACTAATGAATATAGGATATAGCATATTGGAACCTACAAAAACTAATCGAAGCCTTTTCAATTAATAGTTCTTCATAGGTCCATCACTCAGACTTCTAGATGGTTCCATGAAGAAGCAGCTGGGCTGTAAGTCACTCTCATATGCTACAGAAGCTTTTATTGTTTTCTTGTTTTTTCATGTTTCTTCTCATGGTTTACTGCATAACAAACCATTTTTATCCATTTCAAACCATATATGATCAAATGTAGACACTTACACACAAAAAGTACAATTTGGAATCACAGCCAATCATAGCCATGAAAATCCTCTACCTCTGTGCTCAGATTCAAGCACGCAACTGAATTGCTTCAAATTAAATAACTCCTGATGCACTTTTTCATGAGGCTCGCTGCAAGTGTCCAGTCTGCTCCCCTTGCCTGCAAGCCTGGCTACCACGAGAGGTGTGTGTTACCGTGTAATCAAGCAGCAGTCGTGAATGATGCTGTCCTCCACGAAGATGCCGCTCTGTTCGTCGGTTTCCATCAGGCGCCCCGCGTGGTACCAGTGCACTTGGGTGGTGTTGTCCACGTAGGTTGCAGTACACTGAAAAGGCAAGCGGTCCCCATGGAAAACCACCTGTCTTTGTGATGGGATCAGCTCGAAGAGAGGAAGTTCCAGAGGCCCAGCTGCAGGGAAAACAAAGCAAAAGTAGAAACAAAAATTCACAATTAATTCCTCTCTTATGAATATTGTAAAGTGAACTAACTGTACACAATTCTAGCTCCTTACATCTTCATGTGAAAATGCTGACATAAGAGGTATGACCACTAAGTACCCACTGCAGTATGATCATGTTACGACCTCTAGAGATCACATTTTCTTCACTGGTGTGAGCCCGGAAAAACACAGGATTACAAGAATATCTACAGAAAATGAGCTTCATGAAACAGGTCACAGAATGGATGAGGTTGGAAGGAATCTTTTGGGATACTCCAGCCCAGCCTCCTCCTCAAGGCAGGATGCTTTACTATACAAGAGTACAGAATAAGAAAGTGATTCTTCCAATAAGAGAAAAAATACAGCTATTAATATAGGCTCAGTTAACATTTATAAGACCACTTCACTGCCAGTAGAGGAAATGCCCACTGTGCTCCAGAACAGAACTTACTGTCTAAAGAGCCCAAACTACTTCATATGCCTGAGATTTGGATAATAACAAGACTAATAATAGTTAAACTTCCCCCTTAAGTTCAACTGTCCCCACGACTTGTCATTTCCTGTTCCTTCTGCCTATTCCACAAGTCATCTCTACTCTCTAGATAATTACTTAACATTAAATATTTATCTAAGAAGCTCTTTTTATCTGTTTAAAAATGAACACTTTTTACCATATTTTTAAAATGAACTTTATCTCTTGAAGCTCTTTCCCAGAAACCCCCCAGTAATGAGAATACTGCCCATTCTTAGCAGGCTATTACAAAAAAAAACAAACAACAGCTCACATAATCACAAACCCAAATGCCTAAAGACAATTTTTAAAAAAAAATTGCAAATTTGGAAAGTATGTACATTTTTGGCGCTGATGAAAGTCTGCTATTTCACAGATCTGAGAGTGATTGAAGGCCATTTTCCTCAATCCTAAAATCTCCCTGGAGACTGCATCTCTAGACAATATATGTTTTCTTCTCTTTTTATCTCAAAACTACCTTAAGACAAATTCTGCAGAATGCTTTCTCTTTATTATGAGATTAATACTATCTCTTTAAATTCAGAAAATTGAAAATGAGAATTTTAGGAAGAAAGAGAAGCCCTGCATCTAGGAAGATTATAATCTTCTTTGGGATAATAAGGAATAAAGGAGACTCTTCTTTTTTTTTTTTCTGATATAGCTCTTAAGCAGAAGAAAATTACTACTACTGACACTTTGTTATCATTGCACAGAATTCTAATGGAATTCATGTAATGAAAACACCAAAGATTCACAAACATGACTGACAGAGTATCATGAACATCTTGCACAACAGTTCCTACAATAAAGCCTTTTCACCTCAGCCTTCATCACCAAAACAATTCACTGAGCCGGGGTCACTTTTTAACCTCACTCTGCAGTCTCACCCCTGGTCTTGCACCTTGGTTATCATTCTATCTTGATGAGTAAAGAGGATTTTAAAGCTAGATCTTATCCCTTCTTTTTCTTCTGTTTTCATTAAAAGGCCTCTCATCATTAATATCAATTCATCCTACAGCTGAAAGGTCACCCTTCCACTATTTGCACCACTAGTAACTATCTTAAACATCTATTCTTCTGACAAGTACCTTTTTTTTTTTTTTTTTTTTTCCCATTTCACTGCTTGTGATTTTATCTTCCCTAAACTTGCTCCTCAAAATCCTCCATCGCCCATAACAAACAGCTGAACTTAGCCATGCCTATCCAGGTTTCAAGCCATAATCACTGGTTCTACAACTGTTAAAATTTGTGGACAACCAATAGTGCTTTTCCTCTTACTCAGCATTCCACCTCAACATCATTCTTTATGTCATTCAGGCGCTGGCTTCAGAACTCTTCAACTGTGAGAAGCTGCACTCACAAACCCAGATTTGGGCCCTTGCTACTATTTAAGTGTTAAGTAGTACATTCATCACCTACTTTGAGTAAACAGTGAGAGGGATCACTTCTACTTTTATACAAAGAGGAATGCTGGCCAGCACAACACACAAGATTGGTACAGGTGAATATGTGCTACTGGTATTTGGGACAAGCACAGGGAGGATTAAAGGACTAGCTGCTCTCTACTGAAATGTTTTGTCTGCTTTGACTATCAAGTGCAGCCTTCAGAAAGCTCTCTTTACCTGTGTACCCATCCTGTAATTTACCTTTTGACTGCACCTTTTAGATGGAGACAATGATGCGCTATTAAAAATTCCTTGAAACAAACACTATTTTTATATTACCTTTGGCTTCTAATTAAGAGAAGAGAAGGTAAACCAGATTAATGCCTCATTCCCAATAGCTGCAGCCTTGGTCTCAGTCATTTATATTAAATATTTTTAACTAGCAGATGGAGAGAATCTCTCTCTCCAAAAAGTTTTGATTTTGTGTTGTGTTATGAAGGCAGTTATGGAATAGAAGGAAATTTCTCATGAATAAAGTAGTTTTTAACTGAAGATGCTGTATCTGGTCAAATGGTTTTGGTCATGCAGTGAGTGAGACATTGTGTCATGAGGCTGTGAAGAAGAGTGTGAACTAGAGGATCAATATCTTTAAGTCAAGATAAATAACTTGCTCAACATATGGATGAAGTGTAACACTATCACTGTGAATTTATCTCTGTCTTGAGAGTTGGTGTCTAAGGCTCTCCCATAACTCCTTCTGTTCTTCAGCTTTGGGGATCACCAAACCCAGAAATGAGGTGTTCTCTACAGGTTTTGTCAATTAATGACCAGAAGTGAACAAAAACTTTTCTTTACTTCTTTTTTTACTTCTTTAATGATCAGTCCTATCAACAGTTTACTCATTTTGCTTTTCTTTGCAAGTCCTTTTAAGTGCCAACAAAGATGCAAAATGAATTAAACACACCCTTGGAATTCAACATACAATTATGCTAGGATATCCTCCTGACCAACTTTGAGAATGTACCCATTTGGGTTGGCCAAATTGACAAATAATGCTGAAAACTCATTTTCAAATTAAAAATAATAAAATTTCTATGGACTATGACATTTGAAGACCATAGAAGGTAAACATATGTACTTCTGGAAAACATCTGCTTTTAATCTCTGTGACGTCCACATAAAACTATTAATACCAGAGCTAATCTTCAGTTGTTTTCCAGGGATAGTAATGATTTAAATGTCTGAGGCTGATTCTGCAACCATTACTCATGCAGAAGTTCCAGTTGACTCCTGTGACACAGCTCACAGTTATGAGGATTAATTGCACCAATAAGAGTTTCACAATTAGGACCAATACCCTTTATCCCAAATGGCTATAAAATTATTATAGAGTCACATCAGCATCATCTGGAAATACTTACTTTAAATCCATAATCCAAAAATCTTTCAAATTCAGAATAAAAATAAAATTATTTATTAACGCTGTACACACACTTTCAAGCTTGACTTTGAGAATAAAGTAAGAAGTAAGAAATTCTGAATGTATTTGGAATTATTTTGGCATTGATTTGACAGTACTTTAACAGCTCTGGCAAGCATAGCCCTATACAATTGAATTTTTTACTTTGATTACATGGGTAATAAAGACTAAATTTGGATTACTAAATATATATAATCTCTGATGCCCAGATTTATGTGTGTGTGTGCGCACGTATGGCAGACACAACAGCTTCATAAAATTAAAATGTTTACTATTGTGTGTTGAGAAGGGAGGGAGTAATTTACAGGGATTTTATTTACTTTTTACACACTTGAAAAATATTCCAAGATGTTCCTTCCAAGACAATCCACCATGCTGTCCTTGAGCTTGGAGCCAGCACCCCTATGTGCAAATGAGAGGTGTGACTCCTCTCTAGGCATCCAGATAAAGAGCTGATGGAGTGTTTTACAGTCTTTACCTGTCTTGTCTCTCCAGTCAGCACTAAACCATGATTGCAGCAGAGCACCACAGGAATCACTGATTGCAGCATGAATCTAAAGGTCTAACCCATCATTACAGTAATTACATCTTTTTCGTTATCTTTCACTTCTCAGCAGAAAAGGGTTTTGTTGACTGAAGGCCAGACTCTCTATGCCATCTAGTCTTGTACTTCAGATTAGATCTAGACTAGAATACTGAGGACATACACAGAAGGAATCAGGTTACACAAAAAACACTGAATTAAGATTATCACTTGTGTCTTTTTCAAATAGAGTTTATATTTTAATGCATAAAGTGTCCCAAGATGTTGAAAAAGAAAAGAGAAATTATTTTAAAAACAATTAGCAAAAATAGAAATATAGCAAGGTGCACAGAAGCTCTATGGAAATGTTCCAATGCATATGCTCGTAATATATTTATAAAAGAATTTGTCTCACACAAGTGTACACACATCATGGATTTCATATTTTTTCATTCCAATTCCGCTCTTGAGATTTCAAAAGCATTTTAATTTTCTATCTAATTTTGGTCTTCTATTTTGTTTTAAAAATTGGAAAAGAGAAGAGCACAAAGGAAATACTGCTGTTACTTGACATACATGGAACAAAAATGCTTGTAAAAATGAGAACATAAAGGCATTTTTACCCATATTTTAGTTACATTTTAAAGTATCATATTACTCTCTTTAGATAATGTTCACTTCCAATGAGTGCACATGAGTCTTCTGGGGGAGTGACCAAAAGCAAACCCGTAAGCACAAAAACCTGGCCCAGATTTGTCTGAACACCACAGAAAGTTGGCTAGTCATTAACCAGCATGACCAGCACAAGGTACTGGAGAAACTGTCCCACCTCCAGCCACCTCCCTTGCATTTCCAGCTGCAAAACCTTCAACCTGGGCAGCTCAGCTCTACAGCTACTAAGTGCATAAACCTGTGCTGTCCAGTCTCCCAGAAACAGTCTCCTTGCTGTACTTTTTCCTGGTCCTCAATAACTGGCTTTGTTTGCTATCAACAGTTTTCACACTACCAGAAATAGGAAAATCCACAGGTTTCTCCAGGCTGCCCACACTTCAGAGTTCAGCACTCCAGTGCTCACCTCTCAGGACATGCCTTTGACTTCAGTTTATTGGTAGAAAATTCAGTTTTCTACAGTGTATCACAAGGTCCTGGGACAGAAAAAAACCGGAAGGTTGGCATTTTGCTTCTTGTTAATCACTTGATTTATTGTATTGGCAATGGGCTTTTTATTTGAACCGAGTGTGCCTACAGAGTGCGGCACATCCTGCTGACAAAAGTGTGAGTTAGAGCTCTAATATTTGTATACAGTCTCAGTGGGAAAGATATGTGCATGGAAAGCACAGTGGGGGAAAGCTGGAAGTGAGGACAAAGCAAAGGAACCAATCCAAGAAAAAGGACAGATGAAAATGAGGAAAAACAAATTGAAAAACATTAGTTAAAAATCTGAATTGCTGACAATGTAAAATTATATCTGATGATATTTACCGAATGGAACCGGAGAAAAGAGCGTGATCTGAATTGCTCCAACAGCCAGCTCTGCCAAAAAGGGAGGTGCCAGCACACCAGCGCCAGTTCTGTGTTGCACAATTTGCTGGCAGTGAGGAAACGTTTGGTGTAGAAGGTCACAGACCACACCACGTGCCAAGGGAGTCAAGAATGCAGACAGAGCTGAGGCCAAGCTTCAGTTTTAATAAAAGCTGTACCTGGCTTCAATTTCAACATAATATCAAGTAAATACAGATGCCAACATGTATTAAACACAGCAGAATAAGGTAAATCTCTTGGGCTTGGGACAAGAAAGCTTTGTATCACATGCAGAAAAAACAGAGCTTTTGTTCGTGTAATAGCTTTCTTATTTCCACCAGCTTCATAATACTGGCATGGCTAGAGATATTCCACACCATTTTATCAGCCCCTTTCACTCTCATACATGCTTTTCAAACGGGAATATCAAGGAGTGTTTTTTGCTTTGGTTGGTTCGTTGTTATTTTTTTTCCTTCCCAGCATCCTGTAATTAAATTATGGGGTTATTTTTTTATTTTGTAATGCTAAGTGCAACACTGAAATGGTAGCCACTAACCAAAGAGCAAGATTTCTGACATATATGCTGTTTTACCTAAAGCTACAAGTTCTTTATTGTGTTTTCATACTCCTGCAAACTTCTGTAAAGCCATCAAAGGAGATCAGCAGAAGCAGTAAATAGTATTTATCCTAAGTTAGAAGGACAGTGAGCCCAGGCTGTCACAGTCCATTACTACTGGTGCTCCAGGTAGTGGGTTAGCTAACCTCATAGAGGTAATTCCACAGACACAAAAGGAGCTAAAATTCAGTATAAATATGCCAAGATGAGCTACAATCATAGCTTTGGATGAGTCTTCAAGACTCACTTGGATTCTATAACTAATCTGATTTATTTACTTAAAATAATTTATAGCTACATAGAAACTAAGAAAGGCTGAGCTGGGTAATGTACAATTCAAATCCAGTCACTTTTGGCAAATCCAAGTAATACAGGTTTCATCTAACACTCAGCAGATGGATGACATTTCCAGCCGTGACAAATTTATTTAACCTGTCTTTGTCTACAGGAGTTTCCTCCAGATTTCTAAATTCCAGTAAAACTAAATTATCCTTCTTGCACAGGGACTGATGTGTCTTATGAGTGGAAAAGCCCTTTCTTATTTACTGATGATAGCAGTGATGTACTTGATAGGAAAGTAGAGGCAGTGAAAAACAGAGGTAACAGGTTTCACTTATTTAATAATAGGTTTCATTTATTTAATATAAATGTCAAATATCATAACATTTTAATCTGTAAAATGGCAACAGTTACTTGAAAGATTTCCACAACATGAAATTCAATGTTTTGTTCCAGTTAAACAATTAAAAGATTGCACTGTCTTGCAGTGGCATAGAAATCTAAAGAATAGGCAAATAGTTTTCTCATCACTGATTTCTTTCCTATCAAATAGAACTGCTGCAACTTTTCAATTTTTTATTTTCAAATTGTCCCAGAACTCTACTTCAGAAGCTGGGGAGCATTTGATTACTTGCCATATGCTGGAACTTGACGACCACAACATATTGACAGCTATGGCAATGGAAGATTCATCAACACGAATTTCTTCCTGGCACAGTCAGAAACCCACTGTTAGAAAGCTAATTTTGATTACTCAAATTACCCTTATGGCAAGTGAACTGGCTGGCTCATGGCTTTGCGTATTCATTACAGCTTGCATTTAATAAAAATGGCAGTGGAAAGGTAAAGCACCCAGTTCTACAAAATCACAAAATTGGAGAATGGTTTGGGTTGGAATGGACCATTAAATGCCACCTTGTCCAACTGCCCCCAGAATGAGCAGGGACATTTGCTGCCCAGGTTTGCTCAGAGTCCCATCCAACCTGAACTTGAATGTTTTCAGGAGTGGTGCATCCACCACATTTCTGTATCACCCACTGTCAGTGTCTCACCACCCTTATTGTAACAGACTTCTTCCTTATAGTTAATGTAAATAGATCCTTTTAGTTTAACACCATTTCTCCTATTGCTACAGGCTCTACTAAAAATCTGCTTTTGTTTTCCTTATAAACCCTCTCTAGGTACTGAAAGGATGCACTGAGGTCTTGGAGCCTTCCCCTCTGCAGCTGAGCAACCACAACTCCCTCAGCCTTTCCTCACAGGAAAGATGTTCCATGCCTCAAATCATCTTTGTGGCTCCTCTCTGGACCCACTCCAATTGGTCCAACAGGTACAATCAAATATACTGATTAGCCTTATCTAACTGGGAAGTGCAGTGGTAGCACTCATCTTCCCAAACTTTAAACCTTTTTTATTTTCAAATCATAACTGCGCAGTCAGATCACAGAAAGATGGTGGCAGGAAGGTCCCAAGAGTGTCAGTGATTGTCCCTAACTGCCCATAGTCCAGCAGGCATCACAGTTCTCTTCTATGCCAGAATGTAAAAAAGAAAAAAAAGTTAATAAAAGAAATACTGATGGAGCAACAATTCTGTTGAAGTATAAAAGTTTTCCACCCTAAACTCCTTTCAGCCCAGCTGTCAGTGTCAGAAGCTCTCAACAGCCATTTTTATACAAACATTAAAGGAAGTGCTGTATGTTGAAGTGTACTATAAAAATGTGAAATGCCAGTATATAAAGAGAGATTGTTAGGATGGAAGCTTTACTGGGAATTTTCCTACAGTAACAATTCAGATTAATCACAGCAAACTCTAATAAGTGTTGTTACTGGCTTGTTAAAAAGCTAATACAATTTTATCTAGAAATCACTAGTATAAAATTTAACCCTAGTGTTTTAGTGTTCATGTTACCATAATAAATAAAGAACATATCTTCAGAGGTACTCAATGGGTTGTAGTCAAGGCTATCTATTTTAACATTGTTTTGTTCATGAGCAACTGGCTTTTGAATAGCTAAGTGATCAAGGGCAGAAGTTTGAAGATTAAAAAGGCCTCATTTCACTGCTATTCTCACTCCACCTTGGTTAATTTTTTCTTCAGCTATTTTGCATGATTTTTGGAACAGTAGCCAAAGACAATGCAGAAAATAAGATAAAAGTGTACATTAAATACCTCTAATGCAGTATATAAGAGTAAGCGATGGAGGAAAAAACCAACTGGGTACATTTCCAGCACTTAAATCAGCAAGATTTCAGGGATTAAAATTTCTGTTGAACTGGATTTTCATGTGTGAGCACAGATGCAAGAAAATATGTTGTAGTAAAATTTCATCCTCAAAGGAACATTTTAATATTTCTGCTATTTCACATAAGATTTAACTGTTACTAATTTTATGGTCTCAATTTTGCAGCAGTGTTCTAAACTGCCACTAAAGAAATTAGATAACAATGTTTAATATTAAATTTAGGGCATCATAGTCCTTTCCCTCAATTTTGAGACTGATCATATTAGATGAGAAATCTTGAATTTGGAGACAAAAGGTTAAAGTATTGTTCATTTCATACTACCTAATGATAATATGAAAACCAACTTCGGTAAAAAAATGGCCACTTAGCTCTGACATAAAATGAATTTACTCCATCTATCTTTGAAATAGCCTAAATATAGAGTTTTATTATCTGATTTATATACATTCTGTCATTATGCATATTTTCTTTTTAAAGAAAATCCTGAATTGCTAACATTGTAAACCAAAAGTAATTGGAGGAGGATTTAAATACTGCTAATTGTATCACTATCCATATCGTGCAAAACCTAATCCTGTGAAAGGTTATTAGTGTGAATATTCCTCTTTTAACATAATTAGACTTATTCATGTGATTAGGCACTCCCTGCAGAATTAGAGCTGAAGTCTTGATTCTGCATCTTCTGGAAGACAATGATGTTGCATGAATGCAGCAAGCTACCTGTGGACTGCCAAGAAACTGCAGGACTAAAATCTAAATCTGGATAATTAATCCATCATTCTTCCTCCTTGAGGTTTTGAGTTTACTCAGTTACTACATACTGAAAACCCCCCACAGTTCAATATTTACACTGTGTTAATGTAGTAAGAATGACTTGTAAATTAAGAAAGAAATGGTTGAAACAATAATCTCAAACCTATCCCTAAGTAAGTAAAAAAATCAGACCAAAAATATGTTTTGTGTACAATGAGAAAAAATAAATGAAGAAAAAATACTCCTTGATAATTTTAAGCCAGTGTTTCTTCTTGTAATATATTTTACATAGAAAAGGAAACTTTTAAGGACAATTTATGTGCAAATATATATAATTTTAAGTCTTGAATGGCAATGTAGATATTCAACTTTTGGCACCACATGAAAAAAGGAATTTCAAATCTCACTTCTTAACCAATATCCCTGACACAAAAGAGTTGACAGTATTCTTAAAAACTGACACAGGTCAAGGCTGAATACATTCAGTTGATTTCATCTTAAATTTAATTGTTGAAAAAGTTCTTTCAAAGACAAAATTCCCCAGTATCTAGGTTTTTTTACCTTTTTCAGCATTTTAAAAGTATGTCATATTATATTTCTTTCAAGGTTCTTACTATTGGACAGTGGATAGTAACTTACTATGATGGTGAAACAATGTGCAACTGCGTCAGGTAAAATTATAAAGACATTTCAACCAATACAACAACACTAAAACAACACTATTCCATCATTGCTGAGAAAGCATTTAAAGACACACTGTGTTTTAAGAATCTATGTCAAGGAAAAGAAAGGCTGCTTCAAAAAAATGGAAGTGCTTTATAGAGAAAGTCTAGAAAAGAAAATGTTCTATTTTTTCCCAATGGTATTACTCTAATTTATTTTAAATGTCTGGAATGTTTTGAATTTTTTGCTATTTTAGGTAAGCTTGCAAAAAAAGAAAAAATTACTTATAAAAATATACTAGGGAGCAGCATGTGGCCTGAGAGAAATGTACCCTAATGTTCTCCTGATATTTAAGTATGAGAAATGCAGATTAGAAAATGTGACAGTAGATAGGTAATGATGAAAGCACTTCCTACCTTTGTAAGAAATTGAATCTTAAAATGGACTAGAAATCTCTGAAAGCACAAGTCAAATGAATACATATAGAATACAAATGTGTTTTCTTCTTTTTTTTCTTTTGCTTTGCACAAGTTTCCATGTGAACAGGTACAAAGCATCAGAGCAAAAAGTGCCTACATTTTACCCTGACTCTGCTCCTTTGGGGGAACAGATACTCTGATTCTCAGTGAAGTGAGGCAAACTACAAAAGACAAGGTGCTGGTTAAGTACAAACAATTCCCTAACAACTTTATCTCCTCCCTTCCAATAAATTATTTACATTTTCTATGAAACATTTAAAGAATTTTATTGCAGAATACAGAAGTGAGAAAAGGATTTATCTCTTTGATTTTCCCTTCTCCCTTTGAAGTGTCCCTCCTAAGAAGGGCGTCTATCATATCCCAAACCCCACATTTCAATAATATTTTATGAGTCAGAACTTGCTAATTTCACTCATGAGCTAACACTTTAAACTAAGGTAGTTTACAGAATTCAGGGACTGAGTAATAATTCAAACACTGTTGGACTCTCACGACTTGTAATTCTTATCTTCTTTTCTCATCTCTGTTTTCAGTAGGATGGATTTTTATTCCACTGCAGTGTGAACACTTTTCTCAGTAGACAGCCCTAAGGCATGGCAGCAGCCTCACCACACAGATCCTACCCAGACAAAACTCCAGCTCTATTTTGAGTGCTCGCTCCTTGATGTCCCCAGTGGAAGTCCAAATTGACTATGAAAGCTTTTAGTAAATTATGAACCAACTCAAAGAATTTCTCACTGTAACTTTGATGTAAATACAAGTCTGTGGATCACAACCAACAGATGCACCACGCATGGACAAAACACAAATTCTGGCATAATACTTACTTTTAAAATAATTTACTGAAATGACCCCTCTGTGAAACACCCTACAGTTGATTTTCATGAATGTGAAGCACACAGAGCAACAAGAGAATTCAAATCAAGCTTCTGGGTACTGAAGCTCTGGATACTCCACCTCTGAAAAACAGTCTCCTGTGAATAGAGAAGTACTTACGGTAGATGGGATGGTACCTAAAACCAGATGAGACCTCACCCATGTTAATACAAGAAAGAAAATTACTCAGTTGGGATATTTGTCTTGTAATTTGCTGTTACTCTGTGTTTTGCAAGTTCTGTTTGTACCATATTTTCCCCTGAGACTGTGTCTTCAATGAATGTATCTAATGTTTGTGCTTACAGGTATTTCCTTTACCTTTGAAGTTTATTTGCTGCAGATGGTATACAGAGAACATGTATAAATACTAGCTCTGCTAATTGTCTCCATTTGCTGGCTGTAATTATTGCAACAGCATGGGTTTTCCAGAGATGTGCAGAGTATAGGTGAAGAAATAATGCTGTATCATAGAACTTCGTGTAACTCTTGTCCTACAGTCCCGTGTTGAAGCAGCTCAACATGGAAAGATATTTTCTCCCATTCAATTCAACACAGACCATGAAGAACTGGGAAACAGAAACATTTAATACAGAAGCATAATACAGAGAGGAGCAATGGATTTGTTTCTTCCCAGGAAAAGACCTGTGCATCGCTTTACACCAACACAGACAAAAAGGGTGAACGTGGCTTTTGGGAATTACCTTTAGCCAGCATCTCATATGGGGTCAGATATGCAAGCTCTCCTAACGTGGCCTGAGCCACCCAGGACTGTTTAAGATTGTTTTATGGGGCTTTCTGGCAGACTGCCTCACAGTCTGGAGAGGTAAGGACAGCTACAGGAAAGGTCTCATGCAGCACAGCGAGCTTGCCTGCAAGTGCTGGGGTGCAATGAACAGCAAACCATCTGGTTGAGCAGAGCAAAACCACTTGAAAACCATGTAAACTCTTTTCTGCATTTAGATTTCCTGAGATCCAAGACACTATCTCTAGTTCTTTGCACCTGTCTGCTTTATAGATCCATGCAACCATATCATGACCATGATTAGACCACAGAAACCTGAAAAGCTACTGACACCAAAAAAGAACAAAACTTATTTACCAACTGCAAGAAAAAATGCTTAATGATAAAGAATAAAAATGTAATTTATTATGTATTAATGCAATAAACTCTAAGCAAAAAAACCCAGATTTCTCAATATCCTTTTATATTTTCTTTTCAAGCAATTTCTTTTTTAATTAACTAAAGGGAATAACATGTTCTCAATTACTTATTTATAAAAATCAGTAAAGCATATACATATTCAAACCCCAAGATTTTAATTTGTAGGAGATCTGTATGAGGAGCAGCATTCTGTCCCAGGAGAATTAGATCATTTTCTCTGTGGCATAAATTAACAAGCAAACAAACAAATAAATGTCTTTGGGCACTATAAAAATTGTTTTTATACTTTGACCTTTCCAATATTTTTTTTGGCAATATTTAGTAAATATTTTGAGCATTTTAGTCAAAACTTCAATCTAAATATTATTGATATTATGTCAACAACTTTCTAACTTTTAAATAAAATCTAAGTGGGGGAAAAAACAAATTCAGCCCTTTTCCAAACATCTGTTTTGATGAGTCAACATTTTCTAACAGAAAAGCACTCCCTCACAGTTGTATGTCAACTGTAATTTGCAGAACAACTTAATTTTTACTTCTTCATGCTGTTTAGTAACATCAATACAGTTTTGAGACTGAGAAGCTGAATTCTAATATCTCATTCATCAGTATAAATAATCAAAACCCAGCTTTAACAGCAATCTTTCATAATCTCCTTAAGACAAAAGCTCATACACGTCTTTCCTGAGTGAAGAATTTGGCCTAGAGAATCCAGCCCTGCTGATGATGTGAGCCAGGGAAAAGCGCAGACTCCTATCAGACCTCAGGTGGAATTTATAGCACTCATATTCAGGAAAATGTAATTTTCCTCCTGGAAATTGAGTAACTTGTATTTGGAGTCACGGAGAAAGAGTAACAAGGCACTGCATGAAGCCAATTTCAAAACCATTTTTCAGAAAGATACTCTGTCCATACCATTATGAATTCATCACAGTCCCTCACCATTAAGGCAGAAGACAGGGGCAAAACCATATTTTGTCATCAAACTAGCTTTTCAGCCTTATTTCCAAAATTGTCAAGAATTGTTGTTTTAACCAAACATTTCTGACAGTTGGAGAATTTTGCTAAAGAAGATTTAAGTAGCTCTTAAAAGCTGTTAGTGAAATACGCAAGGAGAACCCTGGGAATTCTAAAACTGTGCAGTTACTTAGCTCCTAAAAGCCCCTAAAGCAGGTTTTTAACTGTTTCCAACAGGCAACTTACTACTTTGGCCAACATGAGTCAGTAGATGCATGAGAAAGATTTGCCAGGAAGAAATTCAAAAGATGATTTTTTTCTCACCTCAACATATAAAATAAATCTAAAAAGCTGATGGCAAACTGCTCCCTGTAGCTATTCAGAATACACATACTTTGATTTTTTGGTTCATTCCTTAACTCTCCTGTAAAACTCTGCCCATTTCTCTCCTAGTTTTGTTTTTTTCCCTTTCATTCTTCTATTTTTTGCTCATCTTGTGACTGTGATATCTCATGACATCTTTTAGCATGTCGAAGGAAGATCAGTGACTATAAATGAAAATGTCTGACAGTATGGATGATGTTCACATTAAGGAGTTTATAATTTTTAAGTCACTCAATATTTTCTTTAAGATATGTTTAATTTGATCAGCTCTGTGCATATTTCAACACATAATATTTATAAATCGTTCTCAATAGCTATTATTATTTTGGTGCCAGACAGCCCTCTATTATGCCTAAACTCAAATTAACGTAGTGAAAATGAAATTGCTAAATGTTCTGGGCACTGTGAGCTACCCAGCAGATACTCTGAGCACCATGAAATACCTGGCAGATATTACAGAGCTGGTGGAAGGCTCAGCAATTATAACCACTGTAAAATTCTCTGTGGGTATTGGAAGCAATGTCAAGCCACTGGCTGTCATTACAGCCCTTGTCAAGTGTTCTGTGGAGATTGTAAATAGGAGTCAGAACTAGATGGGCATCATAAATTCTCTATCAAAGGTGTGATAGGAAGTCCTATTAGGAATTAAATTATGAAATTCTGAGAAATTGCTTTCATTCCCTCTGTAGTTCAGAGATTTATATTCACTTATTACCTGGAAATACCAATTAACAGTCCTTAATCACTCTCCTGATCGTGCCAACACTTCTAGAAGTACTTTTCCTGCTGGGAAATGGATCTCTATGAGGATGCCCATGCTGGCTCTCTATAAAATGTGAGTTTGATATTTGAAGAGTATTGCAGAATTCAAATGTTTGGTAACAGAGGCTACTGGAAATGTCTCTGCCTTTTTCTCCCAAGAGCCCGTTCCATATCTGCCTCCAGACACCCATCTGTGTTTCCTTAACAATTCACCTGAGGGACCATCTGTAGGTAATATTCACATCTTTTCAAATCTCTTCCAACTTATAATGTATGTATTTGATGTTAAAACCCATTCTCTATATATAATTCCAGTCAGCTGATCTCCCTTCTGCTATAAACATGTTTGATAGCAACACACATCATTCTTCCTGTGGTTATTAGGAGAAACGTGTGACTCTCCTTTTGTTTGCAAAAGACATTAGCAAAGCCACAGTCTCAGCAATTTTCTGTCATTCAAGCATGTAAAAGATTCAAAGATTCTGAAATTAATCAACTATGTGTGAAATTAGACTTTTGATTCTGGAACCCACTGGCATCATCTCAGGCAGTGATCCTTTCTCTGCTGTGTGATACTTTTAAAAAACTCTGGTTTAATCTGCTCATTGCTAGACAATGCCCATTGTGAAATGAGTTTTCTTTACTTATCCATATTTTTTTGCTTTCTCCCACACACTCTATCTATCATGTTTTTTATGGTGGAAAATATCCAAAAAACATTTCACTTCTTCAAATACAGAATTTACCTAACTGAAGTTCACTGCAAGTATTCCATTCACCCCCAGGAAGCAGTGCTTGAACATATAGTTACAGGTTGATAAAAAAATATAAGAATTAAATTTGACATCAATATCACACTGTCAGACACATAACTTGAAAGAAACATTACATAAACTTCTGTAGGAATCCTCAGTTTCACAAAGAATACAATGTAGAACTAGCATCACAGTTAAATTCTTACATTATAATCACATATTACTGAATATATTGCAGAACAGTGGTGTTCTTGAGATATGAAATAAGAAATGTCTGTTTTCTGCTGTTCTCTTTTTTAGGTGTATCTTTTGTGTCACATACCTGTCAGATATATTATTTTTTAAATTTTTTTTCATAATTTCCTTTTTTTTTTTAGTATATTCTCTGGATTCAATTTGTAATGCTAAATGAGAGTAGAACTCACCACATATCAGCTGGTTTTCCTTCAGGTTATAAAGTGACAGTCCATGTAAAGCACTGGGGTAAGCACAAACTGTTTCCTCTGCTATTCGGACTGAAGCATTCCTGGCCCACTGCAAGACCCACTTTAGGTTACAGTCACAAATCAGTGAATCAGTGTTGAAATGTCTACAAAGGCAAAGAATGACCACAGTTGGTACACATGCAGTTTCCATGAACACACTTTCTTCTGCTAGATATAAATAATCTAATTCCAAAGACACTTCTGGATAAATGCATAACTATGGATGCATGAATACAAAGACAGCCTGAGACAACCAATACACATTGCCCCACTGGTAATTACTTCCATAACATTATGCAAAAATTCTGGATTTGGTTCCAGAACAGCATCATTGACTACTGAAATAATTTTGAGTCTGTGTTACTGCAGAAAATCATACTACAGCATACTTTCATTTACTAAAAAGCTCTCTAGAAACATTCAGTACACACTCTTAAATCTTAGGCAGGCACAATTAATATCAGTAACTGGGAACTGTTATTATAATCCCAGGAAAAATGTTTAACATTACTGGGTTTGTGCAGTCAGAGGCCAAGTACAATGTAATGCATGAAGTCATGGAAAAGTTTAAGATTATAAATAAAAAGAAAAAAAAAGGGATGCTAGTCAGGAGCACTAGATTGGGCTAGTCAGGAATGGGGTTGAATTGTCAGTGCTATCCATTTCCCTGCAAAAGGTAAAGATGGCAGCTCATCAACAGCTAGCCAGACATGGATAACAAAATAATGCAGATTTTATTTTTGGAATGCATCTCTAGAAACAATCCTGTTTGAATTCATATGCAACTCTGCTGTGTTTATTCTAATGTCTTTCTGAAATATTTCAGATTTACAAACAAAAGGAATGATACTCACAGGGCTTTCAGAGCTAGCAGCTCAGAAAAAAGTCCATTCATGAGACTTGAAAAAATATTCCCTGACAAATTCCTAGGGGGAAAAAAGCAATTTACTGTTGGTTATAACAAATACAAGAAGAAAAGAAAATTGTTATAGAATATAATTTTCCCAATGGTAATTAAGAAGTTTTGTTTTCTTGACAACAATAAAAACATATTTAAATTAGGTATGTTGCTTTTTTGGTTTTGGTAGGTGACAGTAATATTTAAATCATTTCACACACTGTTACTTGTTTTATTTTCCCAGCAGAAATACATACAATTCACTTGGTCTCATAAAGAGGAGCACTTCTACATATTTAAAAGGACAGAATTTGAGAAGAGAATATTCTAGAATTTGACTGAAAATATTAATAAAATGATTAGTCAATGAGACCTATATTGTATTTTAATTGTATCTACAGAATGTCACTTCAAGTTAAAGAAATAAAAACAGTGTCTTAATTTAGTAATGTTCCAAAGAATCCAATCAATTCCTTAAAACAGTAATGAGTTTCCAAAGTGACTACACAAATAGTTTTATTACAAAGGACTTTAAACACACCAATTTTTCCCATCCTTAAACTAGGATATTTCCATTTTAATTACTGCTCTACTCTTGTCTTGATGGCTGAATGGCTCAGGCTGAATACTTGCAAACAGAGGCAATTCACTTTTACACAGTTTAGCAGTATTGCTCTGCCAGTGCCTTAGTAGTACAAAAATTAAATGCTTAATTGTCAAGTAATAATTGTCAAGTAATAATGTCTTTTCCTATACCCATAATCTTAAAAATTAGTGCATATCCAAGATTACCATTCCAGAGCGTATGAATTATCTACTTATGAAATACTGATATATATTCCTTTCTCTCCTGAACACTATCTGTTTGAATTCAAGGCTGCTTACAAAAATGCAGTTATGTGGAAAATTTCAGAGCTCTTCACTGGAGATATTTTGCATATACAGGGGGAAAAAAAGGAAGAGTAGCAAAGAAAATGGTTTCATTACTTTTTCCTTAGAAAGAATGTTGCTGTAATTATTAAATTTACTTCTCTTTTGTCTACAAAGTAAAAGAACGTAAGCTAAACTGAAGAGTGACATTCACATCAGGAGCAATGTGCTCACAGTGAGGAATCTATTAAGCTGCAACAGATCCATACCAGGTAAGGAACCAAAGTAAGTCTGAAACTTGAGAACTCTGCTTTCTACTGAAACCTGCCCAGAAATCTACAGAGCAATGAATTCAAGTAAGAAGAGAAAATGTTGTTAATTTATAAATTAGTTTAATACACTCTTGAAGAAGTAACTAATTTCATTTTTGTATAAAACGCTTCAGAATTTTTTAGTAGTTTAAAACAAAATTCTGGTAAGAGTATAAAAATTGGCTCAGCAACAAAGTGAAATTATTGAGTGACAATTAGATGTGTTGATATAACTGAACTAATTTTTAAAATTTCATTTAACAGTGCACCTTTATATAGTTGTGGTGCAAAGCTCTTGGAAGAATTTTCATGTACCTCTTAATGTGTGGATATGTCTGAAGGTGGAAATCAATCTATAGATACATATTTCTCTACCTTCAATATTTTGAGTTTGTCAACAGGAAACTAAAAATATTGAGCATTTCACAGACTCATTTAACCTCTTTGTTTAAAATTAGATGGATCTACCTATGTGTTTTTTGCATGTAAGGCCTGACACAAGGCATATGCTGCAGCAGCTCAGTGAACTGAGACATTAAAAAGACTAAATCAGAAATTGATAACCCTGACATTTACACTGAAGTAAATCAGAAGTGGTTTCAGTAATATGAAAGCATTTGCATGAGTATAAACTTACTGAGCTGACACGTGGGGAAAGCAATCTGCCCAGTCCTGTCCTTTGCCTTGCCCTGCAGTACAGGAAGGTTTCCAATCTGATGCAAATCCCAGGCTCTCCCTTAAACAGCTTGCCAGGCTTCATATGGCAAAACAAACAGAGCTCCAAGACTGAAGTCTGGTGATTCCATTTGGACCGAAGGGAAGTTTTGTGTCTGGTCAATATTTCAGGAACTGGAGACAAACTGTAGGTCATTTGCACAGTGGACATAGCAGGGTTCAGCAGATGCACCTAGGCACCTGCCAGAGGTGCTCATTTGGTGTGGAATGAATCCATGAGCTTTTAGATCCTACCAAATTCATCAAGACATCGAGCCAGAACTGACTTACCCTGCACTAACCTAAAAATTCCAGATTTGTGTTCCATTTACAGGAGACTGGAGAATTTCTATAGCATTCCTTTTTACCAAGTGCTGGAATAATTGAGCTCCTGACAGTGACATCAGCAGAAAGCCAGCTATTAAACTTTTCCTCTTCTTCTGGCAATGACCTAGTTTGAAGTTTCCATATTACTACTAATAATTAGCAGACTAGGATCATGTTCACAGGGCTGTGTAAGTCACAAAGCAACACATTTCTTTGTCCAAGAAACATAATTACAATACTTGGATACCTAACAGTGGAAACAGATTGTTTAACAGAATGTCAGAAATCTTCTCAAATCACCCAAATAACTCTTGAATTTCTGAGCTGATGCAGCACTCTGTAAATACCTGGTTCTTTAGTGCACACAATTTACATTGTGTATTAAAATACTGCAAATGTACAGTGTTGTAAAATTCCTCTATTTCAGATACCCTAAAACCCCACTCTAGCTTGATTTAAAGGGGCATTTGTTGTAAAAATGTCTGTAACACCTAGTTTGCAAACATTCTAAACACAACAAATTAATGCACCAAAGCTTATAGCACTTACTATGCCATGAACTCACTCCATTAATAGAAAGATGTGCTTTCAGTTTTATCAGAGGTGAAACATTTCAGTCTTGGAAAGTCTACACTTGTTTTTTCACATACCAATACTTGTGCTTTTACAGAAATTAAAAAAACTTTTGCCAAAAGTTTTATTATAAGTGAGAAATTCCACAAAACAGTCAAAAATAGTTACATGTATCAAAGTACCATTTGAGGCAGAATTTAGATAGAAGCAGAAGTATATGAATATGAAGAATGCTTCCCTCTTAAGAGAAGCATTAAAAAGTGAAAGTTGAATGCAACAGTAACAGATTGATCTGTGAAAAAAAAAAGAAAAAAAAAAGTGGGACAGAAGGTATAAAAGAATGACAACAGAAATACAGAGAGGGCAGGTTACGTTGTGTATTTCCTTATTTGCTGAAATAGGGGCTGTTTGATTAACTGTGTTAGTGGTTTTATTTAATTTCTGGCACCATACAAAGTGATTAGTTGGTGCAATGACATCAAGAAAGTCACACAAGAATTTGTAGTGTAATATTATCACAAAGCTGACTGCTGCTGTTGATTGAGAGGCAGGATGAAGAGTAAATCAGATATAGTTTAATCAAACAACTGGATGCAATGATAAAGTTTGGGTTTGAACCTCCAAAGGAAAGATCCAGCAGTAGCTACTTGTTGAAACAGATTTCAGGCTGCAACATTTTGAAAAGATAAATGATGAGGGACTAAATAAATGAAGTCTGGTATATCAGCACAGTGGCATCATCCCAGTATTCCACAGCTCTTAATACTTAGATTAAATATAAACAGAATTAATGTAGATAGCAGCTCCATTACCTAGCAGAAATATATTTGCATACATAATTCTGGAACAAAACACTGAAACATTGGGTCCAAAGGAGGTTTGGAAGACATGTTGCATTCGATTATGTCACTCCTACTTAGAATACATGCACCTCACAGAATACAGCATAAACACAGCCAAAAGGGAATATATTAGCCAAAAGAGGTAAACTGGTATCTTAGAAGATGTAATGAACCTACTCTCACATGGAGGCACTGCCTGCTGCATCTGTCATATGATGTGAAAGCATTCTGAAGTCATTTTACAGAGTAAAAAACATCAAATCCAAGAGGGTGAAAAATCAGATAAATCTCAAGGAACATAATCAGAAGTCACTGGCTGCTTTTTGAGGGCCTGTATAAAATTTTAGGTTTCATTAGCAACTTCAAATTGTTTCTGTTCCCTGACATACACATTCTGATTGCAATGGAGTAAAAGTCTTCTCTACATTATCAAGAAGCTGACCATTTCTTGTGGTTTATATGTGTCTGCGTGTTTAAAAAAAACAACAATACAAGATACGATACGACTAATTCATTTTTTCTTTAATCAAGAGTTCTGTAGGTTGTCCTGTTCTAAACTAGACTGCACAAAACCACCAAGCCCTCTGAAGAGTGTCTGCGTTATCCCTGAAAGCCCAGGCAATCCTCATCCTTTTAGTGAAGTTTAAACATACCTTTAATGTTCTCAGTTTAGATTTATGCATCACTTCGTTGGGCTAAACCACACTGTGGTAGTTTGGGCCTAGAGCTGATTTTTCAGCTCTAACTCCACCTTTTTTTCAAATTGAATTAGATTTACAAGATTGAGTGAAACACACTGTGTTCTTTTGTTTCACCCGGCATTTGTGCTTGTAAACAGTACAAGTCAGCCCCATATTTGCACTTCACAGAAGGCACATGAACAGATTTATGTCCTTTGCTCTTTCCAGTGGACTCACGGCTCTCCCTACTGGTTTTGTTAACAGCCTGCAAAGATGCTTCTGTACTTCATCTCTGCTAACATAACACAGGAGCACTCTAATTACCAAATCAACAACTACCCAAATCAGCTCTCCTTCATATCCCTCCTTCACTGAATGGCTATGAACCCAGCTCCACGTTTAAGAACTTGTCATCTTTTCTTTGTTACAAACACTGATGCTGCACTGAGTAAATGCTTCTCCATAACCTTTCCAGAGAACAGCTTTCTCATACCCCTCAAATGGCAAGTAAACACAATTCAGAGGTATCACTAGCAACAGAAAGGTGACCTATTGTCTTTCAAACACGTTTAAAAAGTATGGTTCTTCATAAGCTTCCAAGGGAAACAAAGCTACAGGGTGTTAGGAAAGTACCAGGCAGCATCAGCTCACAGCCCACTAACAATGACCACTTCTTGCACCACAGGTAAACTGAGGTCCCAGTTCAAACAATTACCATCAGCATTATACATCATTATACAGGATTTCTGAGATCAAGGAACATGTGGTACTCTGAATGGCAGGGGACTGTTCCTCTTGATTGGGACTGTGGCTGTATTTCTTCACAAAAGAATCAGTGAGCCAACACGAGTGATGGTACTCTTGACTTTGGTTTGGTAAGAAGGACAATCCCTGCAAGGCAGCTGTAGCTTTTGACATAGCCATCGTGAACTGATTCACTTCTGATGAAAGAATAAGGTAGACTAAATTATTTCTAAGCCTCTGATTTCCAAAGGACAGATTTTGAAATACTACTACTAATAAAACAAATAAAGCAATTAATAAAGAACTATGCTGCATGGACTACAATGCAGGATGGACCCATTTATCAGGTCAGTGGTAGAAAGGCCATTTAAAACCCAAATAAGAAAAATGGAAGATAGACTAAATGGATGAACAACCAAATGTTAAATCTTGAAAAAAAAATAATTCAAATTTTTAAAAGATCAAAGAACTAGAGAGAAGATAACAGGAAAAGCTTAGCAAAGTGACATGAAGAATTTAAGTTAAAATGTGGAAAGTATGCTAAGACATGGTGCAAAAGATAGTTATAATAGAGTAGTATTATTGAAGTAAGAGATTAATAAAGAGTAGGTATTATATACAGCCTAAATACATCACATTACTACGATTTTCTCTTCTGTACAGTCAGGTTGGTCATTTGGATTATATGTATTTATGGGAGAAGCTCACACTAAGTGCTGGAAAGCATATTTCCCAAGACCACCCAAGAATGACTACTGACCTGAAGAACTAGTTAAAACTGAAAGAACACCCCAGCAAATGGGGGCTTGCAAAGCTAATTCCACTTACATGAAAACACTGGGATAAATCTTAATAATCATCTCCTCTTTATATAACTTCATGCTAGATGCATATGAAAACCAAGAAATAATGCATCTTGTCTGGAAAATCAAAGATCTCTTTATATGAATACATGATATACCATGTGTAGCCACAGATTGATTTTTTTACCAATTTCTGAGTTGCCAACATTTTTTCCCATTTCTCTTTTTTTCAAAATGCTTATAAAATACAAGGAGGCCAGACTAAGAGGTCTCCAGTAACCAGAATCATAATTTTTTCATTGATGCATGGACATCATATCCACAAAAGCGTTAAGAACCTGGTGTTAAGTGCATTTACTGTAAAACAAGGTAAGATAATGGACAAGATGGAAGGGAGAGGAGTAAGACATTACTGATGCTCTGCAGAAATGATCTTCTGAGTGATTGCACTTAGAGCTTTCAACAATGACTCTGCATCACAGCATTAAGGGAATATGAATGTGAAATCTGCTAATAACAAAACCAAGGTTTGGTCAACGTTAAGAGAGCAAGAAGAGATGAACCTTCTTAAAGATGAAAGGACTTGTAAATAACATTACTCAAAGTGAAAACTGTTATTAGACTTGGGACTACATCTAAGAAATGTCTTATTCAAATTTCTGCTATAAACTGGGGCCTCAGAAGGAAAACAATACAGCAAGCTCTGGATATACAGCCATTTCAAAATGAAAGTTAGACCCATAAAAAGACTGGATGCAAGAAAATATGATGTTAATGACTGTGTAGTCATTACTGGTAAGTAAATGATGAGACTGGTGAGTCTTTCTCTGGTCCTTACAGCTCATAAAAAAATTTACAGTGCTGGGACAGATACTTGTGCTACCAGAAATAGTAGGTTTATAGCAAATCTGTACAAAAAGAGACTGTAATGGTGTGGTTTGATCAGCCCAGCAACCACAGGCAGTCAGCCTGCACACTGTGCCTTCTCCCAGCATCTCTGGCATCAGTGAAAGGTGTAGAAATACATGGCCACATTCTTTCCTGGGCTTCAGAGAAAAGGGACAGTACAGCCAAACACTGTCACAGACCTACTGCACTCTCTGGGAATCAATTTCTGTTCTTTGCCACCAAGAGACTGATGTTCTGTACTGAACTTCACTTTTAAGATGGGGTCTTACAGATTTGTGAATGGAAATTTCAGATCTTTCTGAGAGAGCATGGACAATAGAACAGTTTCTATTGAGTCTATTCCTAGCATCTAGAAACACATTCCATTTAATAATGTGACTTCACCATTTGAATTAAACTTACCTTCCAAGGTAATCTGGCTTTATAGTCACAGTCATATTCACTGTGCACAGCAAAAGCAGACACAGAAACCCTCAATAAGTGAGTTGGGCTTGCCTAATTTGGCACATCATCTGAGAGCAGTTAAAAGAGGGGTGGTTTGCACCTGTTCATCACATATCAAGGCTCTTCCCATCATCTGTTCTCCTTTGTTTTCATCAGAGAAGGCTTGGCATAGTTACTCTCATTAATGGGATCTGTAAATGTGCCAGGTTTCAGCCTTTTACCTGGTGTTACCTTGACCTCATGGCATATCTTTCCAGAAAGACTTCTCTGTTCATCCAAGGAAATGCCATAAACTGGCTGGAGAGGGCAAAATCTCTCTTTTTTTGAGATTTGTCACACACTGTGAAGCAGTATAGGAATTTATTTCTCATTCAGGAATGAAGACAGGTCTGAATGAAGATACAGAGCCCTCCTGGGCCCAGCCAAATGTCACTTTAAACCAGGATTCTTCCTATGAATTGTCTCTTTTCCAGCCAGGAAATTCACAGCCAACTTACTTTAAATATTTTTAAGACATGCAAACAGAAGTTTCATGTTTAGCCTCTTTTTCATGTGGAAATGATATTTAATTCTTTGCAGTTCTGATAGATATTACAACTGAAATAAAGAAAACATATTTAAAATATCAACTCATCACAATCAAAGGCTCAGGGGAGGGGCCTTTTAGTACAAAACCTTCAACTTTCTTATGTCATTTTCTTGCCAGCTATACTCATGTCAGTCATGTGACAGTTTATATTTCTTCTGTTTAAAACAAAACTGGTATTATACTCACAGTTTGTGAAGATTGTTAAGCCCGACAAACATTTCTGGTGTTAGGCAACCAATTCTGTTATTTGAGAGATCCCTGAAACAAACAAAAGTCCCATGAAACACTGAGTCTGTCTGATTTATACACACAAGTATGTAATCACACAAAGCATCTGTATTTTTAATACTTAAAGAGTTAGAGACAAATGAGAAATAAAACCTTTTCCCATAATGTAACATAACTGAACTAAATAGATTAAATAACTTTTATATTAACATTATTGAGCAATATTCAACAAATCATATTGTGACTTATAATTGCATTAAAATGGGATTTTATAGATATATGCAGCAAATAAAAGCAGAATAATATTACAAATACACAGAATTTTCTTGAACTGAGTTGTTAGCACCTGCATTTTTTACTTAGGAAGAATACTATGCATTTTGTTCCATGCAGTATTCAGCCAAAATTGACTTTGTTTTTTACTGTTTACTCATGTTTCATCTCATTAACAGCAGCCTTTCTTGCTGAAATCAGAGAAACCAGAAGGCAATTAATTTTTGAGCTAGTGAGGTCAGTTTTGATAAGCACTTGGCAAGCTCTTTTAAGAGCAACACTGTGGCTTTCTGAGAGCACAAACAGTAAAAGGCATTGAATTCCAGAACTTCTGCCTGCAGAAAGGGAAGAAATGTTTTCTGTATAAGCCAGAAATGCAACAGACCGTACAGGATGCTTACGGGAAGACGATGACGACAGGTATAAGTAATTATACAGGTATAAGTAATTATATTGTGATATTGTGATAAAAACATGAATTATGCCCCTTGGTAGATTCTGAATTGGAGTTTGATTTTTATGTATTTGGCTTTCAACCTTGACACAAATTTTCCTTCTCACCAAGTACATTTTTTTAAAAATTACTGCAATTACATAAGGATTTGAAGTGATCGTGCAGCCAAGAAAAATGTTAAAATTGATCTGAATGTATTTTTTGTTTTAGAATTAGAGGTGTTTTTCTGATTCCTTTTCTACATTATGCAGATTCCATATTTTTCTACTGATACATGAGAACACTAAAGTAATCAAATGGAAGACTAAAGGTTGCAGTTTGACAAATCCAGTTACTGCTTTCATGGGAACACATCCAATTAGCTGGCAAATGAAGGCAATCTCTTTAGAATTCACTATGAAGTCGTCTTCTAGCAGACAAAGAATATATTGTGCAAGTTTATGATGAAAAATCACATTAGAATGAAAATATTTCTTAAATGCTTGTCAAGGATATTATGTAGAAAGCTGAGATAATACTGAGGATACAATATAGTGCAATAATTTCATTTTAGCATTATTCTTTATGTTCTCCTAATAAAAGCTACATAGAAAATCTAAAAATGCAAGTTTAAGACATATATATTATATATATGTGCATCTGTATATCTTTCTATTAGAAGACATAAAAGGAACCTACCCAGAATTCTTGGCTGGGTAATGCTTTACTTTTGTCTAGGCAAAGTTTGAACATATATGGAAGAATTGCATCCCGGTGTGGGGCATGATCTGGGTTGCAAAACCAGATTTTGTCTATACTAATCAATGAGTGCATACTTCTCTAAGAGTGGCACACACTAAAATCTTATTTTTACCAAAATGAAAGAATAAACACTATTTTCTCAAAGTTTACTTCAGTAAGTGTTATTTTCATATGAAGGTATATAGGCCAAGATTTCTGCATTTTAAAATGTATTTTCTTAAAAAAAGTAAAAAGAAAAGGCAACTTGCTACACTTTTCTCCAGACAAATACCTGTTACATTAAACACAATTCAGTTCATAATGTACAAAGCTGGTGCTCCTTTTCAGGAGTAAAACATTTAACTTCCTACTGCTGACTTACGAAGTCAATGTTAGAGAAAAGAACTCTTCTGTGTTGAATAATCAAATGCCATAATATTAGTGATTCATAAATTTTAAATTTCCATTAATGTTTTGTGTACCTTTTTGAGCAAACCCTGGAAATAATTCCATTTGTCATTCAAATACAAATTATAACAGTTCTCCAAATCATTCACAGAGAACATTCTGACAGCCTGTGGCTTGTCTGTCTGACCTGCCATTGCCATTTCTCTAATGTGGGCAGTTGCCCACATTACATCAGCTTCTGTTTTTCTGGTTTTTACATCACTTGTATTTTATACAGGGAAAAAAAAAAAGATGTGAATGCATAATCTTAAAGTAATTACTGTCTTGAGTATTCAACAGGAATTTACACTATTTATCCCTTTTGCTCTTCTGTCTCTTTCCCAACAGTTGTACACTGAAGGAAGGGAGATATTTTCTTATTTACCATGGAACTACACAGATTTGTATCAAATGTGGCAGTGCAGCAATTAAACAATTCTCTGTCTCTAGATTGCTCCCAGTGTTACTTGTTCATATCAGCAATGGGGTTTTTTGAGATTGGGCATGACAAAATTCAACGTTACCAACTCTACGGTGCTGAGGAGTCTTTCCTTCTCTCTTTCCCAATGCCTGATGAGTTCTCCCTTTGATCCTTTTCTCCTGGCTGACCTAAAGGCTCCACCTGTGCTGTCTGTGGATGTGCAGCCCACAACTTGCACAGGTTTCCTGGTTTTCCCACAAGAGGTCAGGGTTGTGTTATTAGAGTGCGCGGCCAAAGCAGCAATTAGCGCTCATTTTTATTATTGCATTCTACTGTTATCCCTGTACACAGAGCCAGCAAGAAAGCTTCAAACCTAAAGCTCTTATTTGTATTAAAAACGTACATGCTACTCTGACTTCATCATTATTATTTAGCTGGCTCTCTACCCAAACACACTAAAACTGAGAGCTGGTGTTAGAAAACAGCTACAGTATGATCAGAGTGAGAAACCTTGTGCAGTGCTCCCAGCACACAGCAGTTTGAGACTACCACACAGCAGAAAAGCAGAGGATTCATAAAATTCTTCTTCTTCTTCTGTAGATTTGCATTCCTTCTCCTTCTCATCTAAATCTTCCCGTCCCACTAAAATAATCCCTGTTTTCTCGTAGGTTTTCTCATAAGACAGCATACGTGATGGCTAGGAATGTGCTGATGGCCTAGTTAGCCAGTGCATGGACATTTGGAAGCTGTCACTTGGAAAATTATAATTAAAAAAGGGTTCATCTCACTTTTCCTTAGGCTGAGTACAACTAAGGAGGGCCTGTAGTCCTTGTTAATTAAAAGAAAAATGCCCAGCCTTACAATCCTAGTAACTTAGGTATTTTTACCCTCTGAAATGTAGTTTAAAAATCAGCCAGTGGTTCTGAAAGTACTATGAGAACGTTTTCCAAGACAGAATTGCAAGAATGATGGGCAGGGAATACACTGTGTAAGGTCTTGTTTCCTTAGAAAACCATGATGAAAATAAAAAATATCAAGCAAAGTCAAGGTCGATGGTATGGAAAATGGTAGCCAAATTCTATGGTATGACAGAACTTCCTTTCTAATAATATATCTTATAGGGCTGATTTATGATTAAAGTGAAAAAAAACCAACAACCAACCAAAATAAATTAGTGTAGCACAAACCATTGTTCAAACACATCTGATTTCTGATTAATGTCTATAGTGGTCTATCACCTGCTTAGTCATTAATTAGGCATGTTTTTACCTTTGTAGGTGTACCTGATAAGACACTTACTGGAGAGTAAACTGATGATTTTAAATGGGAAAAGGTAAAAGCGAAAAGGAAATGGAAGAAAGAAGGGAAAGAAGAAGAAAAAGGCATGGTAAATATAAAAAGCAGAGTGTGTAATTTTCTACTTTACAGACAGTGCCCTTATTTGATTATTGTTTGGTGGCATATTTGAATTGCCCAAAGATAGAAATGTCAATACAAACACAATTTTCAAAATAATTCAAATGGAATTAATACTTACAGGCGCTTCAGTTCTGAAAGCCCATAGAAGGCCCCTGGCTCAATTGTGCTGATCAAATTATTCTTCAGATCTCTAGAGAGACATAATAAGAGGAACAGTTAATTATCATTTTACCTACTTTACCATATTATATATGAGGAGTGTGAAATGCAATGCTACTCTAACCTTTATCTTAGCTAAAACTAAGAATTTCTTTTAAATAATAACATCAAAAACAGTACATCACCAGCAGCTTACAAAAACATATTTTTCCAAGTAAGATGGTTAAGAATAGATTTTTTTTTTAATAAACCTTCTTGTTTTAATTCTTTTTCTATTTATACTTTTCAAAACAAGCTTACCAGCCATTCTCGCCCCAGGAAAAAATGTTTTAATCAAAGAGTGAATGAAATAATTAGTCAGCAAAGCAAGAGCCTTTTAGCTTGGTTATATATTGTGCTGTGCACTTTACGCTTAATAAATTTCTCATTTCCACCTAATGTAGGCAAAGCAGTTGACATGTGAGACAAACAAACAGGTCAGGTTTCTGTTCTGAAATACAGGCAGTTTCTCATATTTGGCAGATCAGTGTTTCATTTTGCACTTGCTGACAATCCAGAGGATTGGCTGTTTTACAGATAAAGAATATTTCACTGGCATTAGTAATCTCGTCTGCTCTTGACACAGAGCTTGGGGCCATGACACTGCTCTCAGCTCAGTCCCCACAGAGATTTACTACTGAACTGTCTCAAAGACTTTTGTGATGTGAACCCTGAGGAACTGCCTTCAGTGCAACTGGATGAGCAGGCCTGGGAGACAAATGCTGTAAATTCTTGTATGCAGCGTTCATCTTTGGACAATTTGCAATTCATAGGGAGCAACTGGTGCTCACTAATTTCAGTGCTGTTTCTCAGGCTGGCCACTTCCAGAAATTACAGCACATACACTGCTTGACTCTGCCAAAGCATGGATGGATCAACAGCCACAGGAATAATCTTACTTATGACTTTTTATTTTACTGCAGATAAAATGCACACTAGCTGAAAGCTTGAGTCCACTACCTGTGATTGGCCTGAATAGGGTAAGACTTCATCCCAAATGTTTATTTCACAGAAGGATATATTTTATTTTCAAAGTCAAAATCACAAATAAGTATTTGTGCACTTTTCTAGTCGCTTTTGCAGATCTCTTGAGTACAGTTTCAAAAATTTTTGTCTCACACCCATATCATTATAGCAGTGATGTCAATGAGTGATTTGTGCCTAAGATCTGAATCAGACTCTTTAACAGTCAAGTTCAGCTTTCAGCAGCAACACTAAGTCTTTAACAAGTCTTTAAAAATTGGAAGAAACTTTTGGGTTTTTTTAATATTTTGTGGTCAAACATTTTCATCTTAGTTCCCTGGTATCAGTAGCAGCTACTAAATTTATCTTTCTTTGTCTTTATTTGCCCAAGAAGTTCTGACTGTATCTTTAACCCTGAGTTTTCCACACCTTATCATAAATAAAACTGTTTAAACAAAAGTTCTGCACCCTCTTCTCCAGAGTCAACTTGCAAGGACAAATCTTTTGTTTGGCAAAAGTTAACCTACATGAGTGTTTATTCCTTTGATGATTTAGGGTTTTGGCTCTGTGGGTGAGTGAAAGCCTCATTTTTTTTAACATTCAAATATTCAATACTAAACATTTGTGTCTATTCCTTTTGCTTGTACAGTATGGTAAATATGTAACTACTCAGGTCAAAGAAGTTCTTTAACTTGCAGAAGTCAATCCATATTAAAAAGACCGGAAGAATATGTTTTCATCATGTGACAGCTGTATTCTTACAAGACAAAGCAAAAACTTATCTCAAGCTTTACACTGGGACACATCTGTAAACAACTTAAGAGGCATAGTTCATATGCAAATATGTGCATTTTAGGCAGGGGAAACTGACAGTTTCAATAATTAATCTTTACATCAATTACACACATTCTGTGTCAACTGACAACTCATCTAAACGTTCTGCAAGTTGCAATCAGGCAAAGTGATCAGCTCTTGTAGCCAACAGTGGGAACAGCTCAGAACAAATATAAAATAGTCAGGGTAAGTGGCAAACTGTTGACAGGTGAGTTTTAATGACAGTCAAAATAACCAAACAAACAAAAGGCTTTCCATTTACTGAAATCTTCTGTGTTCTAGTTTATGGAAACTCTGCCCTGTTTCCCCATAACTTGTAACCACATAGGAAAAACCAGCATAATCCTCAACTATCACCTACAGGAAGAAAAAAAGTCATTTAATGTTAGTAGAAGGTAGACCATTACATGGAAAAGTGTCCATCACACTGTCACAAACAAGACGTCTGGTCTCCTTATTTTGGAAATTACACTTAAATTAGGTAAGTCATTTTAGTAAGGATATTCTCAGAAAATTGTAGGTGATTACACTGCCCACAATTCTGGCACTTTCTTAGTAATCAGTATTATTGCATAATGTTTTCATATAATTCTGGCCTAACAAAATAAGTGTTTTCTTCCTTGTCATCCTTGCACACATCTTTTAATGTGATTAAAATTAACAAATAAAATTATCACAACTCTTAAACACTCAAAATTCTTACTTCTGCATTAGGAGATCCCATTTGCTTCCCACCCACTTGTATTTGTTTACTAAATTACTGTAATTAAAATATTAAATTAGCTTCTCCCATTTTCTGATTTAGGAAAAAGTTTGTCATACTGAAGCCTTATAGCAATTAGAATTAACTTGTACTGAGCTAAATAAAGAAACCAGAGTAAATTTGGTTGTATGTTTACATTTTTTCCCCCAAGAGCTACTGCTGAGGCTTGGCAAAAGGTCATGATCCAAGACAAGCCAAAGAGCAGCCCAGGCTGGGCCACACACATGCACATACACCAGACAAGGGATTTTATCATCAACCAGAAGCAGGAGAGAAGGGAAGGAACCCCACCATCATAATATTGAATGACCACAGCATGACCCAGCTGAAGTCCAAAAAGAAAGCATTTTCTAATTAACAGTTATGGTTTTCCATCATTTCTGATGCAGCATTCTAACTTTAAAATATCTTTTCTGAATCTGAATGACGTGTTATTAGTGGTGTGGGAGTATAGACCTGAAAATAAATCAAAACCAAGTGCCATGTACAAGTACAGATTGAAGGAAGCTACGTGAAGTTAGCTGTAGTCATAAAAACATCAGCACTTAAATCCAGGCTGCAGAGCTGCACAAAACCAAAATGGGACAATATTTATTGAATTGTATTTCCTCTAATATCATTAGAGTTTCTAGATAAACTTCCTGCATGGTACTCTAATCTTGACTTGACCTAAATAGGTAGAAGAACAATATAGAATGAACTGTGTTATCGTCAAAAGCAATCTCAAATGGTTACAGAGGAGACTTTCCTTTTCACCTGCAAGTCTGAACTTAAATAAATTACATACAATAACCATTAAGCACTGTCTTCTTATTTGTAGGTATTTGTAAATAATAGGCCCACAGGTAAATACAATTGAGGTTTCCTTTACTAAGAACCACAAGCTGCTGAAGTTTATCATCTCACACATTATAAGCTTTCAACTGACTTTTACTTCCTGAAAACACTTAAGGGAAAGCTCAAGAAAAATAGCTGACTTGAGGAGGGGGAATTTGTGTTTGAAGTGTTCAGCTCCTGATGGCTTAGCTGAGAGGTAAATGAAACAAGAGCAACAGGCTACTAATGGGACTTCACAAGAACATTTAATAACTACTCCAGGCCACTCAGCCATTAGACATCTTCTATGGCCAAATCCCTGACTATCTAAATGTATTCCTGAGATTCTTGGTGCTTCAAGGTTATAGTATGCACTTAGAGAGTATAGAACACAGTGGGGAAAAGTTCACTGAAGTATAGACAGTCCATTAACAAAAGAACCAATTTATCTTAAACTATATTCTGATGTTTTGTACCAACATCTTTGCCTTCAGACATTGCATATTCTTCCTCCAACTTACAATATAAGTAGTGTAGATATTTTGAATACATATTCATAATAAGAATATTCAACTAATTCCAGCACTTTGTTCAAATTCCTGACATCGATACATCTTTCATAAAAAATTATAGGTTGTACCAAGAGGACATCTGTGTTTAGAAAGCTGTCATTAGGGTGCTGCAAACTTTCCAAAAAATCTCCGAGAAGAGCAATCAGTTGTTGTGCAGATGCCAAATACCAATGAAATACGACTGACTTTCCACATTTTGCATACTACTATGAAACAACAACTGCCCCCAAAAAATAAAAAAATAATATCACATCTTCCACTTCTTTCTCATGTGAAATATTACAGCTAAACTAAATGCCACCTTTGCCCAAGAAATGAAGGCAGACTTGAGATCTTTGAAGAAAAGATTATGGTCACTGAAGTAGGAAAGAGGCATAGCCAGTGATGAAAAATAAGTTAGCACCGATTCTGCCATCATGACAGCGATGGCCAGGGCTGGCACTCCTAAATACATGAAACAAGAATTAAGTTGATATTGGCAAAATAATAAAAAAAAGATATTTCAAAGGTACCCATCTGTACAGGAGCCAGTAACTTTCTGTACTTTGGCATCATAGATGTAATCAAAACTTATTTTCATCTCCCTTGTTGGTAAATGCACTGTTGACCAAATAGATCTCGTGAAAAAGGCAGGTTAAGTAATATTAATTACAGGTACCATCATCAGTAACTAAATTAACTAAATTAACTAAGGTGCTCCCATGGAACTCCAGAGCTCATTTGTTGTCTTTATTTTTTATTTTTTTTTTAAATTATGGGAGTGGATATGTAACCTACTTTCCAGAATCAGAAAAGTTATGGTTATATCTCCATTAAATTCCAAGAGATAAAGACAAAACTCTTTTCAGTTAGAAACATCAGATAATAAACATGCACACAAATATGGACAATAATTTTCCAATAATGGTCTGCCTGTCCAGACACAGAGGCTAAAGGTCTTTTGTTTGCTTAGCATATTGATGATGCACTTTCCTTTAATTTTCCCTTTTTAATCCAAGCCATTACTGGTTGGATTCCCTAAAACAATAGACCCTAAGGACTAGACAAAAAAAGACTGCTGACCGCTCAAGGTGCTAATGAATGATCGGAGGTTTCAGAGCCATCATTTGATGGCAATTATGACATGCAGAACAACAGAAAGGTCATCACACTTTGGTTTTTAATTTAAAGCTGATGACTCATTCACATCAAATGTGCTGTGGTAATTTGGCAGTTATTCATTATTTAGGAACATGACTGAAAGTGTAAAACAAAGTCCTAATGATGGCAGCTGAAACAAAAAAGAGAGGCTTTATGGTAGTTTGTTTGCTCAAAGAATCCCATAGAATGTTATATATTATTTCATTTCACAGTGATAGTCACAGAGCAAGAATGTAAGACTCAGGGTATTTGAACTGAAGGAGCAGCATGTCAAGTAAGAAACATTGACTAAGAAGCTTGGTAAACCAAGATAGACTTGAAGTACAAATTTGTTGATACATTTTTATAAAATTATATGATAGAAAATGACATTTTAAAAGATGAATTAATGCAGTTTCGTTCTAAATATAGCATTGACCAACCAGAACATAGGTGCAAGGATGTTTGACACCTGCCTCTACTTTCAGCAGTTTTATTGATAGCTCAAAAATTAAATGCATTTTCAAATAAAGAAAAATCACCTATGCTTTCCAGATTCTTCTACTTTGGCATGTTTTCAAGAAATAAAAATTCAGCATTCCAAACATATGCAACTGTTCCTATATGTTTTCTTTTTTATGCCATGAACCCCGACATATGTGGTAAGATCACATTAGGCACAGAAGCAGATGCTTGGCACTCGTAACCCGGGGACTGAAGACAGAGGGGCTGTGCCACCCAGAACCCAAGGAGGGGTCCCTTGGATCAGCTGTGTGGGGCTAAAACAAGACTGAAAGGTCAGCAGAAAGAAATGCAGAGTGCAGATAAAGTGTGTTTCAGTGTCCACAGCTCTGCAGTGCCAGCAGAAAATGCCTCCCTGCTGGCAGCGAGGCCTCGGTGTACAGTGACAGATCTGGCATTATGCGGATTACAATGGCAGAGCTTGTGTCCATCCACAACTGTGGGGAGACACGAGGAACACAGAAACCTTTGGTAGCTGCAAAGAGCCAGAGGCTTCCTTAAATTCTACACCTACTGGGACTTCTCTCTGTATTCATGCCTAGAAGGCAGTTCAGCATGGGTTACATTTCTTGACATGTGCCCCACTCCTCTTGAAAAAAGGCTAATTGCTGGGGGAAGAAAGACAAAAAAAAAAGAAAAAGAAATGAGTTCAGAGATTAATTCCAGCCTGTGAGAAAACTGTAAAGAAAATGAAAAAGTAGGGGGAAAGGTATCAACCTTTTTAAAAAAAAAAATTTAAACAAAACACAGAGACCAAATAAAATGTAAAACAGACACGTAGAAATTGGGGAAAACACACTTTCTACTGAGAAAGGTTTCAGCCCCAGTTGAAGGAGTTGTTATTCCACATCCTAAGACTGTGCTGCTTTGGCTGTTACAGATTTCCAGCAATGTATATTGAACATTCCAAAGTCAAATTTCCATCTCTGGAATCGTAGTACAAAAATAACATGAAATACTGGAAAATTATCCAGAATTTTCAAAAGTGCATCTGAATTAATCTTTCATAATAAAATATGGAGATTTTCATTTTTATACCGAATTATCAGAAGTATCAGCATAATGATGTGTTTTGTTAGATATAAGAACCTTAAAATATATATCCATCATATCATAGAGTTTTGAGTGGGGTTTTTTTTAAGGAAATATTTGATTCTTTTTCTGTTACTGTATCAAGATTGGGTTGGAAAACCACAAGTGATTCTTTATTGATTTCCAATTTGAGTTATCATGACTTAAAATATCCAAAGAAAAGAGGAATGAATTCTAGCCTGAGGTGTAAAGGAAAAGTAAGTACCTGCAAATGGCACACAGATTAATCTAGGAGTACTTTTGAGCCAAAACTGAGATTGTTTATTACTCAGTGTAAATCACGAAAATAGGAATCTTTTCTACATTTATTTCATTGTCCTGTTTCATAATAAAGAAGTAGAACACTTCAAACCCAAGGTGATGAGCCAATTAAAAAATGTCAAGGAGCAACTCCATCTTCCTGCTTACTGTTTCTATAGAATTTCATTAAAAAAGCAAAAATCTTAATTAACAGTATCACAAAGAACATAGACACTGCCATAGATACTGAGTCCAGAGACCTGCAGTAATTATTCAGCTCAAGATGGGAGATGGACGAGGCAACACTGCAACAATCTCCACCCATCTCCAGGAGCCATCACACTCAAAGCTGTTCTTCCCATTTACCTGGGAATATGGCAGTGCCCAGACACATTCCAACATCATATAGAGAAGGAAACCCTTTCCAGAAAAGGAGGGGGAAACAAATGTAGAGAGCATTTCAACACTTAATTCAGCCAGTGTTAGAGGCAACATTAATTGCACAGAAATCCTGTCAATTCAAACTGCCAGTAAGTAGTTTAAGGATAACAGGCAAGAATTACCTATAAGCAGTTTTAACTCAGAGGAATTAAATCTTGCTGGAAGACTGGTCTGAGAATCCTTCCACAGAAGGCCCTGTCTTATATAAACTGGGTCTTTGGAAATAACTCAGACAAATTTTAGTTTTTCAAAAACCAACCATGTGTGCTAATGAGAAGGCATTCAGAATTGTCTCCTGCAGAAATGAGGGTTAATGTGGGCCCTCTGCAGCACCTCTTTGACTATTTTCAGAGCACATTTTATAAATTTCCACTTTCCTGCAGGTAAATGTCAGAAATTTTAAAACACTTTTTGCTAAAATTTCATGTAAAATACAGATGAGCACACTAGAAGGCTGAAAAATCAGACCAGAGGTTCTATGTGAATGCAGCATTTCTACTCATTCTTTAAACTCATTGACATATACTTTATATTCTATACAATGTATATGTTAAAATTTTCAAGTTAAAATTATTTTAAAGAAACTGAAAGAAAAAATCTTATTTCTTCTATTTCAGAACTGCAAATATTAATTTCAAGATCAAGTATATTCTATTATAAATAACAATAAGTTGGCACATACTTAACAACTTGTCTCTGTTGGTCCCACCTGAAATGTTCTTAATGGCTTTCATGCCTTGTTTCGTCACTAGTGTTTCAGGCAAAATTACAGGGTTTTAAAATCAATTTTCTTTTTCTTATATAAAAGTTCCAGTTATTCAGCCTTAGGATATGCAAAGATTATTGAAAAATCTAACAAAAATCAACGCAGACATAATAATACGTAATAGTAGCTGGGGCCACAGGAACACCCACTGCTCTTCGCAGCCTGAAAGAATACAAAGAAAAATGGAGGAAACAGGAAAGAAAACACAAAAAAAAAAGGTGCAGGGAAAGAAGGAGTATGTTATTTTTGGAGACCATTATTGCTGAAAGCTGTTGGCATGTTTTGTTCAGTTAGGCATCCCTTCCTTATCAATTCTTCTCAGCACACAAAGTAACAGAACTTCTTTTCCCAGTTGATTTACTCATACCTTACTTCACAGCATCTTTTCTACTTTTCATCACATTGCCTCTCCCTCAGGCCCTCAGAAATAGTGCTTTATTTCCACAGTTTTCCTAGGTCAGGCCTGGGATCCAGCTATTCTCACCCACAAATAATTCAGTTCACTCAGCAAACCCTCCTTCAGGCACGTGGAGCACACAGAAGCTGGTGGCTCACTATGAACCCCTCCCAGGGCTCAGGGAGCTCTGGGACAGCTCCATTATTGAGCAAGGATCTGGTGTCAGCCCTCAAAGGGACTTTGTGGTGGCTACTTTAACACGTGGATTTATAAATCTGCACTTGCTACATCTTCCTAAAGGATGACAGCATCTGACACAAATCATGTGTTATCTTAATGACATCACTATATAAAACACCAGATGAATCTATCATTGTGATGGGCTGACCTTGGCTGGCTGCACATCAGACTGAGAGAACTATTTGTGATCCTAACGGGAAACAGAAGCCTAGGTATTCATAAATTCAATTAAGTGATGTGCTGAAATATACCTAAACTATGTTACGTAAGTTTTAAAAAAAATCCCAAGAAATAATTCATGATTTAAGTAGCTCTATAAACTAACTTTACAAGTGAGTTTATTTTATATTCCTGTCATTTATCACTATTTAATTTTTATATAGAACATTTTTTATATATAATTTTTAATATAAAATGCCCTGATAAAACTCCTAATGTTTATGGTAAGGCAAGAACAATTTTGCTGTCTAATCAACTGTTTTGCAAAGTAAAAATTTATACTGCAGGGAAGCTATGACCCAACAACAAGAGTTCAAGCAAAACTCCTAAGAAACACTGCCAAGTGCTCTTACCTGCATTTTAAGAGGTATATAAAAATAATTCCTTGGAATAACAACTCTTACATCAAATAAATGTATCTAAACCAGTAGACTATTAGACTGCTCTGGGTCAGGAATGCAGCTACAGTTGACCCTGAGGAACTGGCATTTTATTTAATTGTACAAGTGCTTTGCACTAACAACAGGAAAGATGCTTTTAATTCTAAATTGACAGCAAAAGTGATCTGCAAATTATAACCTTTCACTCCAGCCTGCAGTTGTCTAACACAACTTTCTTTCATTCTGTTTCTAATCAATTCTCTCACTTTTAACCACCAGTCATTTTCCCTGCATTTCATTCCCTCTGCTTACATTCCTATCCTCTCAATTTCAAGAAGAAATTCCTGGCTTTTGTCATGTTCTGACTGTTTTCTGTTCATGCAACAACTGTAATAATTTTGTATATGCATTTCCACCAAACAATTTCCCTGGGATTATATTTAGCATAAATAGGTGTCTTATATTTGTCCCTCCCATTTTGAAACATTTTAATCTTTTACACCTGAAAAGAAACACACAATGTTTTGCCCTTTTAAAAGGTGATGGATCCAGTACCTACTCATAAAACACTTCACAGCACTAGACTGGGATTTAAATGTTCCTAGACAAAAATAAAAACAGCTTCTTAATATTTTTGTCCAGTTAAAATGAATTATTGAATTATGATTTATGACCATCACTTGCAAACTTAATTCTTTCTAAAAAAATGTAATTATCTTAATTCTTGTATAGCCTTTTTATAAAACTTTTAGATGCTAGGATAATTAATGTGATATATAAGAATATATATTATTATTCAAGTCATAATATATTAAATCATGCATATAAGGGCAAAAACATCTTGATTATATGAGACAAATAGAGCACAAAGATAATGATTATTGTACCAGCAAAATACAATAGTATACAGAACCCTTCAAAGTATTTAAGTTACAGAATACATACAATTTTAATAATTTTATATAATAATAACAATAGTATTAGTAAATATGTAAACAATAATTAATGATCAAATCAAATTATATCTTGTATTTCAAATATCTCCTATATCTCTTCATGAAGGAAACTTACAGAGATGAGGCTTCACTAGTCCCTCATAAACTAAGCTTTATATTACTGAACACTTTTCTTATTCTTTCAAAGTCTCCAATAGGATGGACATCAGAACAGCATCCATCAGTGGAAAAATTACAAAGCACTGTAGCTTTTATTACTCTCTGTTGATTAAATAACAAAACTATATTATTTTATTTGAAACAATATTTACTGCTCAGTAAATGCAGTTTGTGGTGTGGTACATAAGCCTTTCAACAGCTCCTCTGCTAAAGCATCTCTCCTTGTGACTATTTCACTTCAAGAAAATTAAACCTGACCCTGGACCTTGCCATGTCTTCTTATTTAAAACCACCCAAGTATTTCTCCTTTAGGACACATTTATTAATTGGGAAAAAAATGCTCTTTCAAAGTGACATTTCCTTTCTGAGCTGTAATTTCTTTCGAATGATCACAAACCTTTTCAGCTGAACACCAGCTCTGTGATGCTGATTTCCATTCTAGGTAACTGTGAATTAAAGTTCTCTATAATTATTTGTACTCTAGCAGAATCCAACCTTTTTATTAAAAGATGACCACAAATCTCCCTAACAGATGGCCCAATGTGAAACTGGCTTGCTGGGGAGCAGGTCACTCTGACTTTTCTATTTTGAATTTCATTTCTATTTTGAAAATTTGAATTCATCCTTTTCTCAAGAATTGTTACTATAACTCACCTCAACAGATTAGCAATAGGCAGTTGGCATAGAGCTCCATAAATAATGCACATGTGATTTAGAGATTCTTCCTTTTCAAGGTTATTTTCATTTAGCCAATGTTGAGACATAAAATATTTGTTGTATTTATACAAGCCATATCTGTAAACAATGCTGGGGTACAGCCAGTCCAGTCATGTAAAGCACTCACAAACTGGCACATAAACATTTCTGAAACAAAAAGCAGGACTGGATAATCTCTTCTTCAAATCAATTGCCCTGAATGGCAGAAATCATTTTCAACACTTTCAAGTACTCAAAGCATATCAAACTCTGAAACGACTTAATGCCACAATATACACCGGTCACCCGGAGCGTGGCAGGGAAAGTGTTGGCCTGGGTCCAAAAAAGCACTTAGACCAACTAAAGTAAAACTTGAGTGGAGCACTGGTAGTAAGTCCCAGACGCAATCCACAGCCCCCACTTCACCTCCTCCATGTCCGAATGGTTGCAGCTACTTCAGCCTCCACTTTTCAACTCCCCAAATTTCAGAAAGAGTTCTGGGCATGACCAACACCTCAGAGCTTGGTGACACAAAAAAGCCCTCTTGGGATTTGCAGGCAAGACCTGCAGACACCGTGGCTCACTGTGGGGCCAGGCAGGCTAAGAGGATTCCATCTGCAAAGCCATGAAAGCAAAACACAGCCCAGCATCCAAGGGAACGGTGAAATATTGCCATCCATCATTCCTACAAGAACCAATTACAGCTGGAGAAATGGAAGACACTGTTTTGGTACCATCCTCGCCCAGAAGGGATGGGTAACTTCATTTGAAATACACTGGAGCTAAAGAAACTGGCTGGGGTCTCTGTTCCCTGAAACAGTATTTTTATATTTTATCGTACAATTGTTTACAGCAAAAACCATTATCTCTTCGTTGAAGAAATACCCTTGGCACTCGTCTGCTTCTGTTCTTTTCTTTCTGGCCCCATAAATCTTGAACACTTGAATACACATTGGCACAGCTCCCCTTCAACAAGCTCTACATCCTGGTTAAGGCCTTTCCCACAGAGGCAAGTGAATGTGTGATATGCTCAGGCTGGAGGCTGAACCTGAATCCTTCCCTTCCAAAGCAGATACTTCAGCCAGCAGGCCAGTACAGAAAGCACAGTTACTTCCTTTTATGACCACATTTGAAATAAAATATGGAGTCAGTTATGCCTATAAAGAGGAATGGTTTCAGTAGAAGCATTAGGTTGCAAATCCCAGTCCCAGGGAAAAAAAAAAGTCAGGCTTTAGCATTTCTGAAAGGCTCAAGGCCTGTTCAGTCCCTCAGCCATGATGTCTGGTTTGGATTCTCTTCTTACAGACCTAATTCTTCCTGCCCACTGTATAAAGAGCTTAGACCTCCACAGAACAGCTGAGAATTACATTTTGATAGCCAAGAATCTGTTCTACACATGACAGTGCTGAGAAGCATTAAATCTACTATATCTGGTTGCTGATGGGAGTCTTAGCAACTTCCTCAGCTAGCAAGCTGCTAAATTTTCTGTTTAAGGGCTGTATGTATTATTTACTATCCATTTGGCTGGGGTTTAGTTTGTTTTCAGCTGTTTTCAGATGGCTTTGAAATAGGCCAAGACAAGAATCAACTTTCTCTTCAATCCAGCAAGAAAACCCAAGCAAGACAGGAGTGGGAAAGCAGAGCAGAGAGAATAATTAATGTGACACTTGCTCCCTTTCCAACACAGAGAGCTGAGGTACATGTTTGGGATCACAACTCCGATTTTCAAGTAAAGGCAGAGTGCAATACCCATAAGAAACACCGCAGGCAATACTTTGAAAACCAATTTATAACTTCATAAAGACATGGAACATGAGGCTAAATATGATTTTCCATTTCTTTTTCCGTATAGAGTATTTATAAAAGGGTTAATTCTGAAGAACAGTTTTTTCCTCTGGAACAATATACACTATGCACATATTCCACTCTTATCCCTTCCCCTCTGCTGATAAGTGGTGGGAAAGGGCAACTCAGAAAAAATGTCATCCCATATCTGTCTCCCACTCAGCACACACTAACCCAATTCTCAAAAATCTCATCAGTGTTCAGCTCATTAAATTCAACTGAAGGATGAGAACGAAGCTGCACCACTAACTGCACACAGTTTGTGTTTACCAGCAAGAACACTGTATGCAGTGTTGCTTACAACGTACCCTGTAGAAGGAAGCATTCTTGTTGGCAGCTTTGACAATTTATCTATTCATATCAAAGTCAAAGAGAGGCTGCTTTAAAACTGGTGCTCCTTGCCCTAATGGGAAAAGAAGAATATTAAAAACTATTACAGTGAAATCTCTGTTGCCATCAAAAGGTCGTTGATTCAACAGACAAACAACCTAGTGTTAATGATTTAACAAAACATTTTTCACACAGATTACATGCTCATCCATCAATATATGGTATTTTTCACATCAAAAAACTAACGACAATTTATTTTTGTCAATTACGAAAAACTGTGCAAAAATACAATGCTGAAGTAATTACGCTCTTACCTAAGCAACATAATTACAAACACAAAGAAAAGAAATGTTGCCATTGCTTAGACACAGACTCATTAACAAGAGGGCTGTCCTAAAAGGAAAACTGTCTTGCTGTGGTATTTTTTAGCAGTTTTTTGATTTGGAAAGATGTATATTAAGGCAAGCATGTAGGCCCAAATTTCACCACTCGTTTGTCTCAGTTTTGGGCATGTTTAAGCACAAGGGAGAGAATGTAAGAGGCTGATTTTGACTTTGTGAAAGTAACTATACCAACACATTCCTGCCAAATAGTGTATGAAGTAAGATAAACATTACACAGTATTTCAATTATCACAAACTCAAGAAAAAGAACTCATACAATAATGAAAACAGTAGAGAGCAGTTAAGACCCTTTCACTTACTTTGAAAAGAAGTTTTTCAGCTCAAGAAAAGTATGCTAAAAATATATTGATTTTAAAATTGTCAGCATACTAAAAAAATAGCATATGCAGACATCAATTGCACAAAGGACCAAAAAATGGGAACCTTATCTCCCTCTCTAACTGCAAGCCTCAAAAAAACTATTCCCCGCATACCCTGAGAATTTTTTAAAAAGTAGATTTATAAATCTGTGTTAATAAAAGTAGCCTCAAATACAAGCTGAATATTATTTTAACATTCTATTGACACTCTCCTGATAACTTACAATTTATATGTTTTTCAAGAAATTGAAATGTAAATAATTTATAAAAACATGAATAGCCAACAATGAAAGTGATAACGGAAATTTTTCATGCAGGCTTCAAAAATATTTTGCAAATAAAGTCCAAATCTACAAGTTAAAAATCCAGCAAAACCCATCATTATACGACAAATTTAGCACTTTTAGTTGCAATCATGTATGTATTTCTCCATAATTGGTGATGACAACACGCTTATTTTTTATGTATGAAACAGAAAATTTATTGTGTATTTAACTAGTCATTTTATTGCTTTTAAGTGTTGGCTTGGCAAATGCTACTATCAAAAAATGTGAGTGTTGGAAATGTTGACAGTTGACAGGTAGGGTTTTTTGGCTTTGTTTTGAATGAAGGCTCCTCTTGTGTGGAGTTGAGCTAAATATAGTCACTCTAACTTTGACTCTATGAAATGTGTGGGTGACTGATCCAAAGCCACATTATATAGCTGGCATCAACTAAAATTCTTCCCTGACACAATACCTACAAGTGCAGAGCACAAAAGAGAATTAGGTAATTCAAAAAAGCAATTTTCATATAGAGACTATCAGCAGGGGATTTGAACTGTTTCTTGGCAAGATATTAGAATTTAAATATTTGTATCCGTGATTAATTTGCCAATTTTGTAATTTGATTGTAACTTTGATCGTATCTTCAATGTTGGCATTTGTCAGAAGTTAGAGCATTGCAATTCATGTAGAAATTTGGTCAACATTTGGAGTAAGCTACTCTTTGTTCACTAACAGGCTGGGTTGTACAGTCTTGTGCATGTTAACTCTCTAGAACCACAGAATCCTAGAACCACTAGCCATGATCAAGTACTGCTACATTCCAGTGAGCTGATAAATCTGGTTATTTGCATGTTAAACAAAATACAGAAGCTGATATCCAGGGTCGCATCAACTAGAATGAAAAGTATTCTTGTACTTTTGTATATTTTTGGCTGAATGTTGTTTCCAAGAACAACAACAATGAAAGAAAATACAGAAAACTCCAGAAGGCACCAGTCAAGGCTGGAGCTCTTTTGTGCTATGCAAACACGTTTTTCCCTATTCTGAATATATATAGAATGACAGGTCATAAGCCCACCCATATACAATCATTTGCAGGATCAGGCACAGATTTTATGTTCCCTGCCCTAAAGAGATCAGAACAAAATTCATCCAAGTTTTGTCACTGACCTCTGAGAGACCAGAATGAAGTCAAAGAAATTCTTGTCTTACAACTATTTCAAACACAACAGAAATACAAAGTAGACACTGAAAAAAATTTAAATAAAACACGATTTTCATAAATTAAAGTGCCCCAGATTGCTCTGATGTTGGAGTTTATTTTAAGCTAATTCTAAAAACTGTGAGCATTTCTCTGGGCTCTTCATGAGCTTCATTTCTCAACATTGTCTTCATGATACTGCTTACACCAAAAACCCCCTTCCCAACAAATCTGTTCATTCTGACTTAACTAATGTATATGTGACACCAGTGTTAAGGATCTGCACAAGATTTATAGGCTACCACAGTGTGAACTCATGCCAGAAGAGTCTTAATTACTTTCAGAAAAATGGGGAATGTGATGACCATGTTTATTGTTATAAGCTTTTTTTTCTTTTGAACTAATCAAACACAGCTTAAATAATTCACTGTGAAGACAAAATATTCATAAAAGCTCTACAGGACAGTAATTCCTGAAGGAAATATCAGAAATCTGAAGCTTTCTGAGTAGCAGATCAAGGCCGTCCCATTGCTGAAAAAACTCCACCAAAACAAAAACTCAACAACTCAAAATCTGGCATAAATACATTTCTGGTATTTATAAATGCCCGCTGTGTCACCCAGAAAACAGATAATTTCTGTGCAGTGTATTAAGATCCTTAGTCCAGCTGGTCCATTTTCTTCTAAGCTTTAAAAGTCATTTCAAAAAATACAAAGTATTTTTAATGGATTTCAATAGTCTCTTTCTTCTTTTTCATAAAATCACTCAGAAGAAGGATGTTTTCTTAAAAACAATCTGCTATCCAGGTCCACCCTCCCAGGCATGTCCCTTGGAGCTGTTCCCAAACTATCCCCAAAGCACTAGCATTTCAGAAACTGCAATGACAACTTCTTTTTAATTATCTGAGATCCTGCAGGCTTCTATCTGAGAACAAAGCATGCACATAAAGCACAGTCTGTGGCCATGATTCAAGTTCTTTTGAAAATAAATGATATATTGAAACAATGCTATGTTACATAAAGCAGTCTGACACTGGATGCTCAACATTACACCAAATCACAGCCAAGTTCAATTCCCACCCTTGCAACTGGACATAGACGAAGCACAACAAAACTTACATAAAGCAGCTTTGCATTATGTGGAACCTAAAGCATTTGGTGGAAGTCTGAAGGGACTTTACCATGAAGAAAAGATAAAGTTCATTTAGCAACAAACAAATAATAAAACCAACACAAAAGCGTGCTTGATGGTTTGGCAGGGATACATTTTCATCTTAGAAGAACACGGGAATATCTAATGAAGTACAAAAGCAATACATTTAAAGCTGTCAGAAGGAAATCCTCTAACACAATATGCAATTAACCTACAGTCTCATTACTGGAACATATGACTGAGGTCAAGAGCTTAGTAAGATTCACTAAAAGAATTAGGAATTATATGCCTCGTGAGGATATTCACATACACATCAGACAAGGATTCTGAAGATACATTATAAAAAAAAACCAGGGTTTCATGACTGATTATTCTTTTCTGAAGATAAGATAATTTTACCATATATCTGAGCTAAAGTATGACTCAACAACATGGGTAACAGAGCCACTAACTTTAGTAGAGTAGGATCTTCACCTCAGGTACTAGCAAGGGGCAAAATATTGGAGTAATGGCACAAATAGTTTGATTTACAGAATGATGATATAAATTCTTCTAATTAAACCAGTAAAAGCCACAATGAAAATACTTTCAGAGTACTTTAAAGCAGCCTAATTACATGTGACTTTGTTACTAGTTTAGAGAATTAAGCTAAGCAAATTTAAACAATCCGTAAATTAAGTTTGTGTATTTAGAAATAGACAGTATTTTTCCACTCGGCCCTTCAACAACACCAGTGAAGCACAACTCTTCCCTCTTTTGCTCATTCTTAGTTCTTATATCTATCACCTATCCACTATTAATACTTTTTACATGTCAAATGGCTCAGCTATAATGTAAACTTGATGACAATTGATTTTGTAATTTAAAGCAAGGGTTTGGGCTGTTCTTTTTTCCTTCCTTTTTTTTTTTTCCCTCAGAGTCGACACTCATTTCCCAGCCAATATAGAGAATATCACATTTATTAAATTAAGCCTTGGACTTTCAGAAGACTTCACAAAAGGATGTGTTTGTAATCTTCAGTGTTTATTTTAGTATGAAACCAACACATTCAGCAATAAGTCAGATTTATTGTGAAAATAAACACATTAGGACCTTATAAATAGCTGTTAGAAAAGTTCCGTATGGTCTGCCAAAAGCCCCAAATGATTGGTTCATGAACTTTTCCTCTGTATGCTCTAATGGCTTGAAAAAATTGTTTATTTTTGACTGGTTATGAATAGATGAGGATTATATTTCATCTACAGTCTCCATTAAAGTATCAGGATTTAGAAAACTTCCAAACTTTTCAGAAACTCCCATTTAAAAAAAATAAACTGTTGACAGCAGATATACATAATGGAATGGCAAAGTGGAGTGTTATTTTAAAGCTGCATTTACACAATGAATTTCTCAATTTACCTAATTATATCCCCCAAAAAGAAAAGAATAAATCATGGCTCAAAGATACTGCGAGGCTTTACTGGTTTATCTAAGTGCCTGTAGCAATTGCTGCAGCATGAGTTAATGCAAAGAACTGTCTACTCCAGCAAGAAGATTCTTAGACTGCCTTTAAAACTGCCCTAGATTCTTAAACTTACCCACAGCAAACAATCCTTAACAAGCACAGCAGCCTTTTGGTGAGACATATACTTATTTGTACATGATCCCTGCATCCTTTGGTATCCAGTGCCCTACCAAATTAACTCCCTGGGAATTATAACACTTTCCCCAGTACCAAGGAACCAGTATCAATTTCCAAATCACTCAGATCTCTTCAGACCTCTCCAGCACACAGAGACCAAGATGCTACCTCATAAAACCAGGATGGAGAAGTATTCCCCTAAAATGCAGTCATCCTTCTAAGTATGCAGAAAGATCAAAGTCCTCGTTCTCAGACTTTAAAAGAGTATCTGCAATTTACACCCCAGCATTTCTGTGAGTACGAAACCAGATGTCACTACTTTAATAAAAAACATATCTGGGTGGACACAGTGTTAGGGAAACTCTTCTCAGTAGTGATAACAATAGTGTAGTAACAGGAAGGGCCAGAAAACATTTCAATTTCATAAAAACTCGAGGCTTGGTATTATTTTCTCATTCAACACTAATAAAAGAGATCAGTTTCTTAGTGGTTTTGAAGGAAACAGGAGAGAAGGAGAGAGGCTGAGAGCCCAGCAAGCAGATGTCTTGTGACAGGGAATGGCCATCATTGCACAATATGGAGCAAATATGTGAATCTGAGCAAATGCCTTGGTCAGTTTTAATTCTCAAAATTGTTCTTTTTTCCAAATATAAAATAAACACTACCTGGTTCAACAGAAAACACTGCCAAGTGCCTTAGTAAGGGAACAGCACTGAGCCCCAGAAAGCCCCTGAGTTCCAGCCACCCCTCCCACTGAAAGCATCACCAATGCATTAACACAAAAATTTTCAGCTCTGAATTAGAGAAAATACCCCTCCCCCTGTTTTTGAAACAAATGTAGGACTCTAATGTCACCTGATATCCATCAGAAATTAGATGACATTCCAACTATGGAAAAAAACATGCAACAGAATTCCTCTTAAGTGAGCAGAATTACCTCCTCCAAAGTAAAAGTCTTTTTCTTTTCTATAGTTACTTTTATGTGCTGCAGCAGATGTGCCACATTTTGTATTAGTTTCTGCTTGAATGAATAATGGAGACATGAGCACTTGTATAAACAGGGAAAGGTATTTAATGAACATATTGTACATACTAAAGAGGCTGCTTTCTGTTGGAAGCACATAGAATGCATTCTTCCAAGTGCATGAAAATCCCACATTATTGATGCATGAATTTTCTATGAACTGGGCCAGGCATAAACTGTCAACTGCATTTAAAACGTTGAACAAAATGTGAGAATTGGGCATTTCCACATTAAAAAAAATATTAAAAAATATTAAAAAGAAATCCAACCCCTCAGAGAAAACAGAAAATTCTAAAGTGACAGTATTATTTTTACACAATTTTTTCATTAGAGATCATTTATCTGTATTTCCATTTTGAAAATTCCGCCTGCTAGTCCCAGATGAGAGCGTTCCTCTAGGACTGCAATTTGTTTCATTGTGTTCTCATTCATTTTCATTCTCTTCATGAGCAACAGTGACATTTGAAAAACCAAAAGAAAAGGACAGAGGAGTTGGAACCTCATATTTACAGCATATTTATAGCATTTGGCATGCCGGACACAGTTTTCTGCAAGATATTATTAGATTTGCCAGCAAGCGTCCTGCTGCTTTTTCAGGACCTTGTGGGTTTGATCTACGAAGGCAAATTCTTAAAAGCCTGGCTGCAGCCAGAGTCTCGAGTGAGCTCTTTGGCTTCCCACACATTAGAAGCACAAGAACTAGAAGCCCATCCAGCCAAGAGTCCTGTAGCCAGCTGTGGGCAGTGGTGGAAACTCGTAATAAACGCTTCTGAGGAACAGTGTGACACCTCCCCCATGTTCTCTCCCGCGGGTATTTCGTCATGGTGTAATCCCTGGGAGGAGACAGCAGCGTGTCCTGCCACGGGCATCGCTCAGACAGTGCTGACACAGGGGAACGGAGCAGGCTGATGCAGTGTGGGGCTGCTTTGACTTTTGTCCTGGGAGGTCAGAAGTGTGGCAGCAGCCAAAGTAGGTAGAACACTGCCCCACCAAAATGGTCATCGGCATTTCAGACCTCCCGTGAAGCTGCAAAAGGAGCTTCTCCAGCTCTCAGGTATCAGGTTCAAAGATAAGAGAGGCTTTATCATTTTTGCAGAAGGCATTTTTTGCAACCTACTGGCAAGGGCTACCATAAACAGTGACCTAAATTTGACCCAGTAGTTTGACACTAGCAAATTAAACACCAGGTGTTGACACATTTGGGTGACAATCGCTTCTGGATTTTAACCATAATGGAAAGTAAGGAAATAGTCAAATTGGTTGGTACCCACAATCTGTACAAGATTCCTCAAAAGTCTGCTTGTACAGACTGCAAATACTTTGATTATTTAGAAATAATGCCATTTACTCCTTTATGACAATCTCCTTTCATACAGGAAAGGTACTTCCTCCATTTGTGGCCTTTAATGCCCAGCTTTTTCCAAAGGAAAGATGGAGATAGTGATGCACTCTCATTCACATTTAGGAAACTGACACCTATTTCCGATATGTAAGGTCTAAATTGTCACCAACCTTCCGAATATCCTCTTCAACTAGGTATTTGTTATCCTTCTCAGGGACTTCCTAAATCCCTGACACTCAAGTTATCCATTCCAGAATCAAGTGACTCTTCATCAAATTAAAAATAAATTAGTCATACCTATATTTGTGATGTATTCAACAGCATTTCCTGAGCTGCACAAACTGAAGTCTTACAGATATAAATTGCCTCTGCTGTGCAAAAGAGCATCTCTAAAAGCAGAAAAAAAAACCTCAGAAGTAATTTAGAAAAATTCAGAAATAATCAGAAGAAAAATGCCTTTTTATATTGCAAAGTACATGACAAGCACATTTATCTTATAGCAGATTTTCCACCAACTGGCTGAACAGCTCTGTATTTCATTAATAAAAATCTATATTTCATAGAACGGTTTGGGTTGGAAGGGACCTTGCAGATTATCTCATTCCAACCGCCCTGCCACGAGCAGGGACATCCATCACTACACCAGGTTGTTCAAAGCCCCATCCAACCTAGCCTTGAATGCTTCCAGGGATGGGGCATCCACAACTTCTCTGGGAAACCTGTGCCAGTGCCTCACAGCCATGATGAAGAATTTCCTTCTTTTATATAATCCATCCTCTTTAACTTTTAAGTCATTTTCCTATGTTCTATCATTATATGCTCTGGGCACTACATGCCCAGCTTTCTTGCATGTCCCTTTAGGTACTGGAAGATCCTCTGAGAACTCTCCAGAGCCTTCTCTTTTCCAGGCTTTCATTTTAAGTCTTTAAAAGAAGTTATTAGAATTTTTAATTTGGTAGGGTTTTTTTCGGGGTTTTTTTTTGTTTTTGTTTTTGGGGGGGGTTTTGGGTTTTTTTGGTAAGATGAAAATATTTCATTGCAGAAAGTTGAAACTAGCTCTACTGTGCTGATTAATATAAAATTGAAAACATAAGTAAAAAGTTGCTAGATATATCCAAACCATATCCCCATATCCAACACAAATAAGGAAGCATCATCAGTGTATATATATACACATTTTTATGTAATTATAAATTAAATGTAAAAATAGATAAATATAAATATAAATATAAATTGTATACTTTCTCAAGATGAGACGTAGCTAACCAGCCTAACACAGCAAGGAGGTAATTTGTGTCGCCCATCAGTTAAGACACTATTGCAAACATTTAATGGATACTCTCAACTAAGTTCCGTATTTATACAATATAAAAAACAGAGTCAAAAATACAAGATTTTAGGCACATAGGCACAGGAGTGATAAACTTATAATTTATAACAAGGGCTTCAATTTCCTTCTTTTCCTTCCTCCCCAAAAACCTTTTTACATTCATTTGTTCAAACAAGTCTCACAAAATCAAAAGGTTTTTGTATCTCACTTGTTAGAGACATACACATTGGTAGGATAGGAAATTCTTTGAATTAACATCTTGGTGTTGATGCTTGTACCTATCAAACTTGTACATGGTTTGGGAAAACATAACCCTTCCCTAATACAATATATTATGAGGAAACAAAAGCAACCAGAAACCCCAGCACAGCAACTCTCCCTTCATGATTTCCCTTGAAATTTTCTCTTTGTTCCTAAAACCACTGTTCATTATATTTGCACAGAGACTTGTTCCTCTATTTTGAAAATCTGTAATATGAAGTATTTATATAACAGGCCTGTAACAATTATCACTGTGAGATAGAAAATGAAGCAAATAGGTTCATCACAGTAATTGAAGGGCAACAAATGAACTTTGTTTAATTCAGATGTTTTATTGAAAGAAGTAGGCTTCAGTGCCTCAGTCATGCAGCAGCAGTGTCTAGGGAATAAACTGCTAGAGGCCAATTAATGAAACAGCCATGAAGGGACAACATGACCTTTTATTTTCCAAATATTTGTAATTGTTTTTAGAAGACTGAATAATAATATATTTATATAAAAATATACAGAAAATATGATAAGTTATGCATACATTATCATAATAGAAGAGCAGCAGAACTATCTAAATTTTATATTGCTGTCTTTCATAGTCATTTATGGGCTTTCAGCTGAGAGTAAGAGACTGTCATCATCAACTGAATTCAATCTCAGATTGATAAAATTGATCCCATTAAAATAAACCTACCGGCACTAAAGGCAGCATTCATTGTTTCTTTCCAGCCAGCCACGAGAGAAAGGGAAAGAGGGCTCAACCTATTTCTGCTTTAATCAATAATCTCTTTAGATGCCATCCTTACCAACGCTGTCCTCTGAAGAGCCTTCTACACTTTCACTCAGCCAGACCAGAAGAAAGGCAGCACTTTTTGTGATATCACACAGAGCTGTGTGATTGCCTTTTCTGGGCCCCTTCCACCCAGTCCTCAGCACCATGAGCACAAACCATATATACACTTATTCACCTCTGAGTTTTGAGCAAATAGCAAAAATAGTAGAATTGTTCTGCTCAAACACACCAGTAACATCCAAACAGATTCAGAATTTAGGCTACTTAGGAGAGACTTAAGGTTAAATACTGATTGACAAGAAACTATTAAATTGAAATGTTTTCATTGACAGCATCTCATCTGTATGAGCTGAGCAATCTGAAGTCATGCATCTAAAAACAGTAATTCTGCTGTGTCCAAAACCTTAGCAAGCTGCAGATTGGAACCATATCAGGACCAGAACATGATTTACACAGCTGGTCCCTGTAGTGCCTCTGCCTAGGGAGGCACAATTTAAGGCTTGAATCTCCCTTCTAGAATGATACACAATAATGTTGTACATCTGAGTGCTGCACATCATTTTCAAGAACCAACTGTCTAAAACAGAAGTCTACACTATCAAATAGAACAGCACATTATGCACATCTTCTCAATTTTACTTAATTTGAAAGAGCTAACCAGGCTATTCTACAATGGAAAACTGAAAATTTACTAGCAAGCTTGACATATACCCATTGACTAGCCAGTGGGTGTTTTCACAGTAACACTACTAAAAAGTACCAAAAGTATTCAAAGCATTGTGGTTCCAGGCATTTTTGTAGGCTCACATAATAGAGAGGGTTAAACCCCGCAGACCTCTGAAATTTTTACAGATGTTCTCACTTCTTTTTTATTTAATCAGGCCATGCCTATTACTTAGCAGAATAGATAATTTGAAAGTATTTTCATGCCCTAATCGCATTAGCTGGGTCCCAAATTAATTGCTACCTTTAGGCATTACTTTTAGCCACAGGCAACAAAGTTTGTTTGGCTTCTCTTTCTTTGTTTTTCAACATGATCCAATCAAATGTATAAAAATATTATTTTGTTAATAAAATTAGTAAATAATAATTAATAATGTGTAAAGCACTTATGCTAAATAATTTTTATAAATACATTTAAGTCAGTACAAAGTTAAATGCAAAACCTAACAGGCAATAGAGTGGATGTATGGCACACCTAATGCAATGTCTGCTGTTGTCACAGATATTGTGACACAGATCTATCACCTTATTCACACATATTTATGTATGTTACTGCTGTTTCCTAACTCCATGGTATTTCTTAGCTTGCTTGTGGACTTAAGAATTTTCTATATTAGTGCACATTTAAATAGTAGAAGGATTTTTGTATGCCATTTTCTCCTTGAAAACTATCTTTTTACATAGTAGAAAATTAATATTTCACTGATATTCTTAACAGCCACTATGCACATTGATGAGACATCCAGGATTGTACTATAGCTATTATAATTATTATTAATCAAAATAAAACACTGGTAAAGGTTTCTCCATTAACTCCCATTCAGATATGGCTGAGCATGACTTAGACAAGCCACAACACCTGTGGCATTCAGTGCAAAAAACAACACTGCCCCTGACCTTGACCTGTTATATCTCTGCTGTATTTACAGAAGGAAAGAATTTCAAATATAATTCATTTTTTACTTTAGAAAAACCAAAGGCAAATTTTAAATCTAAAATATATAGTACAGATGAAAATCATGGTGGTAGGGAAACTACTGTTTAGCCAAGTTTTTAAAAAGAAAGAAAAACCAAGTGTGTTACACAAACTGCTGGACTGTGTAGCTCCTCATACGATCTGAAAACCAATGTGCTGAAGGTTATTAAAGCCAAGATACAGAAAATGTAACAATCTCAATTGGAAGGCTGCATCCACATAGGGAAACTAGCAGCTGCCCTTCAGTTTGTCTGAAAATGTGCAGGCAAAAAATGATTATCTCAAGTGAAAGGAGTTGAATCCGAATTTCCCAAAAGAGGAGTGGACTGGAAGTGAAGGAAGTTTTCTAAGTAGAAAATGGTTTAAGAGGAGAAGATAAATAAGCATTACCCAGCTAGCATCAGGTTGTCAACTTTAAATGAGTTAAATCAGTGAGATGCAGTAAGTCTGAACCACAGTCAAAAGATGAAAATTCAAAAGCCTGAAATATTCTATATTACCACAGAGCATAATGAATTCATATCTGTCACTACCAGGAAATGGGATACAAAGTTGTATAAAGGTCAGGAAGCACAAATCAGCCTAATAGCACTTTTGTAATACTTTCCATATTACATACTATCAAGAATTATTTCCCACACAGTTTTTCTTCTTTACTTTAACAACCCATGTATACACAATTTCCTGACACAATGGAAAACCTGGCATCTACAACACCTCAATAAGATTAGAGCTAGTGAATGGCAAAAAAATAAAATGTTTCAATCTCTTACAGTTTAACTCCAGAATAAATTTATAGCTGTTTTCAGGCTCAATGATAGCTGCCCTCAATGCACACAGATGAGGTGGATTGCCACACTGAGTACTGTATTTAAGGTCTATGTCTAAATTTTTTTTTTTTCCTGGCTAATCAGGGAATACAAGTAGTTGTTGAAAATTTCATTAAGATCAGAGGAGAGAAAAGCAGAGAGCAGAGAAGCAGCACATCAATTATTTTAGCCTGGCCATGTCATTGTCTGGAGTATTATTTGTCACAAACATTCTGTCACCTGCGGGAGTGCCGAAGGGAGCTGGGGCTGCAGGGACACGCTCAGCCCCGCCGTGTTTGGCTTGCTCAGAGGTCAGTCTGCGTGCAGGAACCTGAACCACTCCATCTGCTGCACAGACACCGACCAAAAACAAAGCCCACCTAGTCCATAGATCCATATCTCTCCCTACCAGAAAAAAATTACAGAGCCATGCAATGTTGCCCTGGTAGTGAATCTTTTCCAAAGTGCTCACTGGGGCTTTGGTCAGTTCTAAAGTTTTCCATACAGCTGCTCAACCCCCAGTTATAACATCTGTGGCTATGGAATTTTACATAAAAATGGATAAAACTACACTGAATACAATACAACTATACTATACATCAACTTGCATGAAACAAAATACTGGCTGAATTTTACATGTTGGGGGGGAAAATCCACAAATCACACCTTTATTTTTTATGTTGACATTGTTTTAACTTGTAAAAGCAATAATGACCATAAAACAGACCATATAATCTGACCATTGCATAGTCTTCCTCTAGTTTTAGCATTTTAAAATATTAATTTTATATGAATGCAATTACTTTTTTTTAAAGCAATATTGTTAACACTTCTCAAGAGCATATTTCAACACAAGCTTTTAAAGGGACTAGTTAAATATGCATCTCCACTGCTTTACTACTGTGCATGCACACCCCAGAGGAAACAACCCTGTACCTTAGCTAGTAACCCACTTGCTTTTCTTCCATTTGGGCCAACTGAGAAGAAAAATATATTGAAACCATCATGAGAATTCAAGATTAACTGTGATGCCACTTTCATCAGCTGAAATTCTTCAAGAAATACAGGTATTTTTTATACTTACAATCCTAAACTGTGTATCAGCTCATGGGTTGTAAAGTATGCAAAACTTTACATACATTTTTAGAAAACACCGGAAATTCTATTCCATATGAAAAACAGAGTATGTGGAATATTTTAGAAGTAAACTGCAGCTTGGTCTCACTGGAAGATTTCCTGGGCAAACATCCACTAGAATGGAAGGACTTGCTATCAAGCAAAATCACCTCTAAGAAAGGATGAGTTTGAATAGGCTGTCACATCTCATCCCCTCTCCTGTAAATGTCCTGCTGACCTCCATGGCTCATCAAATCCAGTGCAGTCTCTAACCCAGAGCAAAGGGGACAGCAGAGCCTACGTAATTTTGGTTAATAAGTGAGATAATGCGTAGTTCATACAAAGAAATCCAATTCCATCAAGCTGGATTGGACTGTTCCTCTAACATCTTTCCCAGGACACTGGTTTTCAGAGGTGCCTATGCACAGTATTCCACTCATCCCCGTGTGCATTTACTTTGTTGTCACTCACCTAAAAATTTATTATCTCACATTTCTGAGTGCTCCCAGGACAAGCACAGGTCCAGTACACATTTTGAACTCTAGCCACACAAAACTGATGCTGCTTCTGAATTCCCAGCTGACAAAGCCATACATATGTACACTGCTCTGATCAAACTACTGTGTGCTGCAGAAAGAAGCTGCAACTCAGGCTCTCTATTCATGGATAAAGAAAAGTTAGTCATATTTAAAGGGAGGAGCATTTTCAGGGATCAACAAATTCTGCAGGAGTCCCAAAGAAGAAAAAAAGCGTTCATTTGTCAAAAGTCTCGTGAAAATATTTAAAATGGAAAGGGCTGAAAGACAGGAACAACTATTTTCTCATTTACTTAAACATTCATAGTATGCATTTGACGTAGTATTTTCTGGAAATCCAGGAAGCAGAATGTATCTTTTATGTGAAAAGTAAGAATTTCCATTATAGATAAGACACCAGCCTAGTGAACAGGGTGATTGTTACACTGTTTCATTACAGAAGTAGGGAACCAACCTTAAAGCAATACTTGGTGCCTTTTTTTTTTCTATGTAGGCTTTTGAAAAACAAATCCTTTTCCCTAAAATTACTTTGTTTTTTTAAGATACAGCTTTCTCAAGGGATGGAAGTACATTGACATAGAAGGGTTATTTCTTTAGGGAATAGGAGGTGGGAGGTTCCCCCTCCAGTTGCAAGGTAACATGACAGATTTCATAAATTGAGGAAATAAGCATAAAATTCAATCTGTTTTCCCATATAAAATACTATTAATGATATATTAACTTACATAATCAGGACTATCTCAATAAACTTTCCAATTATATGGGGGAAGTTTTCTTTGAGATTGACATCATTAATACGAATGAAAATTAATGTGAATACCACAATGTTCTTTAGAGCATCAACAGAGGAACATGCCCCAAGGGAATTAATAAGGAATACCTATATTTAGCAGCAATTCAAAATAAAATAGTTAGATAAAGCTGGCATTACAGCAGCCCTTATTTATGCCAGAAGTTTGGTTTTCTTTAAAGATCAAGCAGAAGAAAAGGACAAATTTTTAATTGTTAACATGGCAACTATACATCTGATTTGGAATACATGATGCTAGGAGAGTTGGCTGCAACAAAACAGAATCAGCAAAAGAACAGATGATATGCATTCCTTCAGTAAATAATGCTTTCCTGTGGTTTGAGTATGGCTGGAGTAGAAGAATCTTTCAGCAATTTTAACTAAAACTGAATCTGCATTACATTCATCACCCCATTGACAACTACAGGAAAACAGGCACACACTTTTTCAGGTCTGAGGTTCTGCCAAGAGACTTTCCCCTCTTTCCCTCTTCTAATTTAGGACAGAATCTTTTCCATTACTTCCAAATTATATTTGACCAGTTAAACAACATAACAAAAGATTGTGCAGTGCAAAACCTATCCAAAGTGGTAATTTCCCTGTTATGTGAAGTAGTACCAGCAGATTGTCCTCATTTTCAAGCTGCAAAACCTTTGACATTTTCTCCCCTGGGACTTCAATTAGAAGGTGCAGCAGTGAGGGATGAAAGAGGGTGGCTGGGAGCACAAAGGTGATACACACTTTGCCACACCCTCTCTTCCCATATGCTTCTCCAATTACATTCTTTCGTGGGTTTGTACATTTAGCTGGCTACGACTAATTTAAAATTCCTCACTTGAACAATGCATTCCTGCCCGAGCAGTACACAGCTGCTTCCGTCTCTCAGAATATTTTGCAGGAGGTTGGTTTTGCTTGTAAGTGAACATTTCTCCTAATGTCTGCTATAAATTAACCCATGAGTGCAAATAAATGGAGTTTTATTGCATTAGGATTGGTGAATTGCCTTGTGAGAAAATGCTCAACAGAAAAAATAAAAAAAAAATTAGCCCAATGATAACATTTTCAGCGTACGTATTTCTGGGAATTGTATTTGCAAGTTTAATAATGAACAGTGGTCTTTGTCAATGGAAATCTTGCTTCTGTCGGGAAACCAGGGAAAGGGAAATGGTAGGCGAAAGGGAAATGGTGGGCTGGTGTATTTTATCTATAAAACCACAGCCTCATAGGTATTTACAGACACTGTTAGACAATATTAACATATTACGCTCTATATATACATTTTCTATCATTTATACAAGGCATTCTATTCATAATTTTATATTACTTTACTAGATGTGTACCTGAAAGATGTAGCCAGGCATTTTGACTGCTCATATAATCAAAACTTACACAATTAACTTTTAAAGACGTGTTTGATTGCAATGTTTTGAACAGTTAAACAGCTGCCTGAATGGGAAAACATGTAACTTCCTGTTACAGTGGTTCTCAAATTCCTGATTTTGTTGCCTTGAATTCAGAGCAACACCACGACACTTAAAAAGAAAAAAAAATAAAAATCCAAAGCTAATTAATTCTTAAGACAGAGTATTTTTTTAAATTTTCACTTGATAAAAATGCATTGTAATAGAGCATATATAGAGATGAGAACCCATCTTGGTTGGTTAACCGTTCAAATGCCTTTTTGCAAAGGCAATGCAGAAGTGTTCGGTATCATACCAGTTCATAGCTGTGTGGCTCATATGTAACAGAAAACCAAATTGGACACACCACCCACTAAGCTGAAAATATTTAGAATTACAACCTTAGCATGCTATAATGAAGGATTTCACAAGCTTTATGTTCTTATTGCAGACAGCTCCATACATTAAACATTTGATGATATGAGAAAAACAGGTCACTGAGCAAAAACCTTCTGTCTAGCATAGCAACAAAAATAAATATTTCCCTCAAAAACCCTTGAAACTATAAGTGAAGCTGCTTTTATTACATATTTAGGATGGACTTTATCTTCTGGGTGGCCAAGTATGCAAAAGAAAATGAAGAAGTTTTGTAAAAGAAGAAACTTTCTCAGCCTTTGTGGAGGAGTACTTGGACTATTAAGTCTTTCCTGAATTCTGTGTTATATTTCAACACATTGTAAAACACAGCACACAAACTGGCACAGCACACAGCTGAGAGAGTCTGTGACATGCCAAAGTCTGGCATTTCGAAACAGTTAAAAGGCAACCTACTGACATATGACAAATTTCCACAGACAGCAGCAGCTGCATGGCCTGGTGGTTTTTCCACGATTAGCCTCAGTTACAATTTGATGACTGAATTAAGTTATCTGCCAGCACTTCCAGCTGGCACGATACATTACTTTGTGGTGTCATGCTGCTTATCCATGGCCAGCGTTGTGACATGCTGAGCTCTATGTTTATCCTCTTTTAAATCCCAGAACTTCATGCAAAGTACTGATTTCTTTAAGTCATAGTCAATCCAGGCCTTATCAATTCTAGTTTAACATAAATTTAATCAAAATGAACTTATAAGCAAATAAAATTCTCTCAATCTCTCCACACTGTGGTACTGTACATGACAAGGCTTGGGAAAAGATGGTCCAAAGATGCAGCTAAATGGTACCTGGGAGGCAAATGAAGTTTCATGGCTTTATATTTCCTGGCTTTCAGATTGCAGCAAGAACTGTAACAATCCCTGGAAGATCAGTAGAAACTCCTGAGAGCAATTTTTGGATGTCACCTAATATAATCCCGCAAAGATACACAATCCTGTCCCACATCCAGCCTCCCCTTATGCTGGATTCTAAGTGTTACTCCATGCCTTTGCAGGATACCAAAGAGAATCTAATACAACCAGAGGCAAGCACATATATAAAATAACAAAGGTTGTTACTTTGCCAATGCCCATCCTTTTAAAGCCAAGGTGTCCAACTTACCTCCCACAGGCACAAACAACCCACCCCTGGTGTCCTGGCTGCTGAGGTGGGTCCCTGCACATGGATCTCACCGTCCCATAATCACAACATAAAAACTGGCCTGATTCCCCCCATTATCATTCAATAGGTACCTGCTGAACCAGAAATGGGAGACCTGTAAACCCAGTGTGTTCATAAGCTGTGCTGTTCCTTGTATTGTATTTCCTCCCAAACCTCGTAAGTTTGGAACTGTATACAGCTGGCCTCAAATTTCAGAATCTGATTTTAAAAATAGTAATAGAGGAGCAATTCCATTGTCAAGGCTCATTTTGAGACACTGGGAATAACTCACAGTGGTACTTTGATAAACAACTTGTGAAACAACCATTTCTTATTCTCTCTGGTGTTAAAAGAAAGCTTAAGTGGTTTATTTTTTTACCATTCCATTGTATTCTATCACCATTTTCACAAATGCTACTAGGTATATTACTGTGAAGCCTTATTTAGGACAAAAAAAACCCCACAAAATAAAACATGTTTCTTGTTCCATTTCAAAACATAAATTCCTCTATTCAGTTTCCTTTTCTCAAAAGCAGGAACATATTTTAAGGAGAGTAACTTCTTAAAATGTAGACAAGGAAGCAAGGACAACCTTCCTGAGAAAGCAAATTAATAGAAAGGATGGTACTTTATACAGTCCTATGGTTGTTGACTGCCATCACCCCATACTTCTGAAAGCAAGGATAAACCCTTCATTAGTATTTTACCAAACTCACAGCTAAGCCACATTTAGTAGGTTTTGAGATTCTCCTGCAGGATAAGCATTTTACTCATACATCATTTTTAATGGCATTGACCTTTATTATTTCCAACAGTGCATCAGGTGGCTGCTACATGGGGTCTCACATGGAGTAAGCAGGGAGGATCCTCATCTGCCATGCCACTGAATTCCCAGGATGAGACACAACCAGCTCCTCCTGCCTGCTCTGAGACTGGCCCCACCTGCCCTAATTACAGCAGCAACTCTAATTGAACAAAATAACATTAGTGACCAGATCCACCACAGTGCAGCACACAAGCACTTCCAAAAGTGACTTTTCTCTCTTTGCAGTTATAATATTAATTAAAAACTTCTGAAAATGATCAAGGGGAAAAAAATCATCCTGTTTGCTGAGATCAAAATGATTTCACAATGGAGTTTTGGTTTTGTTGTGTGGGTTTTTGGCGGGGGAAGGAGGTGATGGTCTTTCAATTAATGTGATTGTGAGTCTTTCCGGAGCAAGCAAAATGAGTAAGGAATGCAGAACGGAGCCCTTGAGGTATTTGGGGGATGGTGAGGGAACAAAATTAAAAGTGACTGAGGTGCCTCTGTTAAAACCATCTACTTTGTATGCACATGGACATATCCTCATTAAAGATTCATAAGAACTTTATAGTTTTAATGCACATGTGGCCAGTGTTACAGTTCAATAGCCAGAACTCTTAAAAAAGGAAACAAAAAAAACAAAACCAACCAAACAACAAAAACCCAAGACAAAAAAAAAAAACAAAACAAAAAAGGAAAGAAGATACTTGATTTTTTTAACTGACTTTCTTTTCAAGGGAGATAGAAACCTCCTTTTTAAACACCACAGCACAGTTGCTGCAAAGCCTGTCATTCTAAGAAAGGTCTGAACAAATGAAAACCAAATCAATATTTCTGATGTAATTCATATTCACAACCACTGCCCTTTTCCTTCTTCTGAGTTTCTGCATTTTCTAGCCCCAAAAAGGGATGAAATCATGTCCCTTTTTTAAAATCAGCACGATGTCGATGAGGAGCACCTTGAATGTCTCCTCCGCTGCAAAGGATAATAAGGCAAAAAAATGGAGAGAAGGATTAGGGAAGGGAAATAAGAACCCTCTCTGTATCAAGTTGAAGGCTTGAACATGGAAGACTCAGCTTTGGACTTCTGCAGGTCATCCCAGGATCTCACAACTTCAGCAGGATCTACTGACTGTTTAAGAATTATTTGATTTTTTCCTTTCCGATCAGTTTTTCTTGTGCAGTTATACTCCAGATCTGCTAGAGGCTGTTGTATTTCAAAGGTGGAGACACCTCTAAGACCAGGTATAAAGGGGATGTCTCAGAAACTGGATGATGTTGCCATCTCCCAGTCTAGTACTTTATTTTCACTGGAAAGATGAAGGGCTTTTTGCCGCTCTTTTCCTTTTCATTTTCTTCCGTAGTCAGAAAGACCTATTTCCAGGGGTTCCTACATTTCTCCCTTTGCCTGGCAAAAATCACAGATTTTATACAGAGGACAGGCAGCCATCAGCAAACCCTCAGCAAACTATCCAAGCTGCTATCAGACTGAGGGAGGACTGAGTCATGTGTATTAGTATGTAATACTTACCTCTGGCATAGTTGTGCAAAACAAATGTTTGTTTTGCAATGCAGCAGCCAACTGTGTAAGCACTGTCCTGCAGAGGAATTACAGTTTTTAGCTTGATTTTTTTGCTCCCAAGACACTCCTAAATATTTTTTTCTAATAAAACACAGACCATTCACTCATTGCCAGTTTCCCCTTACAGTGCCTTGCAATGTCTATCTGAAGTGTGTTGTTTTTAAGCAATGTGAATTATTCCTTCTCCCTCCTCGCTGTGAGGAGCTCGTGACTCCCTCTGCAGTATCCTGCAGTCATTCCAGGGATAATGAACACAGAACATGTACAGAACACAGGTGTCCCCCAGCATCCCCAGCCAGGCCTAGCCAGCCCTGCTCAAGTCCCACCACATACCTGATGGTTTAAAAAGCTTCAGAACAATGACTTTTCCTCCTTTTTCAGCACCTCTTTGGTACCCTCCACCCTCCCTGTGTGGGTGTCCCCATGCCAGCACCTGGTCACAGGTATCCTGTATCTGACCTTCCCAACTCATCTCCTCTGCGGTGAGGACAGAAATTTTCCAGCCCTGCTTTCTCCACCCGGATCTTTATTTTATCTCATACTCCATTTCTCCTTCTCCTCTATTTATCTTCTTTTTTTACCATTTTCCATGATCTTTTTTAGAAGCAGGGACCTTAGCCAGAGAGCTGTAAGTGTTGATATTGCCATCTACAAAGATCACCTTCATCTCCAGTTCGGCTGAGCACGCACGGCTCCCTCATCTTGGTTAATGTGCTGCTTGGCTCAGTGCTGTGACACTTCAGTGCAGCTGAGAAGCTCAAAAGGTATTGCTCTGCAAACCCTGATAAAATAGGCAGTCTTCCTATACATTCATTTCTAACTCTGTCAAGCTTATTATAATAAATCCAAAGCTAGTGTCCTTTTATTAGTGAAATATTTAGTGTTCTCTGTTTGACTTTCATTCCTCAGAACTGTTTGTCAAGAAAGTTCTCTAAATCCTCAGATAATTCTCACTATTGGCCTCAGGAAGACAGAATATTTTTTTAGCAAAAGACCACATCTGTGCCATGTCAGGCTTAGTTAGAGATTAATAATGGGTCCTATTAATCTGCCTACAAGTTTTCATGCTCACAGTATCTTACAGATACATTGAGATTGACCATACACAATAAATATCAATCTCAAAAGCATGCAACTTATTAGCAGCAGGGAAGACAAGCAAAATGCAAATTGGACCAGTTTAAGTTTGTTCAAAAATATACCTCAGACTCAGTATAAACTTACTTTGCTTTACATTCTATTCTATCATTAAGTATTCCACAGGATTATACAAAATTTATTGACCTGCTCATGCCCACATCTAATAGGCACAGAGACCATCCAGTTGACTACTGCACTGAAGCATTCTGGAAACAGTAAGAGCAATGCCCATTATGACATCTGGATTTCTAAGAAAAAGAAGGGAGAATATTTGATGTTTGTCAGTATAGGTGTTTATATATCACCATAAGGAAAATGTCTGGATTCCTAATGGTGGCATTCTATAGCCTACAGCCACAGCAACCCTTTAAATGTTAATTCTTAACAGCCTTTTAACAAGTAAAATCAATATGAAAAGACAGATAATTCTATAGTTCAATTATATTTTTTTTTTTTCTCTCAGCTTATGCATAGTATTTTTCAATTCATTCTGCTAAGATCACCTAATCTGACTTGCTTGTAGTAAAATAATTATTTTAGCAATTAATGCTTGTATTGCTAAGCTCTATTAGGTCATTCAGAACTGAAACAGAAACCTTTGTCATTCCACAAGACCAAAAAATCTGACCTGCAACATTATTTTATTTTTCTGTATTTTACCTTTTTTTCCTTCATTTTTATAAATTCTAAGAATAATAAATTTTGGGCTGATTGGCTAGATTCAAAGATTTCTTCGTTTTTGCAAAATTACCTTTTCTTTAAGTGACACTAAGATATTAGCATTTCAGGTGAATTTTTTTATTGCTTTATATATAGTTCATTGTATGACTTTTTTGCATACTAAGCCTCTGATATTCTAACTTTGTCATCATGAACACAGACCTGGAATAAGAATTTGCCTACTCAGTCCCCCATGAATGCAGTTAAAATTCTTCCATCCATGATTTCATTCACTTGGACTATGTTAATTATGGTCCTGAGCCCTGTAAATGTCTTTGAACTCCTTTCTCTCACTTTCTTTATCCACATGAATCCTGCAAGATACTGCAATAAAGACTTTTCCTGGGAATTTTCACAGTTTTTATGCTACACACACAAATAATGTACCAAGTGCACTTTGTTACATCACTGATCACACTGTTTAATATAACCTTTGCACAAATGTGATGTTTATTGTTTAAAATCTTGCATCTCAGCCAAATGGAAACAGATCACTGAACTGTGCAAAATTCCATCTGAAACACAGGGACAAATTTCTGCCAGATTTCAAGTCTGAATATCTCAAATCTTAATGTAAGTCTTGAGGGAGGAGAGGGGAATGGATGCAAATCCTAATTTTGAATAATTCCTTTAAATCTTGGCCAAAGTACATTTGTCCTCAGAAAAAACCCATCTGCTTTTAAACGAATCTCTGCAAGAAGTTAACCCCTGGCTTAACCTAAAATGAACCACACAATAACCAAAATATCTGATGAAACTATTCACACCAGAGATTAAAAACACAGAATTAGAACTAATCTGTACTAAGCTCTGAGACTTCTTATGGACAGAGAAAAAAAAATCTCAAAATTAAACTTTCAACCTTTTAAGTGTTTCATTGGAGTAATAAGTCCACATTTTAGAAGATTTTAAAGAAAAATTGTGTACAAATAATCTATATAATGCTACATTTGCCTGAAGTGGCAACACTATTTTAATGACAATATCTATTCCATTCTAGGAAAATACAATATACAATTCTATCAAACAGCCATAAAAATAGAGCATAAAACATATTTAGGAAGTGTTCTGTGGTGCAGTAAATTAGACCTTCTTTCCTCAAAGAAAAAATTTACAACCTGTACTCATCTTTCAATGAAGAAAACCAAGAATGGGTATTCAAATTTATAATGGTTCAAATTATCTCAAAAAAAAAATAAAAGTAATCCAAAAGTATGGGAGATGTGTAGAAATTGAACTGCTGAACACTATTCCAAGCAAAAATCATGCAGATCAAATAATTCCTGATGTAGCTGTTGCTGATGAAAATTGTGTTCAAGAATATCAAGAACTGACTGGACTCCAGTGAAGTTTCTTTAGAATAAAATGATTATAAATCTTTGGGTCTGGTAATAGTTAATCAATTTCACGATGACAATCACTAATTAAAGGTTACCTGTAAATAACCTGGAAACAGGCAGCCTGAATCACCAGGGGGTGGTGAATGTATGTGTAGGGATATTTTCCTTAGAGGAACTGTAACCTTCCTGCACAAGGCATGGAAATCTCAAATCACCTCCCTTGCCTCCATCTCCGAGAGTAGGGAAGAGAGTAAAGAGGAGACAGAGGATAAAGACCTGCAGCCTCATATTCTGTTTCTATCACTCCTTTCTCACACTGTTCCTTGAAGTCTTTTCTGTGATGTAATTAGGATGAAAAAGTAAGAAGTAAAGCAGTCACATTCAATTTAATTGCATAACGTCTTCTATAAAGTTAGGTCGGATAAAATTAAATGAGTACATTTAAGTATAATAGTACTAATGCCTAAAAATTCTTTGTTTTCAGCAATACAATAAAATGAAATAAATATATGATTAGGAAGATATAAGCAAATAAGCCAGAAAATAAAGCTTATGCAATCTCAAATTTAACACACAAAAATGCACAAAATAGCTGACATGCAAAAGAGAAATGTCAGTAAAGAATAAAACCAAATTGCTTTGCCTTTTAGCACTGGAGGATGTAGATAGCTTGCTGGGTAATTGGCTGATTGACTGTTCTGCTAACTTTCTGGGTGAGTGGTGGAGCAGAGAGGCTGCCTTCCTTCAGGCTCACTGCTGGCATACTGGCACTGATATTATACATACATGCACATGCGCTCTCTTGTTTCATTTCTTTGAACCCATAACTCTCTGTCTCACACAGGAGCTTGAAAATTCAGTGGGAAAGGAGATGTAATGAGAGGTACAAGAGGCACATAGAACCAATACTGCCAAAGTGCCAGTATTGCTCTGATCTATCAGTTCATAGTTATCTCACATGGATTTATCCTACCAGCTGATATAAACAGTGCACTCATGTAGCTCTAAGCTAGAAATCTACTACTTCTTTTCAATATTGAAACAAGAAAAGTACCATTTCCAGTTTCACTTCAGCCTGATTGAAGTAAGAAAGTGAACAGCAGCTGCTCTCACAGTTTACTTTTTTAACATTAGCCCATTACTAAAGTTTGACAGTAAAATCTGTAACTAGTATAAAAGGTTCTTTCAGTCATTCTGCAAGACCAGTAATACTGTGCATGATTCCATCTGCTTTTTGCTGGCTCACCACACTTCATTAGGATTTGTTTTTCATATATCATCTTTTAAATGTTGAACTATGTTATGACTTAATAGGTCATTAGAAAAACTTTGGTTTCAGAAAATGTGCATTTCATGGAAATCTGACTGAGGATCACAAAATAGCATAAATGTTGTTTACCCTTCCCAGCAATTTTGTAAATAGCAAGTTTTTCTTAAAGCCAGTTAATGAAAACACCATCCACATCTGCTTTTAGATACTTTTAGATACCAAGTAAATGGGGCAATCAATGGGTCTTCATTGTGTACCACCAGTGGCTTAAACAGCACACTACAGCAACATATGCAAAAACTCTAAAACATGCAAGCATTTAAATAAATAAATAGAAATCACACAGCTAATTCTCTACAGTTCATTAAAAATTCTAGAGTTTTAGCCAAGTGAACCTCAACCCCACTATGAAACATCAAGTATTTAAAGAAATGAATTCCCCAGGTTCATTTAGCAAAAGAAAGCCTGGCACACCCAGAGTTCCACGAGCTGAAGCAATAGCAGCAACAATGACGTACCTGTACCAGCTTTTGTGTAAGTTGGCATCAGCCCAGAGCCCCAAAGAGTTCATGCTCGCTGCTGGCACATGCTGGGCTCCATGTGTCCGGCACACAGCCTTCATAAATTATGGCTTTACATTCTTTGTAGGTATCAGGCAGAGTTTCATTTCCCAGACTGCACCTACTTTTTTCCTAAAATGCCAGCTAATGAAATAGCTGCTCAGTGGCATGCTTTATTTTCTCAAGAAACATTGGCTGCTCCTGTGAAAAAGAGCTGAGCATTGGGGAACTGCATCTCTGTAACAACATGAGACACAGAAGAGCCACAAGTGCTACTGAGACACATTAGGTGGGCTGAAGAAATGAAACTTGGCTTATCTCACCTTTGTGAGCATTAAACCCTGGTTCTTTTATTGAGAAACTGTCATATGAAAAAGCTTTTACAGATTTGTGGGGAAAACGGATCAAAAGTAAATAAGAATATAGGACTTCATGAACACTTACAGAACTGTTTAAATAATTATTCAGGTATAGAATGGTAGACTTAAAAACAATGTGTCTGTGTTGTGTTACGGCGCTCTAACACAATAAGAATAAGCAAACAGAATGATGGAGTCACACACAAGAACAAATATAATTTTTTTATGATGCAATTCATGTAAAAAGAGAGAATTTTTGGGACTTTTCAAAGGGAAGAGATCTAAAATGAGAAAACAAGACTTTAGGACACACACCCATTAGCACAGCAACTCAACAGAGAGGTGAGAAGACCAGAAATTTCCTTATGTAAGGATGAACAATAGAAGCTCTGCATAAAGACCATTTCCATCCACATGCTACTGCTGACCCCTTACAAATATTTGATCCTCCACCTCTGTGCTAATATTTATTATTTTATAATACCATTTTTCTACTTTTGTTCTATGTTTTTTATTTCATTGTCATTGCTTATAGATTTGAGCAAGGCAAGTAGAAAGGTAGGAAATTAATGAATGGAGGAGAAGTTATGTCAGAGCTACTAGCAAAGATGAATTTTCTCATCTTATAGTAATACAGAGTCTGAATACATGAGTAGATAACTCTGTGAAACCAGGGAGCAGCTGCTGTGCAATAAGATAGTCAATAGGGAACAATGAGTGAAATGTCTCATTTCTGTTCTGAGTAGAAGACGTTTAATTTGACCTACACAAATAAACTGCAAAGTAATCATCATAGACTGCTACTCAAACACCTGAATTCAAGGAAATCAGGAGAGAAGACCTGTAATAAAAGCTCTGTATTTTACTTTCTGTGCAGATGACTGAGCTTAGAAAAAAAGAAAAAAAAATGTTCTATTTACTGACTTCTCTGCTCTCGAGAGGGGAAAAAGAAAAGGAACACCCCCACCCATCCAGCACTCAACCTGAAAATAAGAACAAAAATAAAAATAGGATGGAAAGTAAGAATCGATTCAATTTCCTCAGCAGGAAGCTTTAAATTTTCACTGGGCTTCTTTAAGTAACCATTTGGTCAGCACTGGCTTGTTACACAAGACCAGAGAAAGCAGCTTAGTACAGACCTCCCAAGCCCTGCAGTCATACTGAATTTCCCAAGGATATTTATTTACTGCATGGAGAGGGTCCAGAGGAGTCTTTTCTATATTCAACCATATCTGTTCTACAACATGAACATCATTTCTGAATGCTAAACTAAGCTGAAATTGTACTTATCTGAGTATTAAATTAACTGGATTAAAATCCATTTTTTAGACTATTAAGAGTACATTACCATTATGTATAAAATAAATTCTTGCAGATAATATTACTTTTAGATACACTTCAGGCATTGTGCCAATAATTTTTTAAGGGTATGTACAATTCATGATTGTTTTCATGATGTCACTCAGAGATTATCATTTCTTGGCTTGCTTAGATGAGGAAAGTGAGTATTACATCACTGTTTATAAATGGTGAACCCTACAAAGAGAATAGAATTAGCTCAAGTTAATAACAGTACTATAAAATCATATGAATAAAAATAGGCTATGAGCACATTTAGATCATAGATAAGAAGTAGAAATAAAGATTTGAAGCAGCCTTCAAGTGTTCAGTTTGATACTGTTTATGCATGAACATGGTTTATTAGAGTTAGAAACTGCAGCTTGTGACATGAACCTTGACAAATCCAGAGCTGAATCCCCCCCAGGCATCTTCCAGGACCAGCAACATTTATTTATTCCTTGTTTGATATGAAACATGGCTTCAGGAGTTTCCCCTGCTCCTCCTGTTTTGCTAAAATGGCTAAGAGAGGGTGTATTGGATGGTCTACACTGGTAACCTGCTCTAGTCCAGCACTAAAGAGTGTACCTTGCTGGCACAGTCATGGATAAAGGAACTGTCAGAACGGCTGATAAGGATTTACTGGTTACAGAGGCAAAGACATGTAAAAGGAAAATGAAAGAACCCAACCTGTGGTACATTACAATTTCTTCCTTTGTGACACATTATAAGTTTTAGAGCCATTATGCTGAAGTTCCAGTGCTCTTAATGGAGTGCTGGAAAGCTGTTAATGGACTGGCTGGTTTATGGTGTATATGATGAGAGCGAGAGCTCAACAAATTTTCTTTTTATCCCTGGAAGTTCAGGCTGGCTGCAACCCATTCAGGTCTTACATTCCTAAATATTTTTGTAAGTTCACATAACTCTGTACAGTAGGAAAACTTCATACTGTATTTAAACTTCACTCAAATGGGAGAATTGTCCCTGGTGAGGCACTTGCATTTCTCAGAAATAACTAAAAGCAATTAATGGTACAAAGGGGAAAAAAGCATCAAATTCTCAATTTAGCTGCTGACAAAGTACATAAAATACTGTTTTGTTCGGAACACAATGTACTTTAAACTGCCCTTTCAGCTGAAAAGCATGTCTTAAAGGTCTTTAAAAAAGTATTAACTTACTTTGCATGAACAAACAAATGGGAATACTGAATGTAAAAAAAATGTTAAAACACACTGGGTGAAAGTAATAAAAGTACCATGTGTCTGAATACATACATTAGCTGTAAAACTTTCCTTCATTGGCCATTAATTATAGCATCATGGCAGAAGTGTTACAGTTATGGCAGAGGCTTTTTAATAAATTTGGCTTTTACAGGCATCTACAGCTAACATATTTTTCCTGATTTAGCATCTTTCATATTTTTTCATAGACAAAGACTAACTGACTTTAAGAGATTCAAGTTGCCCCTTTGGCAGTTTCCTAGATCATAAAGGCATGATAAAAATATGTTACTTATGCTTCAACAAGTTTCTCGCATTATGCTAACTCAAGTGGCTTATTTTTAATTTAAACAACTTATTTTTATCAGATGAATCTCACTAACATTGCATATATCAATTTTATTTCATTTTTTCAAGTTAACAAGCAAATAAAAATACACGTATTATTTCAGCACAGTGTTTCCCTCTGTATTCTCCTCAGCAAAATGCTTTCTAAGGCAGCACATAGTGGAATTTTGTAATTCTCTTTTTTTTTTCTTTTTTCACAGAATATGTGCATAGCTCAGACTATACAAACATCCTCTATAGCTCTCCCAGTCACTTTCCATTTCAAGAAGGAGGCAATTTGTATTAACACAAGACAGCTTATCATGTGCTAAGTCTGCATGCAATTTTCTCGTGAGAACAACCATTTTGTACCTACTTGACACACGCAGCACTATACTACACCCAACTAATCAATTCTGTCTATATTAAGAAGTGGGGAGAAAAACTGCCCACAGCTGTTATATTACATCAGCTTTCCTAACTACTTCAGACAACTCATTTTGGGGATTTTTGTTTCTTTAAACTAAACTGGCATAAACCATAGTCCTTCTTTCCATTCCTTTTCAATTCTATTCTTTTTTTTTTTTTTTTTTTTTTCCTTCTCAGAGATTATTGGCGAAGCACAAGCATCAAGAGAACAAGCTGTGCTTTCTGCAGGCATCCCCAGAAGTTTTGAGGGCAGCAAGCTCCCAGGGTCATTGGTACCCTTGGAGCATTTACAGACTAGCATGATATGAATGAGTAATAGCAAGTTTTCATCTGAGATCTCCCAGCCTAGTCTACAGACGTGCACTTTTGGCAGACAATAACTTATGTACATAGGTGGTTTTGTCCTCATAAGTAAGCAATTGAGAAATGTCTGTCAATTGATATCAAGTCAGAGGTGGAGACACAAAAAGAAAAGTTATCAGTAGGGCCCAGGAAACTCCTTGGGAGGGAAGGATTGAGTTTGGAGCTCCTTTTTGGATACTCACTTTTACCCAACATCACCAAGATGTTTAGACATCCCTAGTCAGAACTTGAGGTCTCTCACATTTTATGTATGGCTACTACCAGGCAAGGCAACCTTTTGGTATTCTTGACAGCAAACATCTTAAAGACCACGCTGCATCTGAATACAAATAATATATAGTATTTTCTGGAGTTTGAGGGGGTTATTCCACCAATAGCCTACAGCAGAGGAATCAAAACCACATACTGAATTCAGTATAATTCATACTGAAAAGGATCCAGCTAACAACTCACCTCACAGCTCCCTTCACAAGATTAGCTCAGTTGCTGATGAACTAACACTAATTTTTATCAGCTTGGCTTCCCAGCATGCTTCTCTCTGACCTCATACAAACTGCCCTAAAACCACACTTCTGTTTTCCCTATTGTTTCAACCAGTCAGTGTTTCTTCACAGAAACACAGCTTGCATCAGTCCTAAATGGTATTATAGTATATACCAAAAATGTATAGTATGGTGTATATATATGTGGTATATATAGTATAGGTATATAGTTCAGCTTTGCCAATCAAAAAAGGTTCTATTATTTTGTGACTAGAAAGCAGTTTAAATGAAACACTGGTATCTATGATAAAGATGCTCCTGTGAAACTCCTGTGTCCCCTAGCGAACGTTCTTATTTTGCCATGCTCACATTCCCAACAGAAATCTGTTTTGCAAATAGCTACACTCAAAATCCATCGATGCAGCCTGGCAAACACTGACACCTTAAATACTGGTGCTACACCACGTCTGTGCCAGCTGCTGGCAACTTTTTGCCCAAGCTGAAACCATAGTTCCAGGTCAGAACCAGGGAACATGATCAGTGCTCTCACAATGACAAACTCCTGTCACCCCCAGCAGGAGGGAAGGCAGCCCTGAGCAGGTCTTGGGTGTCACTGCAAACCGTGGAATTACAGCAAGGACAAGACCTGGCAGCCCATGTTTCCAGGGGAACAGGTATGCCACAGAACTAGACAAATGTGGCAGTTTGGGAGGCAAACAAAAAACAGGTTTAAGGTATAAAGAAAAGATGGGAATCACACTTGGTTCTGGAACCCTGCACTAGAACAATGGGATTGATTTGCTAACCTGTTTTTCAGAGTTAATTACTGCTATTTTTACACAGTACTGTTATATCCCAAAGGAAACATCCTCTTTTTCTAGAATTGCTGTGTTTTTTTGCACATTACAGCATCACAACTCTGCAGCAATAGACATACAGGGTATTTACCTGTTGTCTCATCCTCTAAAATACAATGTATGTGATGTCTAATAGTCTGTATTGTGACTTTGTACTGGTAAATAACAAATGAATAGAGAAAAAAACGCATTACCTTTCTGTCACACTGTGTTACAAGTGCTTTGATAGATACTTCATGGTTGTAAGACTCACAGTATGTACAGCCTGTTACAAAGAGGGTAATGTCATTTTACTTTTAATTTCTAACTCCCCTGTTTCTGACAGTTATATTAAGAACAGAAAAAGTTTTACAATTCCTGCTAGAATGCTCAATCTCTCTTTGATACTACACACTAGAACATAATGGATTCTGGCATTTAGAGAGTTTGGGGAGGTTGTTTTTTTGGTTGGTGGGTTTTTTTTTTACTTTCTTTTTGGGAGGGCAGTATCAAAAAATACTCAGCTTTTGCACTACTAAATTAGTAACTTACTTTTAGTCATAGGATAGAATAAAAAGATCCATTAAGGATCACAGTACTAAAATGAAAAGGCAATTTTTAATTAAGTTTGCCCAGTTTGACTTGTGACATTGATCCTGCCTGTTTCTCCTTCTCTGGTCTCTCAGAATTTCTGTGCAATGATAGCAAATTGGGCACCCTCCTCCCGTGCAATTCATTACAACCCTGCCTGCAGCAAAAGGATACTTTGGAAAGCAATTCACCCTGTACTCCTTTACCAACAGTGAGGAACAACAGTGGCTTTTCCAAGTCCAGATCCATGATATTTTCAAGGGTTCCTTAGGTCTGCTGTTGCTTCTTGCTGCTTATGGAACCAGGCAGGTATTTTCAACAAGCATCAGTGTCCTCAATCAGCACTTGTGTAATTTGTGCCCATTACGGTTTCTTCCCAGTCAGGGCAGGAATGCACATAAATGAATCCACATAAGGTAAAAATACATAATAATTGGCATTACACAAATATCAATGTACTTTTTCTTGTTTTCTCTCTCCTGATAAGCTGAGATCTCCCACTATTACTAGATTTGGAGATATTAAATAAGCAATACCGATAAAAAAAACATAGAGAGGTAGAGAGAGATCAAGCAATGAGACAAAAATTGACTGAAAACTAAAAAAACTTTAAGACAGTCCTTGATTTCCAATCATTTCTCTCAAATAAAAGCCTCTTCTTTCACAGATTTTCTTCTTTCAAAATACTCTCTTGTTTAATATCAGCTTATAAATATTGTATTAACTAACCATTATGCATTTACTGCATCATGCATAAAATTCCCTATTTATACAAAGTCTTTTACGATTAAGAAGGATTGTTTTCAAGAAAAAGACAAAGAAGGTAAAAAGCAGTATTTTTAATTGAATGCAATACTTAAAATATAACATCTTCCAGAATGAGATAATGACAACAGAAATCTGTCAATAAATAAACATGGTTGGGTAATAACTTTGCTCAACTTAAACAGTGAGTTAGAAATAATTAGGTAATTCTAGCTAAATAAGTGACAGGGGAGACTTCTCATTGTAACATTAAATTTTATTTGCAATTACTTAATTTGTGGTTTTGCATGATTTACAAGATCTAATTCAAATATTGTAAATGTTAATGAGGAACTCTTATTTGATGCTAAAAAAAAAACCCTGACAGTGAGGAACTGAAGGTATTCTGGTGCTTCAAAGATCATTTTCCTATCTCCTTTCAGTCTCATATCAGCCTCATACCAATTTCACCAATCCATGCCATTAAAATTTTAAAATATTAAAATTATTTTATAGAAAATGTATTTTGTAGAACTAAATTGATTTTATGGAAAAATACCCTTTTTCTGACATGCATTTAATTATTTTTCAGTAATTCAATAATACGTTACAATCTTCATTGACAGGTACATGAAGTCAGATATTTAAAGAGCACATTCATTTAAGTGAACATCTCTATCTTCTGTCTGTACCAGAATATATCTGACATTGGCATTATTGAGAAACATGACCAAAAATTACCACAATGGCAGAGAACCAAGCACGAAAGAGAGGCAAAATCCCTGGGCTGCAGCCACCACAAAGACAGACAGGTGTGAGGAAATCCCAGGATGGGTAAGGATCTGGTTCTAACACAGGGATATGGGTTAGACCCAGACATTCTAACCCAGGGATATGGGTTTCCTGGGATAAAAACCCCAGGGGAAAAAAATAAAAATCTTACAGCAGCTGGCCATGGCACTTATTACCAATGAAAAAATGAGATGGCTAAGGAAGTGTATTAAGTGTGTATTATGCTCTGAAGAATACAGTCCAATTTACTAGCTTAACACTCATTTTCTTGGTAGAAACTACTTTTCTCCATGCTCCAGGATGAGCTTTAAATACATTAATTTCACAACAAGCTATTCCAATTTTAGGTGATAAATGATTATTACATGCATAATTATTTTCCTTCCTCTTTCTGATCTGTCCACTGCCTACATTCACTGGGTTTGTTTTCCCTTCCAGTATTTGTAAAGCTCTATCTCCTGAGTATCTCCAACCCTCGAGCCAATTATCTGCAACAGACATGTCTCTGAATGAACAGGCACCTTAACTTCAGTAATTAGTGAATTTTCAGAACTTTGTCTTTTAAGCTCAGTATTTACAAGTGTCTTTGTACAGACCATACTGCAGGCAAACACACTTAACAATTAACATCACATGCCAGCCACATTAGCTGTGATTAGGACTGACAAAGGGAACTCTCCTGCCTCATGCAAACACCAGCATCATCAAAATTAAAAACATGAACTCTTTGTCTGACACTGAAACCAAAAGGGTAACTCAAAGTTCAATGGCTGCCCAGAGGAACATGAATCGCCTTCAGTCAGGTTTAGAGTACAGGCACAAAGCACAGTCTTGCTCCAGGAGAAAAATCCTCCCCTGTGACAATTCCCATCCTTCTGCATCTACCAGATATCATCAGTCACTTCAAACAGTAATGCAGCATAATGAGCTTTTGTAAACAACTGCAAGCCAACACAGCAAGAAATTTTACGTGGAAAACTGCTTAGATTTACTCAGGTATCTTAGACATATTATTAATCAAGAAAAAATAATGGTTGCAGGACCTGTTCTTTTGTTGAGATTAAAGAAATAACTTGCTTGCTATCATTATCAACTGGACCTAGAGAATTTGCTAAATCCAAATTTCAAATGCAAAAAAAAAGTTGCAAGAAAACTTCAGATCCTTAAGTGTTTTCTTTCTCCATATTTCTCCAAATAAAAAAACCTAAATCAAACAGAATAGTTTTATTTACACTATGACTATTTACACAACAAACAGCCCTAAGAAACAGATTTTTAGATTGCCCTTTCCTTGAGTACCATCGCAGCATTTCTCTAAACACACGGCTCAGTGGCATTTGAGGTCTCCAAGCTTATCAATTTATTTCCTGTTAAAAGTGCTTGCACAAAGTTAGGGGCACACTCCTCAGCTGCAAGATCTTCAAGGGGATAAAAAAAAGCCAAAAACATTGCACAGCTGGATCCCGGCTGTCACTCTGAAATATTATGAGTTCATAATAACCAGTATTTTTCTATTCTTACAATAATCCAAAAAAGAACACATATTCTAAATTTAATCTAAGAAGTTTCTAACTTTAAATATGTCATAGGCAATGTGCTGAAAGTAGAATTGTTAACAGTTTCTTTGAGCATATTTCCAGTCCTTCACAGGACGTAGGAAGAACATCTGTTTCTTTGTGTGTGTGTGTGCACATGCACATTTCAAATGGATGGGCAGGGAGAAAATGAAGAGGATAGTAATTTAGAAAATGTAAATTTCATGTTAAAAAATGTCAAACCTTTATATTTTACACTTCCAGCAATTGAATTTTGCTTAAGAAATTCTAAATATCATATTTTTGTAACTGCATAAGAACATGTTTGTTTCTATGGTCTAATATTTTATGCTTGTCTTTCTAGCCTTTTCATCCCTCACCATAGTGTGTTATTACTTCCACAGCACACCACAACATAGAGCTGCAGAATGTCCCACTGAAATCTTCTGGAAATAGCTTTTAGGCAGTCTTGTCTGATAATAGCTGAGGACAACACTTGGCTGTGCAGCACTGATATGTGATTGGAACTTGATGCTACAGCAGCACTTAATAAAACTACATACAATCTGAGTGAGGCCTGGTTGAATAAGACTCATCTATAGCGCTAAAAAATAAAATTAAAACAAAAACTGAACTCAATGCTAAATTCTTAGAGATACTTCAGTACTATTTTTCTTTGTCTAGAAAATGTAACAAAGCAAGTTTCTGTAAAACAGTCACTGCTGCTTATTAGTGCCTGGCATGCTTTTCTTCTGGCTCAACTGGGAAAAATATGTGTAATCTTGCTTCGTGATCTTTCATCCTGATTTCCCAAGGAAACTGCTTATGCAACCATGGTCTGTTTGTGTATGTTTCTTTATTTTTATTTGCTGGTTCCTTCCCAATAGCTTCTGAACCCATTAGAGGTTCAGTCACTGGGACAAAGGAGCAACAGTCTCAGAGGTATAATGCTCCTATAAACCTACTGAAAAAGTACATTTGGTTATGAAAGAGAGAGAGAGAGCCACTTCATACACCCACTTCTGAAAGTCCCAAGCACACAATCCCACAGCACCAGGAGCCCCCAGCAGGGAAGCCACGACCCCAGAGAGGGGTACCAGGGCTCAGGGCAGGGGATGGCCAGGCAACTGGGCAAAGTAAGAAAATCAGCAGTGTGGATAATAGCTGAAGTACATATTAGTTTGTGCCAGCTGGCATCAGGATGAGGGCAAAAGATTTATTTTCCTAGTCTGGATCTTGGCTTTAGGTCCAGCACAGCTGGAGCACCTGGCCCAATCACCTCAGTCTTTGTCCCCAGAAGCATCTCATGGACTATGGCTGGCCAAGTATCCTCAGGCATAAAAAGCCTTGCCACAGCTGATAATCTTATCACTTTGCTGCACACTGAGGGGATGGCAACGCTCCACAGCAGCATCCATAGCACATACTGCTGTGATAAGGCATCTGCAAGTAACCTGGTAACCTGCACTAGCCTGTGATCCTTTGGGTAAAAGCATGCTTAACCTCATGCCCAGAAAAATAAAAATAAATAAATAAAAGTAATTCCTAAAGAAGGAAACTGTCACAGACTTTCTCCATGTAATATATTGTTCCAATTTATGCAACAATTACATCACCAAATTACACAGGCAATTCAGCTCTTCAGATCCCTCCAAATATTTTAGAAAATGAGTTTTTAGATTGCTGAGACTTACTTGAAAGGACTACCTGACTTTTTCATGGCTTGGAAAGCTCAACTTGCTTTGCTCTTTTATGGCACCCAGAGCATAGGAAAAACTGATTTAAATGTCTGTGATAACTCCCGCTGTTCTGGGAAGGCAGAACATTGACTGCAGACAGAGAAGGCTGAAGGAAAACTGAAATCATTACAAGCTGTCAAGTCTTTGCCCTGAGTTTCGGACCCAAACTGAATTCTCAGCCTCCTTAATGTGAAGCCAGCCATCTCCACAGGGTGTACCACAGAAATGGGTTCAAGGTGTGCATTCTCATTTAAAGAATTTACGGCCTGTAGATCTCTGCTGGTTAAATTCCACACAGCTCTTCATCTTATAACAAACAGTTCCTTTACCACACTTGCTTCAAAAAAAGTTTATTTATATTCTTACCTACACTTCTGATTTTATTCCAACTCAAGGACCATATACCTGGACAGAATATAATATCTAAGTTTACAGAAAACTTTTATTCTTTCACAGTATTTAAGTTATGATCCTCACTGCTTAATGCCTCCTGTTAGTACTACAGCATAAACTCAGTGGCACAGAGGCACATCATGGTCCAGATGCCATGTCACATTTGTGAGCCAACCTTCCCAAACCAGCACATGGCAGCAATTCTTAATTTCAAAAACTTGTAACTGTGGAGAGGGATTGCCACCTCAACAGATCACTCATGAGTCACTGTTCATACACATACATAAAACTGAAAGTGCACCTTTGCGGGGCAATGCTTTTCAAAGCATTTTTACAAAATGCCCAGTAAAAATATTACTATTTCATACATATCTTTTGATCACTATTTTTATTAAACATTATTACATTTAATTAATGTTAATGGATTATTATTAAATATAGTACTATCTTTAAATTATTAAACAGAAAATAACTGTATTCCCAAACATGTTTTTCCCTGGTTTGTTGGCTCTATCCCCTGAAAACCCAGTATGAGGTTTCTTATAGCAGCAACACAGCTTGAGAAAATCTGAAATGGCAACAGTGTTGTGTTATGGTTAAAAATACTGAAATTTTCTGAAAAGAATTTTGAAAAAAATAATTAATGTATAATATTAGAATGCTACAATAGCCTTAGTTTTAGAGAAATCAATTTTTTCTTACTCTTAGAATGGACAGTTAAGGGCTAAATAACTTTTCTTGATTTGCTTGCTAGAATGTGTGTCCCACTTTGATACAACTGCTCAGTGAGGGACCTCACTTGTGTAACATGCTCTTGAGAAATCACCAGAACCTAAGACTGACGCTTCTGTAACCCAATTCCTGGTGACATGCATTATAAAACAAAATAAAAGAGGGAAAGTCGTCCCTCACTTACAGGAGTAGAGCTTCAAACCATTCTTTACCCAAAAAGAGGGTTTAAGCACTCCAGAACAGGGAAGAGACAGAATATACAAGTCATTCAATTCCACCTGAAATTTTACTTCTCTAATTTTTTCCAGTTTGCTATTGAATGACTTCATTTTCCATGTAAGCTTACACTCTTCTAGCTCATGATCTCATGGTAACTGTAAAAAAAATAAATAAGTTACAGACTTACATGATACTTTCCTCTATGGCATTCACATTTCTTTTTCTTCTGAACAGGACCACAAGGAGTGCAAGGCCAAACTAAATGAGTAATTCTTAACTCCAGCACACTTGTGTTCCTAATCTTGTACCTAATCTTGCACCTAATCTTGTAAACTTGACATTATTTTAAAAGAAGCTGGATTTTCCTGCTACAGTACCTCCTTTCAGGCAAGGAATGAAGGTTCTTGGTCCATTTTGATACATCACAAATATCAACAGCAGTTGGTGCTATAGTTCTCCATTTACAGCACCTGAAGAACTGCTCTGAATTACGCTCTGTCGAGAAGGCAAAGCTGGGGAAACCTTTGTCCAAGAGCTAGGAGCACTCATCCAGCTGTAATTCATTCACACTCACCTCCTAGTAGACTATTCCAGCTGTTCTCACCCCTCCAGCTGAAACTGGGATTTCACAGATATTGATAAGAAGCATATGGAGCCAGAGTGGCCCCAAATGAAACAGAAAGAGGGCGGCTGAATCATGAGAATGTCATCACTTGAATTCCATCTTTGATTCATGGACCAATCATGGCTTTTGTATTAACACCACACCCAAAGAGAATTATAAAGAGAAGAGATTATACTAATTTTATCTGTAGTGTTGTGAAAAATCAATACAGAAAATTAAATTAGGTTGCAGTGGTACTTGAGGCTACACACCTAAGGCACTTTTTCTGTTTTCTCACTGTTCTTAGTTTTGTCCATAATGTCTTTTCAGGTTGAAGTATTTCTCTCACTAGTTAACTAATAAAATTCTTAAAAAGCATATTCTCAGTATAATTCTCCTATGTAAATTAAACCTTAAAAAAAAACTCAGAGGAAATGTTTTCCTTTAGTTCTAAACACTATTTACTTACATTTACTAATATTACATGAGAATTTTATTTACTAATTTCCCTTCTTGCATTAAATTTGTAATTCTATTCTGTATTCTAAATTGTTTTGTCTCAAATATTTGTAGACTTCTTTACAAACCCCATATCACTGTCAATCCTAATATTAAACCAGTTAGTAAATAATACATCACTCTTCATTCCATAGTACTTAATAGTCCATATAATTTAATACATTAATATTTAGCATTAAAGAAAGTATTTGATACAACTATAACTATATGCAGAGAAAATCCAGTGTTACTTAGCATAAATGTTCTGGCAGTCACTTTACCCAAACCCTTCAAGGTGCTTAAGGGATTGCTTCACACCTTGAAATAAGTTGTTTATTTTACCACATTTAGGATACTCAAAAATCTCACTGTCATATACTTACCCTCTTTATTCCACAAGCATAAACAGCATGCATATCACACATCTATAGTAAAAATATTAGCTAAGGTTGATTTTAATACATAATTTCTTTGCATATGGAAATATTCACACCACACAGAATACATTCATGCATTCATTATTGTAGCAACAATTTTATATCAACAGTTCTACATAATAAAGCTACTCTTACAAAGCAGTATAAAAGTGATTTAGCTTAAGGTGCAGGAGATATTTTAAGATAGGCATGACATAATTACTCATTTTAGATATAAAAAATAGCCTTTTAGGCTTGTTCACAATTATTCTCAAATTACTGTCCTATATATACAGAAAATAGTGCTATTATAGCATAGCTGTTACTGCTAATTTATTTCCATTGCAGTTTCCAAATATTTTCTTCCTAACTCACTAGCTGCTCCTGAGCTCCTCTTCCCCCCTTCAAATACAGGCTAGATATACATGGCCACAGAGCTTTATCAAAGTCATTGTTTGCTCCTGTAATAAATGCTGTCCAATTTGTTGGACATATATTTAAAACACTATGCTATATTATCCTACAATATATACTATACTGCAATACTATAAGTGAAACATGGGAAAAAATAAAATTAGTATATGTCTAAAGAGAAGTATTGGAGACCAATGAGTTAAATAACCCAAACTACATGTCAGGTATATTAGTGTTACCATTACATACAGCAGGCTTCGCTGTGATAGTGTACATAGTGTAGTACAAGGCTTTGACTGGATGTTTATTTTAGTTCCAAATTGATGGCAGTGCTTTCCTGTATGCTCCACGTCCATCCCCATGCACTCATTTTTATGCTGTTTCTTAACCTGATCACTGCCTAGAAACTCTACTGTGTAATACAGTTCAGACCATCTCAACTTCATTATCTGATGTTTGTTTCTATATTTAAAGTACAAAGGCTTTTAATTGAAGGTGCAGCAAGGCTGATCAGTTACTCACAGTCTCTCCAGGGATCTCAGCCCGAAGAAAGAGCCATTCTTCAACCACAAGATCTTGTTGTTACTCAGAATCCTACAAGAAGTCAGGAAATAATCTGGTTAATAGAACATGATAATTGCACTGATCTAAAACATATAATTATAGTAAGTGACTGCTCAGTAAAATACTAATCACAAAATTCACTGCTTCATTTGCATTTTCCCATCATAGCCATAAATAAAGATTACCATTTTCCAATGTTCATAGTTTCTTCTTTATTAAATAAAAGTACAGTCAAGAAATATGTCAAGAAATGGATTTTGACTCCAGCTTGAAAATTCTATCACTGCCAAATGCCCACACTTCATTAGTAGATTCTAAATTACCACTAAGGTACTTGTTTGGCTTCCCAGTCTGCAAAAAGGCTGGTAAAGCAAAAGAGATGTTAAAAATTGTTCCAGTAGGTTAGAGGACAATAAAATCACTTTGCAGTGTCTGCTATAGCAGGGAGGTACAAACCAGCATACCATGGATAGCTCACATACACAGACAAGGTATTTGATTTTCTGTAGGAGAGACAAACAGAAACACAGAAGCCCAAAAATGCTTTCCTGTTGTAAGCTCTGCAGAGTAGAAATTCAGTAATTAAGCTATGCCTGACCCATCAAGCACCACCACCACCACATACTTGTAAACTGGCTCTGAATGCAGGCCATTGAAAAAGTTCTTTATTCCTCCTCTTTATGTTATGGTACTGTGAATTTCACGAGTGATCCTTTCTAGCTTAGTGATTTTCCATCACTGCATGTTCCCAGCTATTTCAGAAGCAATATAATATGAACATGCACTTGTTCTAAAGATGTTACTCCTTAAAAACTTTTTCAATATGCAAAAGAAATGGTTTGTTTTAGAAGCTGGAGAAATTGGGTTTTCAATCTAATGATTATGCAATGTGCATAAGAAACATTTGTCTCTGAAGAAATTTAATTCAAACTGCCTGAGAAATTAGTCTTTTAATGTAACATTTACAATAAATTATACCTCTCTAGTGCACAAAAGTACATTTCAAAATAAGACATGCAGCCTGCAATAAGATAGAAAGTAGAACAAAAAAAAATTCACAAGAAATCTTATACTCTTTACTAGCAAGATTTTTGATTTTTTAAAAATTTTTATGAAGTTTTTAAACAATCTGTTACACAAGACAAGACAGTCTTGCTCTTAGCATTTGCCATTGTCCATGAACAGTAAGTTCTTCGCCCCAACACACACCTACAGGTAAATCTCAAGTCTAGGTAAAAATGTTACAACACTGACCCACAGGAAAACAAAAAGTACTTATTAATGTAGCAAAGTTAAAATACTGCAATGTTAGTAAGATCTGGAGAATTCTGCAGATCTAAAATTCATAAATAAATGTGTATTTTGATGTAAGTGGATGGCCCACTGTGGCCCAGAGCTGCTCAGACCTGACCCCCACTTTACTACACTGCCCCTTGTCAGTGCACTTGTGCAGCAGCATCGCTCCTCACCCAGAACCAGACAGTGTCACCACAAGTGGCAATCTGACATCAGTCATGATCATGATCCTCACACCCTTCTGTGCATCTGAAAGCACACAGAAGCCTAAGTTTGCAACAAAAATTAAATATGCTCCAATACACACACAGTCTACTTCCATCAATTAAGAAACTCCACATCTCACAAGTTCCTCCTCCTACTTCTCAGATTGAAAATTGGATGTATGACAATAAATATTTATCTAATTTATCAGCTCTTCTTTACCATTTTAGGAATACATTTCAGCAGTGACATGATGAAAGACTTGTTTAAAATTCCGAATATCTAAACTAGAAAATGTAAATACATTAACTGCTCCAGTGTTTTATATTCAGTGTTCTAATCTGTTTTTCCAGCCTTCTATTGATTCTGCCCAGAAAAAGAGGACAGTCTGAACTTTGGTGGCACTCCATAAAAATGCAGCACAAGTCAGGCGGTCTCCTACTCTACTTCCATGTTCTGTACAGCCCTACATGCCTAGATTGAAACCAGCATCATCAACAAACTCCCATTAATTAAAGAGAACTATCGAACTAGTAATAAATGACAAGATTAAGCAGATCATTTAGTTCATAAATAGAATACTCAGTAACCACAGCTCATGATTCTTCAATACTGCTATCTCATTCGTTTTTGAGAAAGATAAGCTGAGTCTTGAAGAATGTGATACCACAAAACTAAAAAAAAAACCAAAAAACCAACAAAACTTAGCTATGTAGATTTGAGTTTCTAAATGAAACCCTTCAAATTTTTATACCAGAGTTCACAGAGACTTTCACACAGAGATCAGGTTTCAAAAACTAAGTTTCCTTCAGTGTTTTCTCTTCTCTATCACGCCAACTTAAATTCCAGTTTTATAAACAAAGTAATATGGGTATCATAGTTAAAATATCATTCTTCTTCTGTTCAGAAATGCAGCTTTAGAGAATCCTAACATTCCAGTACTGTCCCTAAGGAAAACAACATCCTCTCTAACAATTCATACAAGTTATCTACATTTCATTCAGCTGGTCCTGCTACATGGGAAGAATCCACCTGTTTTTCATTAGTCTTAGTGATGTACAACAACTTGCAATGGGCTGTTATCAAGAAGGATTTGGTTTGTGCTGAAGATCAGTTCTGTGAATAAAATGAACAGCTTCACTGGCAAACATAAATCACATTATTTTTCATACAGTAATGAATCAATTACTAAACTTTTGATGCAACTGGTAACATCCTTCCCTGCTGAGAATATTTGCTGCAGGGATGAGGATGGAAGGGAGGAAAGTTTTGGTTACAATGTTCAAAATCCTAACAGAGAAACGAGGCTTAACTGGAGACAATGAGAAATCTTCTAAAATAATCAATGCCAGGAAAAATTGTGGCTTTTACTCTTGATGCTGAAATTACACTGAAAATTTTTTGTACATTATTTCTTTAGTCAAATAACATAATAGACATGAAATGTGTCAAGTATGGATAAAATAGGTAAGTTTCTCTTTTCCTCAAATACACTCATCTGCTTACAGGGAAACACTTCTAGTTAAAGGCCTGCAGAAATTTTGCAGTGATGAGCATCCTTTTCTTGTACTTACAGATGCAATGGTTTGGTGAAAAACTACATGAAAAAGAAGTGTTATTCACGTATTTTATTTTGAAAATCTAATAACAAAATTTTAACTGTCAGATCCAACAGAAACTGACTCACTCACTTTAATCAAACTTCAAATAGAGGTCACATTTTTTAAAAATAAACCAGCACCATGCACCCACTGTGAAGAAGTACTTCTCACATTTTATCTATCCATAGCATTTTCACTTGGTTGCTTTTTGGCATTTTTTTTTTTCTGATGTGCTAGTGAATCACAGTGATGAATCTCACTACACACTGCAACTAGGCAGCTGGTTTAAATAATTATCAGTTTCTAGCCATGTGCTAAGAATCACACATTTTCAATATTTTATTCCAGCAGAAGAAACATTATGGAAATGAGCACAGTTTATTTCACTGAACGTATTTTCCAAAATCCATCAAAAGTAAAAAAGTAGTTTTCCACCAAAATTCACTTAAGAGCAGTTTTTTTTGGTCTGGTTTGGGTTTTGGAAGGGGTTGTTGATTGGTTGGTTTGAGGTTTGCTTTTTTTGGTGGTGGCAGTGGGGGTTTTTTCCTTTGTTTTTTTCATTAAGGAAGAAGTTTCCCAGAGAAGCCCTCTAATAAGTATTTATTTAAAAGTTCAGTTTGAAAACTGTCTTTGCACAATATAATAATGATTCACGCCCAAGTAACTGAAAATTCAAATCAAGGTACTTTCAGTCCCGGCTCTGACAGGATACAACTAAAACAGTGCTGGGGAGCAATTTACTTGTCAGTACCACTCTGCAGATCAGACATGTTATGAACCATTTGGTTACTGCACTTGGCCCTCTGAAATCTCTGCTACTCCTTCTCCCAGGGCACTCTGGGGGACAGTTTACCCCAGGGAGGCTGTTCACAAGATATTAACTCAGCACCAGGTCTGTCCTCTCCTGGCCCTGTGGAGCCCCCTCCAGCACTGTTCCTGCTCTGAAGGGATAGCCTTCAAACACCTTCTCTTGACTTGCACTGACATCCTAAAGCATTTAATCCATGCACGTGGTTTCACGGTACAAATGTACCTCCCTGTGGGCTGCAGCACAGGCTGAACACGATTTCATTCACCCTGCACTGGAAACAAACCAAGCAACCAACCTCACTCATACACCAGGACCAAAATCATACCAAGGAGATGCTAACATGGAGGAGCAGGGACAGTCAATGAGCCATTGCTTCCACTCCCTCCTGAATGTCCTTCCTTTACTGTACCGACACACCTAAAAAAATAAATTGTTCTAATGGATAAAAGTAATTCCTCTGATTTTCTTTCCAGTTCCTCCATCTGAATTAAACAAGCCCCAAATCACAGTTTGCTTAAAATGATGCTGTGATTTTTTGGTTTTGCGAAACCATTGAAAGTACAGGATGATGTGACCATGTGCACAAAGTCTCCTTCAAATATAAAACATGCCCAGCATAAAAGAACTTACTATAGTAATTAAAAAGTGTCAAATAAAGAGCTTTCAATCACAATGCAAACAAACTTCAACTTCCTATAACCCCTCAGAGAGAAGGAATCTTTTCAGCAAGCCTCCAAAGTCAATGACATTACAGAGTAAACAAATTCCACAGCTGAGGTCTCTTCAGTGGGATGGTGCTGCACCCACCCAGCAAAGCCTAAAGCCTGTGAGCTCACCCAGCAGTGCACAGCCCACATAACCAAATCCGTGGAGGACGAGGCATTTACATAAAGACTGCTTTTCCCAAATGCACAGTGAACACAGAAGAAAGTGCGACCCATTACTGAAAATATGTATTTCCTCTGATAATACTCACAGGGGAAAATACACGAAAACCACAAGCAAAAAACTCCCACCCAAACTTCATGAAAAATCAGTAAAATGTCAACTTTCACCTGATTTTCTGCTGAGCAGCCCAAGAGCTGGTACAGATCAGATTTGACCCAGGCCTTTGTTTAGGCTGATAGACCACGTCTAGAAAATGGAAATCTCCAGAGTCCTTCCTTTAAGCCCCACTCACTGAGCACAGCTGAAGGGACACTCAAGTGCTACAGGAAACACCAACCAGACCCCAAACCACACCTGCCCCTGCTGTGCACTTCCTCTTAATCCCTATCCAGTTTTCCACTTCTCAAGTAGCAAGGTGTGCTAGGCAGACAACCCTGAGCATCTGAACAAAGACAGAGAACCCGGTCCACTGAGATTGAACATTTGGAACGACTGTGTTTGATTTCTGTTCAGAAATTGTGTTTTGAGTTCTGCAGTTTCTCTTACATACTAACTTGAAATCTATCAACTCAAAGTATCTTTTATTTCAAAATAATGATTTAAGTACAAATAGTAATTAATCATTTTTCGTGGAAGCCTGATAACAGCTGACATATTGCAGTTTAAGATGTTCGTTCTGTTTACATGTGGTATGTGGTTAGACACAAAGGGAGTGTGAGCAGACATCCTGTGAAATTCCCTGAAACACTGGTAGGAAAACATTAATTTGATTTCTTTATGGTATCGGAATAAGACTGGAATCATTTGTATTGAAATCCTACAGTGTAAAATGAAAAACTAAGTTTTTCTGAATTTTTTTAGTATTTTAAAGTCCTTGGTAAACCAGACTATTGTTTATTCCCCACAACATCCATAATGCATTGAGAGCTGCACCACAGAAACAAATCAGGGAGTTTTCCCACAAACATGGCAGAAATAGAAAAATAAATTTTAAAAAGTACCTGCTTTTTGTGCCACACATGGAGAAATACATGGGGTTATCATAAAATACAGGTACGAACTGCACCTTTTCCTTCCCCTCTCCAAACAGAAAACCACAGCTGAGCTACTATGTTGGACTTCAACAGATAATATTAGAACTATACAGAGAGACTAAGAGGGAAGTCACAGAACAATAACAAAACTGATTGAACAAGTGAAAAGAGGAAAAGGACTGAAAACACTACTGACAGCCTACAAGATGAATGGGGTGTGGTTGACATCTATATAGTCTGATACCCAAACACAAAGAAGGAAAACTTGTAAAGATATGGGGAGTATTTATTAATTTATTATATATCAGTATCTGTGCACAGTAATTCAGTGTCTGCCTCTCTTTCTGACTTTGAGAACATCGAAACTTAAAAGAGCATAAGGCTAAATTATCAGAAAAGTAAAGCTGCATATAATGGCCTAAAGTGACACCTCTCTTCCTGAAGGGGATTGTGGCCCACTGTATTGTCTTTTCTAACTAAACAAAGTGTGTGGTCAGCATTCTTAAAAAGAATCATACAAAAATCCTGTACAAAGCAGTAAAACCTAGTCTCTCAGCACCTCCAATTCCAACTGGTTTTATCCTTATCTTTCACGTACACCAGCTTTTATTAAACCCATTCACTTGCAGCAAAGCATTAGTGAAAACAGAAAAATACTCAAAAACTGCCTTCTGTTGTACGTGGCATGTTCATACAGCAGGAACTACTCCCAAACAGCTACAACCAAAAGAGGCAGTAACAGCGCGCTAATTATCACTCTAATTTGTACTGTACCAGCAGAACGGTAGTTTCCAGATCTTGACACTCTTTGATGATAGCAAAAAAAAGAGTTTTCTTCTAGGTAATTAGTTATTTAAATGAAAGTCCTTCCAAAAGTGCAAATTAACACTAATAATCTGTCATAAATTTCACGGAATGTGGGAGAAACTGTAGTGTGGAAACAGAATAGTGCTTTTGTGGAAAACCACTGTTCAATAGCCCCACTTTCTGTAATTTAAAGTATAAGGCAAAACTCTTACAGTTCTGTCTTTGGTGTTCATACTGGTGGCTTTTCATCAAGAGTCCTCTTGGATGATACAAGGGACTGGTAGGTCACATTCAAAATACCAAACCCAGAGAGTTCTCTTAATTAATTACCAAATCAACTGATTTAATTAGGTAAAATCATATTGAAGAGCCTTTTTTTGGAAGCAACATCACAATTCAAAGAGTAAAACAAAATATTATCATCACTAGCAGGACACACAACCCATTCTCTCCCTAATACTGGTTTAGTGGTATTAATGTATCAACAAAAGGAAGCAGCAAGGTCACTCTCAAATAGAAATTTTAATATGATTTCCTAACAGTGGGGGAGTTATAGAGTTTTCAGCTTTTCAACAAGCCCACTCCACTACAGAATTATATTAATTAACTGAACAGGACAAGAAGCAGGAGGAATCAAAGCATTACTAATAGGACTGCTAGTACTTCTGAAAAGAAATGTGCTTGTCTATTTTATGACTTTTGTCCAGCACTAGAGAATTTTTGAATTAGATAATCCTATTAAGTGAAACTCTTTTTTACCCACAAGAACTTGAGGTCTAAAGGTTATTTCTAAAGATCACTGAACACCTGAAGTGTCATACAGGATTCTGTGCTCAAAGTTTAATCAATTATATTCAAGAAAGTCAGTGCCTAGAAAACTTGCATCATGGTTGTAGAAGGTTTGACAATAGCAACATAGCACTGGAATAATAAACTGTAATTATGCAGTAATATTTCCTAAAATCACATAGTATTAAACCAAACATAAAATATGAGAATATAAAAAATGTGATAAATCATTACATTTTACTATGACATGGACACTTATAACACCATTCAGCTGTCCAGACAAATCTTGCTTTTACAAGATTTCAACTTGAGTTCATGCAATTTTTTTCAAACGTTAGTTAAAAAAACCCACATGATCTTTTGGTAAGACAGCATTTTCATTACATCTTTCTAAGAGAGAACTTTATCTAAGTGAACTTTTGGACTATATCCACTACACCTGCCACGTGCATGGTCTTTACTGGAGAGAGTTATGCATGTTTAACTTCCTGTGATGGTTCTTACTGAGTCTAGCAGAATTATTTACATGAATTAAATCTGTCATGTGCATTAGTTCTGAAGATCAAAGATTCTATTGTCAACATTTTCTTTGGAGAAAGAGAGGAATTGTTCAAAGCTCTCTCTACAATGAAAAGGAAATCCTTATGTCTGAACTTGCAATAAAACACTGTTTCTAAAAGCACATGTAGCCAACTGGTGACAGCATGGGTCTGTATGCCCTGGTGTTCTTGGCTTTGCCTTTGACTTACTGCACATCCTTCTATCAATATGTATTTAAAATCCATTTTCAGTGGGAAAAATGAGTTTCATACAGCACTTAAAAATATTAGAAGTTCTCCATTGAGTAGGCCTGTGCAGTGTGCAAATGGATTTAATGAAAGGATTGTTTACTGGAGGATTAGCTTTCTACATGCTTTTCATTCAACTCAGTTGACACTGTGGGAAGATTACATTCTCATGTTGGTTTCTGATTCACACTTCTATACAATTCACGCAGAGCAGTGGTGGCAGCACCGCCACGAGCTGCAGAGCAGCCGAGAGAACAGTGCGCTGTAACAACGCGCAGACAGAGTGTTTCAGCGTGCTCAGCAACAACGAGACACGCGAGAGCTGACAAACGCCTTGGTCCTACGGGACATGAATTCTGACACTCACTGCAGCGGGATTAACAAGTTCATTTAGGTTCTCCACTTCAAAATGGTTCCTGCAAGCGATTAACCATGGTGACTCATGGCAAAGTCAGGAAAAGCATTCCTCTCTCCTGGGCTTACACTCCACTGCTCAGCCAAATGATCACAAGCACCCCAAAATCCCACAGCTCCACAGGTGGGCCAAACCTGTGAACACTACACACAATACAGTCAGGAGGCTTTGCTCTACAAATAAATTTGGAATTTTGAAGTTCAAGAACTTTGAAAAGATTACCAAGTAAACGATTAACATTTAATTTAAAATTTTATAAGAAAGAATTCACCTTTCCTAATTCAGATTTTACTATAACTTACTTCTAAGTCACTTTTTAAAAAAATAGTAAAATTTCCTGGGTCATCATTCGTTTTTTTATTACACTTCTTATATTACCTTTTGTTTCTTTCGTAAGATCTTCTCAGCATTTCTCTTATTCAGCTCACTGATCTTTTTTAAACTCTGAAACACTCATTTAGCTTTTCCCAGTTTTACTAATCTTTTATGTATTTCTAAAAGAGCATTATAAAGTTTCCGCATTACTTCTGAAAACTATGCTCAGAATTGTCTTCAAGATGCTCACGTCTGTCAGTTACTAAAACAGTTAAGAAGTAACAATTGCTGACTATAAATCCAGAAAAATACTGAAAAGTTTCCATTGCAGTAATTTATTTTCATTTTCCCACAAATTGGTTTGTTGTTTTTACAATGTTTATAGCTTAACTTACAAGTTCTGCTGGGACTGTAATTGTATTCTGTGAAAGAGCTATCTGCAGTAGTATATTTTTTTAAATGACAATGTATATCTTCTGATAATTCAATGAAATAAAGAACTCATTGTGCATCCTTTGGGTAATATATATGAAAAATGAATGCCTGAAAAAAAACTGGTCTGGCATTCTTAAATAATTCCTAGCTGAATTTGAAAAGAAAATCTTTCCTCATAAGGACATATATATAGGTTAGGAAATCTAAATTGTCTTTTCTACTTTGTTTCAACCAGTAAGACTGAATGTCAGAGTGCTCCTCAGCCTTCCATTTGGCGTCAAAGACTGAGAGGAACAGAGTTTTAGCTTCTAATAAGGAGTGACAAAGAAGTTTTTCTCAGGCACATGAGACAGCTACTGATACACACTCTAGCAGAGTGACAGCCCGGTTTTAAAAATACAGTGATTATTATTTAATTCAGAGGGCAAGTGAACCCAACAGAATACACACAGTCCATCATACAAGTTTATAGTTGTTTTTGGAGGTGCTTCAAGTCTGAAAAATGGTTTAAAAAACAGATTTGGGTTAGTGTCCATTTGAGGGAGAAAATGCAGGATGACAGATAATTTGATTCTCCCAATAATCTGGATTGGAAGGGACCTCTAGAGGTCACCCAGGCTCATCTCCTGCCTAAAGCAGACCCAGATAGATCAGAGCACTAAAACAGTGACACTTTTGTGTAATTGTGCAATCCACAATACAATTTTGTGTATTGTGTAATCTGTTGTGGATTATTTTGACCTTGAGCCCTATTTATAAAGTTGACTACAGTAGATTGAACAATCCCAAAAAATTTGAAATTTAGACAGCACAGAGGTCATCTGCTCTAAACTTACTGCACAGACCAGACATTCATGCAAGGGAATTGTCACAGTAAGTGTCAGACTGAGGAACTCCAAAAGTGAGCATGTAGACCTTGAGCTTTTCCAGAATCTCCTGGTTTTCCCAACATGGGTCCCCAACTAGACAAGTAATAATTAATTACTGTAAGAAAACTCCACTTACTTGCTTAAAAATACTAATTTAAAGCCTAAGTAATATCCTCGCGTCTTATCACTCAGAGATTTTGCACTGGTGAAGAGAAATGAAGTTACCTTAAGAAAATGGGCCTTAATAAAATTCTCCTAGGATACTTGGGAAGGCAGTTTTCCCCCCATGTGATGAATGTAACACAGCAATTATCTCCGAGTCCATCTACTTCCCAGCTTCCAAGCTAAAGTGGTCAATGATGGTCTCAGCTGTGATTTGTCTTTTTTTAATCTCAGTCTCAAATGCTGTATCTATCAGCTCAGGTACTTAAAATTATCTTCCTTAGGCTGTGTTGTTCTATATTTAATGTTCTTTCCATTTTAGCTATAGCTGTAATCTCTGAAATAAAGCTTTCAGCACAACTGTTCAAAACACTGGTATAAATAATACAAAGACACCTGTCATTTGATTCAACTTCCATTACACAACTAACTTCTTCCTACCTTCCTTTGTACCTGTTTCTTTCACATTAGTCAACATCCACCTCACTCAACCACCTTTTGTTTGATATTCAACTGCAAATATTCCACCTTGCCTCACAGCATGCATTTCTGCCAAATGGCTCCTGAAACATTTGGTTATACAATAACTGGAGCTGAATGCATTGCTTTTAAAATAATAAACTCTGGCAGCAATATCCACAAGGAATTCCAAAGCCTTTGCGGGGAATCACGTCCTGAAATGATCACAGCTATGTTAACTGAAGCTCAGTTACTCCTAATGGTTTCCCAATTCATCTCTTTCAGTGGTTTAAAAGGTTTTCCTAAACTAATGATGACAGAATAATTTATTCTTTTTTTCAGAAGTGTCTTCAGATCCTTGAATAAATGATGAGAGTGATAGCACCTTTCAGGGATGCCTGAAATGACATGAAAGGATAAGTAAGACCAGTTGCACTTATTTATTTTTTAGAAACAGAGACTGTCTTCAGAAAGACCTGAATAAACAAAAGTCATGAAAGAAATAAAAGCAGGGTTAGGGAAGAGAGTATAGATATGAGTACTATTGAAGAAAAACAAGTAAAGAAAAGTAAGATAAAGATTGCTTTTCCTGGTACACATAAATTAACAAGCTATTTGCTAAACTGGTCTACAAGCGATATGTAACTTTCGTTCTTTAGGAAATCGGCACAACCTGCTTGAAGAAGAACAACAAAAAAAGATTCTGTCCTTTAATAATCCCTAAAATAAATACCTTAGGCATATATTCTTTGGGCAAGCCCCTGTTAGAGTTGGAAGTTGGGTGTACCAATGTGAAAGATCCATCATCCATCAAAGACAAGAAAATATGAGAAAGTACAGGGCACAACAGATGATTCTTCTAACAGCCAAAATCAGCATGGGGCACCCATCCATCTCTTTTCCACTGAAATGCCATTTTCTCATTTATAACTGCACTGCATGCAACACACGTAGCTGTTACTTCTTTGCTGCTCATACACTTATTACTTTGTGCCCTCTGAGTTGACAGAGGAGATGGCTGATGTACAGAATTAAGGCAGCAAGCTGCTTGTACAAATATTTCACACTATTACTGAATTTTGACTGAAACTGTGTAACGTATCTTAAAGCCAGCCAGATGATAAAAAAAGCAACTTAACCTGTACTAGAAAAAAATATACTGTAACATGCACTCTCTGAATTGTCAAATAAGATTTCTAACATTAAACCTGAACATTTCAATGTTTTGATCAGTTTCATCCTCACACTGTGTTATTAAAAAGATTAAACAAAGTGTAAATATAATTTTCCTTCAAACTTCATTTAAATATCTATATCTGCTTTGTTTCTGGTATTGAATGAAGCTAACTTTGGTATTCCTTGCTTGTCGGGTCCCTTTCTCTAAATTTCTTTACTTCCCCTCCACCAGACTCCAAGTTCTTCTAGAATATCAGCAAGGCACTCATAGAAATATAGAAACTGATGCCACAAATTAGCCCTGTAAATGCCACAGAATAGTTAGAAGGTATCAGAAGTCCTCCTTTACCAAGTTTTCTGAAAGCTTTGTGTACTCAAGATTAGGTAAAAGCAGGAATTTTATTTCCAAAAATAAATGGCAACACAAACCTCAATATATACTTTAAATATATCTCTTCATTTTAACCTTTGTATTAGGCACTTTTAGACTAAACAGAGACATTTTCATTCCATGTCCTTCACATAAGCCAAGCAATCTGAACTGATTGCTCCTGTACAAAATCAATTATATTCAGCATAGACCAGGGAAAATATTAATAAGAATGGCTCAATGTCTTAATTATGTATGATTCTGGTCTAACCAATTTGAATATTTATGTAGAATAATAGATTACCTTAAGCATTTCATGGCAAGATAAGCACACACTCCCACAAGAACAATATACCTGAAATAAAGCTTAACGCATCCACATCAGCTGTCTACCTACAGCAATATTATCTAATATGTCATGCTCTGATTTGCTTCTCCATCCATTTAAAAAATGTTTCTATACCTAGAAAATGTATCTTATTACAAGATGACAAGTCTGGAATTAGTTTTTTGAGGGATTTGGCACTTTTTAAAGTCTCCATCTCTGACAAGTCTGATAGTCAACTTTCTTTAAAATGAGAAGTTTCCAGATCGTATGGACACAAAACCACTACCAACAACAAATAAAGAAAAAAAAAACTGACCCAAGGGTACCATCCAGGCACACTAGAGGAATCCTTAAAAAATCAGGCCCCAAAAAACCCCAGCCCTGAGTGGCATCTTCTGCAATGCTTCCTTCCCCATGGAAGTCTGACGCTCCAAGTCCTCTGCTTGACCCTGGAGCCCCAAAGCACCGTGACTTGGCTGGCAGAGCCTCACACTGCTCTGCCACAGCACTCAGCCCTGCAGGACACTGCAGCTGCCCCGCTGGAGCCCACAGCAAACCTTTGGGACTGCCATCTCTTCTGGGAGGGGAAGAGGTCAGGATTCCCCGAGCAGCACAGCGGGACTCGGCACACAGGAGTGGGAAAAGGCTGCTGCTGACTGAGCCCAGCTGCACAGGACATCCAAGCTCACTCAGAGCTCCTGCCACGTACCACTAAGTCAGAGGGAGAGTAAGAATTTGGGAATCTCACCAAGCAGCTTCATTTTGAGTGTCCATGGCTCCCTGAGGGCTCTTTTCACAGCAAAATATTCAGACTGTCCACCCTGAAGCACTTCTTAACTAAAAGTTATATAGCTGCTGCTGAATAATCTGATACTCAACTCAAGCATGTCTTAAGAATCCTATACTAAATAAAGAGGAAAATCTGTTCTCTAAATGTTATTTTCCCATTTCTATCTAAAAAGACTCTATCTATAAATTCACTTCTTTTCAGAGTTGTAGATGCTGGAGATATACCACTCAGAGATGTTTCCTCCATCAGACTAACCAGTCCCAGAGAGGGGCTGTGCTGCCTTTCAGACACTAGTGTGCAGATACTCAGACATTATCTTAGGATTCAGCAGAGCCAAGATAAGTGGAATTTTAAATTGCTTTTGATGTTTCTTATATCTACAGTAATGAATGACACAACAGCTATCTTTTGTGATACATGTCACGAATACATGAAGATCATTATCATGCTGTAGGTACGGAAAAAAAAAATAAAAAATTAACATTGAAGTACTGCCTAAACCAGTTTCATATAGCCAAGACCAAAAGGGAACTGCAGAAAAGCAAAAGGCAGTATCTTCTGCGTCCTTTTTTATTACTACAATACACATACTATGTTTCTTGCACTGAAAGGTATTTTCCTTGGCCAACAGAATTTTCTTAACCTTTTTTAAGGGAACAGATTTTCAAATATTTGAAATGGCAAACTCTTTTATGAATTATTCTAAGTTTCAAAGGTTATTTTTCATTGCAAAGCCTTCTCTCACTTGCTGTAGCAGAACGGAATCAAGACTCTATTTATTTTGCAATAATCTTTCTTGATAATAGCACAGGACATGAATAAATACAGAATTTCAAGCTCCCTTTGCTTCCAGTGCAAAATAAAATAGGTATCAAGAACAGTTAGATCAGAAGCAAAGGAATAATGGAAAAAGAAAATACGTAAACTTTCAAACAGGCTTTATGATCAAAGACAAAATCCAGAGTGATCTGGTAGAAGCAAAAAATGAGATGAACTTCATTAGGTCCCTACCACTGAAAGCTCTAATGTTCTTTGTTTCATAAAGCACATATGAATATTCTCTTCCCTTAAAATTACACCCATTTCTCTAAGTATTATTATTCCACATAAAGTGAATCAAAGTACCAGAAAGAGAATTATTCATGTGGCTTTGGACTTCTGAGTGAGTTGGCAACCAGATCAAATTTCCGGCGTTTCAGGCTGCAACTCTGAGCAAGCAACTCTCCCTCCCACTTCACTGACTTCAACCTGAGAACTGGGATGAATAAGAATTGCATTGCCAGGAGAACAAAAACTGTGAGCAAGAATTAGCTGAGATACATAAGTCAACTTCAGACAGCTTAAGAAAACTCCAGCTGAATTGTTCAGGCAAAGTTAATTTCACCCCTAAGACTGAGCTGCTTGTTAAATCACTGAGTATGAAAACCAACACACAAACATATATTCATTTCACAGATTCCATTAAATCAGCTGAGTTTCAGTAAAGCACAACTTCCTCACCTCTCTGGGATAGCTCTCTTGGTGCTTTTCCTGTTAATGTGAAACAGGTAAAACATTAACCTCAGCTGGGAGACCAATGTGAGCAGAAAGGCAGAGCAAGCAGTGGTTCCTCCCTGGGATACCCAGTGCCCAAGGGATGGACAGGAAGGGGATCTTCTGAGCAGAGAGAGAAAACCTCCAAGCAAAGTCTGAGTTCATTTTCACTGCACACCACCACTGAACATGAAAAATAACAACTGCTCTTTGTGAGAGATGTACTTCGGAATTTTCTCAGAGGATACACCTCAGAGAATACCACTGTCAGTGCCAGAGAACAAGGGTTTTGCAGGTCTCTTTGGAAAACCACTATCTTCTTTATGTTGCCAATTCCAAAGGAATATTACATTAAGCCTTTAAGGGGCATTCCTAGTTGTAACCAGTATGATTTGATAGAAATTCAGGGACAACATGGCATGATTAGATCAGACAAGATTCAAAGAATGAGAATATGGCACAGAAAGTATTGACTTTGCAAAGTCAAACTGCAATGCCTGAAATCACTTCCACTTAGCAGATGCAGTGTACCAAGACTTGAAATCCAGTACAAGAAAGTCTGGGTACTGATCCACAGAGTTCACCATATACTTAAAGGCATAAGCAAACAATTCCTGCCTCTGAACACATCTCCAGAATTCCATCAAGATGTCAGATGCCTGCTGTACTTTCAGCTCCCTCTACAGTGGAGAGAATAAATCAAAAAGATTGCGGATCTCCTTGGCACCTTTACAGAGTGCTGTAAGTACCTGGGCTTGAAAGAAAGATCTTGACTGTCAAAATTTCTTTACGTATAATCTCCATACATATTTGAATGGCAGAAGTTTTGAAAATTTACAGCCATTCTTGCAGATTAAGATGACAACTGAACCCAGCCATTCCATTTAACAAGTGTCACAGCAGTGACAGAGCTGCGTTTGAAAAGGGTGAAGGAAGGGTTAAATCAGTTGTCACTTGGTGAAATTCTGACATTGACTCTCCTGTAGATACTTGGCTACCAAGGGCAATGAAAAACTGTGGTGGCATTCACTGACCTTTCCTCCACACCTAATGCTGCCTGACAGAAAGACTTAACCTAGTCTGTCAATTATAAATTGCCACTCTGCTCTCACTCTGATCAACTAAATCATCTGAGATATTAAAAACAAAACCTCCCCTATACCTGCCTTGGCAATAAGTCTCATGAAAACATTCATTGTTGGGTACATTTTTGAGCTTGCACCAATCTTTTACAGCTGTGATAAATCACTGTTACAACAGTTTGTGTGACTGCAAATTTATCTTAAAATAGATGAAATCACATTTCCAGTTATGGCTTGTACTACAAAATAAGATGGTTACTCTTGTAAACCTTTTAAAGGCTATTTCTAGAGCCAATTTCAGAACTTTAAAGACCTACTGCTGGTCCTAGAGCCTGAAATCAGATACTCACACAGCTATAGCATCTGTTTAAGTTCAGCTGAGAAGAAAGAGGAGAGGAGGAGAATAATATTAATAAAATAGCAAAGTTAATGCATAACAACTTCCTGAAAGGATTTGGAGTTGAACTGAGTAAGAAAGTCAACTACCAATCTCATTTGGAGAATGTCAACAGAATATAAAAACCACTGAGGATGCAATTAACACCACCTGACCCAGCAACACAAGCATCTTCAACATTTTATAGATTGCACCACAAACACTGATTCTCTCCATAAAAAAATAGTGCTTTTCAGAATGTCAAACCTGGTTATTTTTATTTCAATTGAAGAAATATGAGTTCTTTTTCTTCAATTTATCTCTATTTTATAGGTTTACAAATCCTGTGACATTAAAGCAAGTCATAACATTCTCTTGCATGTGAGTATAGAGCAACAACCATAGGGCTGCTCTGTACACTGTATTTTGCTTTTTTTTTTTTGAGACACCTATTTTATCTTAGGTATTATTTATCCTTTTATACACTTATAGACTGAAAAGAGTATTTTTAGAAGGCATTTAAAAACTACAGGACTGTCTTCATACCTGAGCCTGACACTTTCAATGGTGTTGAATCCTACTGATCTAATACTAGGGTCTCACTGAAATCTAGATCAGTTTAGAAATCTCTTTACCCACTTCTAGGCAATTGATCACCATAATAAACTATTTGCTCAGATATAAAATATTCTCAGAATACCCATTTTACCAATGCAGAATATCTACCTATGAGCTTTGGAAACCATCATCAGGGTAAGCTCAGCTCAGCACCTGAGGGAAGTCTCTTTATCTTTGTGAAATGTGGAAGTGAGGTCCTGGACTACAGGCAACAGCCAGAAGAGAGCTAGGGAAGAAGATCCAGGACACAGGCACTGAGAGTAAATAACAGGATTAGATTGAAATTATAAAAGTGAATTCACTTTCTCACACTTTTTAGGTTTAAGTATTCTCTGCAGAAATGCCCAAGAGACAGATGTTTTAATGAATGCCCCAGCAAGCTTCACCAAATTCATCAGTCAAATAAAGAGCAGATGTAATAACCTAACAAGAGGTACCTCACTTTAACTACTTGATCACACTTCTTCTAAAGCATTCATGGCTGCAATTTTATCCAAATGATACACCAGAACTATAAAAAGCTCCTTGGCCTGCAATCTGGATCATCTCACTCCCATCTGTAAATCATCAGCTAACCACTGACTAATCAGCAGTTACATGCTTTAGGTAGCAATTTATTCCATAATTTTGAAAAAAAAAATACATACAAAATCATTGTGGACTCTAAGAGGCATACAGAAATAAGATTTCTTATTTAGTTTGAATACAATTTAAATGACATTGTCTGTATCAATAAGCTTATGCAGTACATGTGACACTAGTTTATTTATATTTATTTAAATTTGCCACCAGATTTTATAAGCTGTATTAGCCCAAGGCATGTAACATTCATACAAGAAGTAAAATTTCTGGCCACATAGTTTATATTCCATAATTTTGCAGCTGCATAGTTCAGAAAGAATGAGTAGTGAAAATAACTACAAACCACAACTAGCCTCATCCATTCCCAAATGCATTATCACTTAAAGAAGTGAAAATTCCAGTATCTTACTTTCTGACACGCAGCATAACTTAAAAAGATAAAAAAAACAACAACAAAAAACAAAACAAAACAAAACAAAAAAACAAAAACAAAAAAAAAACCCACCACCCCACTAAGTTGGCATTCCAAGACTTGGTTCTTTTCAACATTCACTCTGTTCCCAGAGAAAGCTATCAAGCTCCTAATAGTTCCATAAGATCAAAATAAAGGTGGAACTCTTGGCCATACTGCTTTGGAACATTAAGTCTGTAAAGTAGGCGAAGTATTTTATATACTTACAGGTGGTTTTGATTCTATAATAAAAGGAATTTCAGTTCCTAAATCCTGCAGTGTTATTATGAACCTTTAAGACAGTTTGCTAAACTTCAACAATGTGCCTTTAAATTCTTTCAGGTTTCCTACTATGTTTAGAGAGAAAGAATTTTCATAAGGCTGATAAAATTTTCCTAAGCTATATAGTTTCATAAATATGTTTTTTTGAAGAAAGAAGAGCTCTTGAACTTGAGATGGGCAGCTTTTGAATCCAGAAATTCAATTTCCTTAGAGAATATCTGAAAGCCACATTACAGGAAGCTATGGTTCCTGACTTAAGGGAAGTGGAGAGAATGAAAAAGTAAAATAACAAAATGTGCAGCTGACCTGAACCTGCCAAAAAAATCAAAATAAATATTACCCTGCATATATTGTTCCAAGCACATGTTGCATTATAAACAGCAGCTGGCAGGCACCAATAAATAAAAAGGGTATGAACTTGGTTTAATATGTCTACACTTAGCAAATTATCAAAACAAAACCAGCAGCGTAAGCTATTCTATCATAAACTATTCATAAGGGTTCTCTTGCATTTTCCTTACACTTCAAATTAATTTCTGATTGCTTTTGCTACTAAACAAGTAAATATACATTAAACATATTTAATACATACAATAATATATTATAATAATTATGATAAGTAAATATAAATGTACACACAAATTTAGGCATTATCTTAATGATAATATTGTACATTGACAAATCTGTTTCTACATGTGAAGTACTGCAGACTTTATAGACATAAAAAAAGCCCCACATTGCTTAAAGTCTGTCCTGGCTAAACTTGTTACTCCAAAGTGTCAATTAATGTACCTGCAGCCCTTTCAACCTACCCCAGTGTAAACACATTTTTTCTCATTGTACATTTCTTTTTCCAAATTTCCTTTTAAAGCATTATATTTTCCGCTCTGACAGTGTCACTCCCTGTTTATATCTATATATAGATATAGTTCATACAAGTATACCAATTTGTCTTATATCAACTAAACTTACTGCTTCATCTAGTTCTATTTCAGTCAAAAAACTTTCAGCATATTAAACTTGGTTTTATTTATTATACTGCAATGGTAAACATTTTTGAAAGTAGTATTTTTCATACATTATATTTGTGCCATACTTAAATTTCACTTCCTTAACTTCAACTCCATTCCAATTTCACTGAAAGCCCCCTCTGAAGTTCACTGCTCATTATATCCTGTCCATGTGTTTGTTTGCTCTTTATGTCGATGCATCCCTGTTACTCCCTCTCACCTCACCAGGGCTGATGTTTTTATTCAGTCACCAAAGTTCAGAGTATTGAGTTTTTCCAGGTTCATTTGGGTCAAATAAAGGTAAGAAGGGCTATAAGTAGTCATTAGACAGTCGAAGTGTCAGAATTAACAGATTAGATTTTCTTGTTCAAACTCAAATATTATTGCAGCACAGAAAAGGAAAACCAGAAGCTTGGTCTTTCATAATTAACTGATTTGGGAAAATTATTTAAAAGGTTGTTGTTTTTCACAATGCAAAACGTTGCTAAATTACAAAATGTATTGAATGAAATTAAAGTAAAAATTGGGGGTTTTATTCCAGGAGTGCCCAACAGGCAAATAATGATTTTCATCAGAACTCGTTAGATACAACTGCAAAACACGAATAGTTTGAAAAAACCAAGCATGCACTAAATCCTGACAATCTTTATGCCTGCCAAGGATAACATTTGGCCCTACCTCTTCTCTCCTGAGAAATAAAATAAAAATTTCACTTTTTCTGGGTTCAGTGCGTAAGTATCTAATAAAAATATCAAAAATAATGATCTATGATAATTACTTGTATGTAAAAACCCCACCCTGCCACTAAAGTACTTTAAAATATGTTCTTCATTTAATTCTCTTCTCTCCTAACATACACAGTTAAAATGCATATTCATACATCTACATGAAAATAAAATTCAAGATAATTTGGATATGTCAGCATCAAAGAGGTTTCTTATTTCTTTACACTTGGAATCTCTCCATGGAAATTAATTCATTGGAACTATTGGTTTCCTTCTGGGAATCATTTTTTCTGGTCTCCAGACTTTCAAAATATTATTACTGTAATTAACATGGATTTGAAGGCTTGATATTACTGCATTGCTTTCAAAGTCTACTGAATACCTTGTACCAAACAACTTATTCATGGAATAAAATGACAGAGGCAAACTCAGAACCATGTTGATCCAATACAGCAATCCAACAGCTATCACACATTAATCCACCTTGAAAAGTTATGATTTTAATTCTTCTGTAAGAACTGCAGAACTGAAGCAGTACTTAAAAATCCTTGATCATTTTAGCATCTTTGGCCTCCCTGCCTACTTCTCACATCATTTATGAAACCCAGCACATCTTCATGGTACTTCATAAATAACCAATAATGACAACTTTTCATGCAGAGGCAGTTGAATCACCAGAGCATATTTGTTCACATCCATCACATTCTTATCCTTAACTAACACTGAGGACTGCACCTGTAATTTTTAATTTATAACTCACTATCTGAAGACATCACTGTCACTCCCCTTATGCTTATTTTCCTCATCAGAATCTCTTTCTCCAGATCAACATTTTGATGCAGAGAAGGAAGCTGCTTTTTCCAGCTTGGATTCAGACAGGCAGGAATGGACATCAGAGCTGACCAAGGAGGTCCCAAATCCTTACTAAAATGGGATGTGATCCCAGCTTCTTCAGAAGATGAGAACGACTACCCAGCAAGCACATGAACTGCATAAGAATTTCACAAAAGCAAAGCAGCACAAAGTATTTTTCTTAAGTGTGTTACGCATATTCCAAGGTACAATTACTAAGCACTCCTGTGGCTGCCAGGTTTATTTTAGGCTTACCTTGTTGTAGGTAGTAGGCCAGACTTACTGTGGTGGTGCCAGCTACAGCTGGAAATCCATCTAGAAATATTAGGTTGGTCACAACTTAAACCACTCCAACAGAAAAGGAAAAAAAAGGGAGAAAATTCCTTTCCTACCGTCTTCTATGAAATATAATTCTCCTAGAAACAAATACATCAGCTCTTCTTCCAAGCTAAGGAAACCTTGCAAAGAAAGCAAAGCTTTGACAACGTAAAACTTAACTTATTTATTTAAAGTTTGTCCATTCAGAATGTTTAACCCTAGAGGTAAAGGGTTTTACCAAGATTTTTAATCTCTATTTTTCAGTTTAAATGCTCCAAGTATCTTGTATCTGACATACATGATGTTAAAAGTCACTGTAGTAAATCAAGCTAATGTGAATGAATCTGTCTTATGAATCAAAGCCATAAGTTTTCAAAGGTTTTAAGTAACAGCTGTGATGAAGCTGTTTCTTGTTTTGCTGTTCCTTTTTACCCACACAGCTTTTTAATTTATGTCCTGGTCACCAACTGAAGTAATAGGAAATAATAATATAGCAAGATACAAAGTAAAGCAATTTGAAAATAGAACTTGTTCCTCCCTTTTCAAATACCTTAATGACTTCAAAATGCACTACCCATAATACTGGCGAACAAAAATTACTTAGCTGATTTTTTTTAACACTTCTGAAAGCCTCTCACTGTTGCTATTTCATATTATATTCAACAAAACTTTCAGTGAATATTTCAGAGGTGATCCCAGCAAGTACACAAAAGCACACAAAAGCATTCCACCCTGGCACTAAAAGATGCAGAATTAGTTCACCTTCATGAGCTCAGTTCTGCCATAGAAGGACAAAAATACTACACACAGACACAGGGCTACCAAGATGTGATGTGCTGACCTTGCCTGGACACCTGGTCCTCACCAAGCCGCTTGATCCCTTCCCTTTCCAGCAGGACAGGAGAGAGAAAATAAAATGTAAAATGACTCGTAGGTTGAGATAAGGCACTTTACTGAAACAAAAGTGAAAATTTGTGCATGCAGAAGCAAAGAAGGGAGAAAAAAAATGATTACTCCCTACTTCCCACCAACAAGTGATGTTTAGCCACTTCCTGGGAATCAGGGCTTCAGCACAGGTAGCAGTTGCTCCAGAAAGCAAACAATGCAATAACAAACACTCCCCTTTCTCCTCCTTCCCTTGGATTTTATATCTGAGCTGGTGTCACATAGTACAGAATATCCCTTAGGTTAATTTGGGTGAGCTGTCCCAGCTGTGTCCCCTCCCAGGATCTTGCCCACCCCCAGCCTCCTGATGGGGGGAATGTTGGGGAGGCAGCACCGATGCTGTGCCAGCCCTGCTCAGCAACAGCCAAAACACTGAGGTGTTCTCAGCACCTTTCTGGATACCAAAGCACAGCACTGGGAGCGTTGCCATGGGAAAACGAACTCCATCTCAGCCAGACCCAATACACAAGAACACTGAGGAGTATTGTATACACAGATAACACAGAATCCCTCCGGATTCCTGAACTAATATATAAAACTATGTCAGGTAATTTTCAGTTAATTTTCAGGGCTGTAAGCTGGCCAGAGCTCTTAAGATCTGCCTAACTCCTTTGCTCCCAGGCAGAACTCAAAGGTCTTTCAACTAAGGAAGACAAACCAGGAGTAAGAAGGGGTTTATCCAGACCTCTCCATGTCATTTCTTTCATACAGTTAGAGGGAGAATCTGATGGAGGTATTTTTTGCTGTTTGATAAATTTTTTTTGAAAATTCTTTGTGTTTCATTTGTATCAAAACCTCCACCACCACTTCTAACCTTTTGGCAACCACCACGGTGTCCCCATGCCTGTCTCATTGAGTTCAGGACATGAGCATGCTTTGAATGGAATCCTGTTCATTCCCCCTCTGTGCTTTGGTTTGTGGCACAACACTGCCTCCAAGGACACTGATGGGATTTCTTGTGGGTGAAATCAAGTTCAAGCTCTGCTCCAGGAGTGCATCTAATGCCTTTCAGAATGAGAGAAGCGCTCAGTCTGCAAGACCAGACTAGAGCTAGTCTGAAATTAAACACAAATACACATTCCCCTTCATCCCCAAACTATGTAAAAAGGAGTTCTACAGCAGCATTTCATATCCCAGAAATCTCTCTGGGATGGATGCTCCCTCCTCATCACCAGCTCCTTCACCCCACAGACCCACAGCACTGGTCGTGTTGGAGCTGGGAACAAATGCCCTGCTCAACCAGGCACCTGCTGACCATCTGCCCTGCTGCTGGCTGGCAGGTACCTGGAGACCCCAGGTGACCCCAGCTCCACCCCAGGCAAGATCTCCAGGCAGAATAAGGCACTGTACCTTCTTGCTCTCAAACATCATCACAGAATCTTCTACATTTTATGTCGTGAAAAGGAAATACTTCCTTCTGATCATCATCACCCTCATCCCAGGGGATGTCAGATGAAAATACAGGCAATAACCACAGGAGAAGCTCAATTAATTTACTTGCAGATTACTGAGCTTCCATAGTTGGCTGGAATGCCTTGGAAATATTGAAAACCCATGACAAGTGACCTTCCCCAAACCCCACCCTCTCACACCTCTGCCACAATCCCCACAGACCCGTCATTCAGTCGGGCCTGGAAAAGCGATGCAGGGATGCTCTTGTTTATCATCAGGAGCTATTGCCATTTTATCACATTATCTGTGACCTCTTATGTTGGAGTCTGAGATACAGTGTGTATGCCCTTGTAAAAACAATAAATTCTTTGGTATTTCCATTACAGCATGTGCAAAAAACCCAGCACAATCATTCTTCTTTGTATCACTGTAATGGGAGAAAATGGCAATGACATGATAGGGAGATGTAAAAATGCAGTGAGACTGAAAAGAAGCACAGATTATCATTAAACCCTACCTCTGACAACTAGAGATATACCTGAAGGATGGTATTCCACTGTATTGACAATGGTCATCTGAATCTGTACAATATTTAGCAGTTTACTGCTTTCCTACAAGCTACACATCACCACTGCTCCCTCTAATTTTTCTTTTTTTCCTGTCATCTCAAAAATAATAATCCCACAACCAAAATTCATACTTTCCAAATGACAGAATTCAGAGACATATTCATCTAGAGCACCAACACTCTGACTCCCTAAGGTGCTTTGTTTTGTGGGGATTTTTAACTATTCCTAAATACTGAATTTCATTCATTAACACCATCTAGATGTGTTTCAACAGAACCAAAAATGACAGTTAGCAATCAAAGTACAACATGCATCATTTGTATCATAAATAAAACAAAATTTTCATTTGCTTTCAACTACACTTTCTGATCAAAAAATACTACAGATAAAAGTATAAATTTGGCTTCAGACAAGATGACAGATTCTGGTAAATGCTAGAATTAAGTCAATGTGCATATTGTGTAGAGTACTCAAACCAGAAAGCAAATACTGTAGTATGGCATTTTTGTCACAGACTATACATTTCTTACGGTAAACTTAAAAATTTCATTTTGAGTATCTTAAAAAATAGCAAAAAAGGAACATTATTTTATAAAATGGATCTTGACTTTGAATGCTGAACCAGTTACAAAGAGCTGATTTCTCACTATAGAAAATGGGAATTTATCTCTCTCACAAACATGATTAAAATGAATCAAGTACCATGCTCTCATCTTGCACAAAAGGAACTATTGATGTATTTCTGTCAGACTGCTATGAGCAGGTTTCCCCATTCTATATTCATTAAAGTAAGATCTTAGTCACCTTGAAAGAACACAGAACGTGTTCTGCACTTTCTGTTCTTGACAAAAGTCCCAGAAACTGCAACTATCACTCTCACCAGGCTCATAATGTAAGTGCTTAAATATACAACTGATGTGTCCTGGGAAGAATTAAATTCAGAAAAAGCTTGTTTAAAGTCATTCAATATCCTTTCATTTTATTAGTAATCCCCAAAGTATAACTTTTGCTACTCATGTGCCAGCTCCTATTGTCAGTTTGTATTTTCTCAGCTTGGCTATAGTCAAGATTTATTGACAATAACATTTGGACACATACTCCATCAAAATGCTGTATAAATACATACTGTATTAAATAAGTCTTGCAATCTTTGATCATACATGCTGTACCATAAACCCTTTTCATACAGACTCCATTAATGGTGACACTAAACTGATGTGACTTTAAAAAGTTTTTCCTGTGACAATGGTACCTGTTTGAAGAAATGGGCAGCAACATTAATTTTTACCAACACCAGAGAATCAGGATAGCATCTGGAGAGACTACACAGGAAGTGAAGAGCTCCAAGTAGTGGAAGGGAACAGCAGCTTCCTTTAATGCCTGCAGCATGGATGCCATAAAAACATTTCAAGGTCCTGCTACCGAATTCTGGCAAAGGACTTTGGTCTTGAATACTTTTATAATGGTTTGCACATTGTCTTAGAAAGCCAGTTTAAGTCACAGAGGAGAAAAAAGCTTGCTTCAAGTGTTACAAACGTTTTGTGAGGTTTTTTGGTTTTTTTCATTTTTAAATATAACCTTTCCCCCAGCATATGCATCACATCTCAGTTTAATTCCAAATGATTAGTGGCTGTTTTACACAGCAGAAAGCTGAAATCTAGCTGCATCATGAAACCCACTCCCTTTATCTTCACTTTAAAACTTGAAACAGCAGTAATTTAATTGTCTAGAAAGTAAAAAACTGCCAATATTAAGATTTCTCTTTTCCTCTAATACTTTGGATTACTCCAGTGGCATTTGAATTTTCATATAATATAATGTATATACACATACCTGTTACACAAGAGAACATCCATCAATAAAACAAAAGTAATCCTAGATTACATAAGAATTTACCAGTGAATCTTCAGGGTGATTTATATGGTTTTTTTAAACAGTTGTCATTTTGGTAAGCAAAATACACTAATTTTGCACACACATGATGTAACTGCAGGTTCTCCAACTATCTGTAAGTTTGATTGAAAGTGGTATGAAAAAACCAGATACCTAACTTGTTCAGTCTGGGTTTATAAATTATAACATACTGCTTTCATTGTTGCATAAATTATTTTTAAAAGTACTAAGAAAGTCTAAGAGGAAATCTTTTTAAAAAGGCTAAAAGGTCGCATTTCCTAGTACAGGAAAGAAACAGTGCCAAATTACAGAAATAACTTTTTCTTTTTTTTAATTTAAAATACAAGGTACAGAAGAAGAAGACCTTCAAAACAGTAGCTACTGAAACATTAAACTTAATGAGCAACTTAAAGATCAAAGGATGGTAACATTCAAATCACAAAGCTCTTCATGACTTTCATCTCTGCAATAAAGCTGCTATACACTGACTTAGAGCTATACTGGGTTTTAGTAGCATCCCCTTTACCAACACCCACCACTCAATTAAAAAAACTAATGGCAGCAACAGACAGGGAGAGCAGAAATACAGTTCATTAAAGAAGAACACAGACACAGTGATTCTCTTTAAATGCAACTTCTTATGCTAGTATCTTTTTTGTGGTCAGTATGTTTTAGGTAAAATGGCAAGGGTTAAGTTTGATGGAGAAACTGAATTAGTTGTGCACAATCAAATAATAAACAAACACCATAAAAATCACTGTGTTTCACATCTCAAGAGTTAAATTAGAGCCAGAGTATTTGGCAGAATTCAAAGCAGAACCATTCACAGATAAAGTACACCTGGTGAACACGTTTGCCAGTGTCAAGCCAAAAGACACTTGGAAACTCTCCAGCCTTGAGTACTTCCAAACACACAGTGTACTACTGTACAGTCAACAACACTGTTTTGATACTAGCAGGATTCTACTTCTGTATTAAAAACAATGAGTCACATGTTTACAAGTACTGCACCAGACTGGCAGCTTCTACCACACAGAAAGAAACGTTGCTTAGATTGTCGTGGTGTTTCTATGTCCAAACCCTAGAGCACTGAAATCGTGGGTTTGGTACTGTTCGTGTAAGTACAGGGGAATACATGCTAGATTTTCACCAGGTCATTTATTTTAATGGCCACAAGAGACAATGTGATCACAAAGCTAAGAATCCCTCCCAGTATAAACACATCAATCCACTAATTTCTTGAAGTTTTACAATATTCAGTCTTAATTTAAGAAGGTAAAAAGTTTCCATTACAGTTTCTATGTCTTCCAACAGTTAATTACTCTCTCTTAGATTTTCACTGGCATTCTTATTCTGACTTCATTTGTTTTGAGTTCTCAATAACTGTATCTTATTACTTCCCAAATTAAAACATCTTTAACATCAGACATCTTTTTTTTCTGGGACATGATCAAATAACCTCATAACCTCAAACAAGTAAAACAGATTTATGAGAACATATTCAAGGATACAGAACAGATTTTGTAGTTCCTAAATCATGCTTGAAACTAAAATGTAACACATTTTTCTGGTCATCTTTTTCTCGGTAGCAGCAAACAAAAGTAACACTCCTTAATTCTGCTTTTTATTCCTCACTTTTGGATCCAAGATGATATTATCACTGCACTTTTAGTAATATCACTCCAGGAACAGATGTTTAACTGATTATGCACTATTATAATTAACTGCTTTTCACTGACACAATTTTGGAACTGTTTTCTGGAACATGCAAATGCAAATTATTTTCTTTATTCTGGAGGTATGACAACATTCTTGGCCATGTAAAAATGAATGCTGATCTATTGAGTCCAACTCACCAAGTGATCCGTGTTACTCTGCAGAGCTTCCCCAGGCTGTAATCACATCACCTGACTCTGCCTTCTGAGAACTTGGTGGGTTCCATCTGGATTGTGCACAAATACAGCAACAAGCCATCAGGAGCAGGTCAAACAGCAATCCTTCTAACTCTGACCTGTCCCCAACAGTGGTCAAGTTAAGACATGTGAATACAAAACCACAGTAAGAAGCTCTGCAGGTAACCTACTTTCAATTTCTTATGAAACTTCAAAAATTTGGTGCCCCCTCAGTCCAATAATATGGAAAACAGTGAATAATGTTCCCTATTTACTATTAACACACTCTAGAGGATTTCAGGATAAAAGCCCCTCAGCTGCTCATCATTCCTCACACACAAGCTTTCCCACAACTCTGCAGATTTCTCTAGCTTTCCTTGACCTGTTATGCCATTTTGACATGGAGGAATCAGAGCAGTGTCAGAATCAGTGTCCAAGATGCAGGAGCACCACTGTGGGCTTACACAGCAGGAACAAGATGCTTTATTCTGTCATGCATGTTGACTACACTGAGTTTTCCTGAGGATACACTGAGGTGTATCCTGCCTCCAGAGCATCACTCCTGCAGCTAAGTACTTCATTCACAGACAATCAATGTGCAAGTTAAAATGTTCAAAACATCCCTTTTCACTTAGCATTTATCAATGCTGAGTTTAATCTGGATTTTATAGGATTCTCCTTCCTGATCACTTAAATTTACAGATGAAAAACAGAAAAGCAGAGGAGGAAAAGACTTGGACAGTGAATGGAATATTCATAAGTTCAAGACATCAATATTTTCACCCCTATTCTTTTAAACATTAACAAACTAACCTTAATAAAATATTACTTGTGCAGTGATCTATATGTCTTTTTCTGCAAAGTAACTACTATTAAATACAATACAAAACCAGAAGAAAAATAAAATACTACTTTAACACAACACTTGCAAGCTCAAAGTGAGCACAGAATCCCCTATAACCACTCAGGGCTGGGGAACCCATCAGGACCCCACAGCATCCTGCACTTCTCTGACTCACTGTCCACAACAGGCACATTTCCCCAGACTGGACAAAGACCTTGGCAGAAGAAATCTGTCTCTGATGGCTGGGCAGGATGTTCTCTGTGCAGTCTGTAAATCTCCAAACCATGCAGGCAGACTGATACACAGAGGAAATTATCTACATTTTAAGCACTTTGCCATGCTGTAAAAAGCACCCAGTGGATGGGTTGTAAGCACATAAGTCTGCCCCTGAACATCTCGTCTTTCAGGGTTAATCTGGCAGACAACAGGCACCTTGAAAAGCCAAAACTGGCAAAGGCTTTCCTGCTGAAGGCTCGAGGACTCTCCTACTCCTCATGTACTGGATGGTGGCTCCCATAATTTACAAGTTAAAAATCAAAACCAAAAGCTCTTCTCCCAAAAAAGCAAACCCAAGACAGTCAGCAGTAGGGCACAAAATCAGGAAAATGGTGCAGAACAAAGTAAAAAATAATAGGTAAAAGCCCAGAGACAGGGGTGAAACACAGGGTTTGTGGCCAGATGTTCAGAGAGGATCAGCCTCAGTCCCACAGAAATAATGGGGAGAGACTACACCAAGGAGGGAGCATTACAGAGAGACTTAGAGACTGGCTAAGAAGTACAATCCTGTATAAAATAAAATCATCAATGTTTGTATCTTTTTTCTCCCCCATACAAAAAATTCAGGCTCAAAATCAGATTTTTTCCACTTCTAGTTTCATTCATGTTCTTCCAGTCTCAGATAAATAGTGTTGTGGCCCATATACAGTAATTAACAAAATCTACTCATTTTCTTTCAGCAAATAATAACAATAGAACGCAGTAAAAGACAAAAGTGAAGCGTAACTCAGTTATCAATCAGCAGAGTCAAGCTGCAGTCTTTCTGAACAAATACAGTGCCAGCCTCAATAACCAGTGAAACTTACTTTTAACAGCTGAAAAATGAAATTAAAAAGGACCAATGACCAATGTCTTCCGAAGCATTTACTTCCACCAAAACCTTTTCTCACTGGCATGCAGTTGTTGCAATTTTGCACTTTTTTTTCTTGCTCAGACCATCTCCCTCTGCTTTCTGTGGTGCCAACAACTAAACAAAGCACAAAACACTGGCCTCAACACACAAGGAAAATTGAAGATGCTCTTATTGTTCAGGAATACAGAAGGAAACAGGAAAATCTATCAATCTGACACAAGAAAACTAGGCCAACCAATGAGAAAGCTGACTATGAACTTTTATTCATTTTTCATTAATCCAAAATGTTAAAAGCAGGAATAGAGCTTCTTTTATTTTTCCTAGAAGACCAAAGCATTTTCCCATGGATTGAGTTAAATATAATGATATTGTTATAAAAATAAGTTTTATCACTGTTCTCTCTTCACAGTGTTGAAAAGAGAAGAAAGCATACTATTAGTAGAAAAAATTAACTTTAATTCCTTACATTTCATCACCCCCTTACCTTTCTTACTGAGAGGGACTAACAGGTAAAAAGAGAAAAGTAGAAATATACAGAGTCTCCTACTGAAGACCAAACCAGGTCCATCCTCCCAAGTTTGAGAACACACCAGCTCTGGCTGAAACAAAGCTGGAATTCAGAAATAAACAAAAGCAGGATGGTTCCTTGCCAGCAGGCAGTTGAGCCATGGGATGCTCCAAATGCAGGGAACTGTCATGGGATCTGCAAGGGCCTGGATCAGGCTGTGGAAAATCAATCCATTTCGGTAAATCAAATGCACATAAATCAAATTCACAAACAACTCTGAGCTGCAACAGGGACTGGAAGATCCTTGTGGAAAATATCACAGTGTTACTCGACTGGAGGCACCTGCTTCAAAAATTTTTAGTCTGGAGACAAAATACTGGGATATTCCATGGCTCTCTGGCCTGGTCCAGGACAGCCACATGTATTTTCATTAGTGCTCCAGACTCAGAAAATTAAAAGCTGTGTAACCATAAACATTTTCAAAGCCCATTTATCACATCTTCACTTATTCCAGAACAGTATTATTAACTAACAATTCACACAAAACATCAAGTTAAAACAGCCAGGAAACCCAGCTGCCACAGCTCCTTCCACTAAAGCTTTTCCCAAAGCTTTATTACCTGTTCCCATTTCTAAAAGGAAAAACCAGCCAACCAAAAAGGCTAATAGACTAACCAGTCATATGGAATGACTGGCTCAAAATGTAATTCAGTACCACCATTTTGACAGAAACTTTCAGAGAAAAAAACCAAACCAATTTGACTTAAGTGCTATTAAATAAATGATTACTTAAGGGATTTTATTTGTTTAAAACAATCACTCTGCTTCAGCTAAAGAAGTACTTTGGAAAGCCAGCATTAAAAAATTATTTGCTCTAATCTTTTCCAAACTGAAGCTTGGCATCTAATCCATCTTCATTACCAAATAGCAAAGTAACCAAGTATTCCATTTGTAGTCACAATAACAACACCAAAATCGTTGACCTGAGTTCTTCAAAGGTAACTACAGAAAACAAAACCTCAAACAGCATTTAATTACACAGAGTCAGGCAACAAACTCCCTTAGTCTTATTAAAAATATATGAAAATATATGGAGGGTATTTTCATATGAAGTAATTTCATCCAATTAGCAATACTGCTGTATTGCTTATTTAAAAAAGAGATGTTGTCCTAGTCAGCAAGTTACTGTTCAACTGTGTAAAGTTGTTATGAAAGTCATTCCAGACAACAATTCACTAATGGACTTGTTATTAAATATAGGCGCAAATGAATTAATTAGAAAAATAATCGTTTATTAGGAAAAAAATTATAATGATAATCAATAATCATGAACTACTTTACAGCAGTAACTTCATTTACTCTAAATGCAGATGATTATAATTTATTACATTTATTTAGCTCGGGGTTATTTTTTTGCTTCGTCAATCCATATTGCTGACTCTTTATATTGTTATTTATAAGTTTTAATTGTGTAGAAAGGGGAGAGAATTATGAATAGTACAACAATAAATTATCGTTAATATGTTTTTTCCCCCACATTTCAAGTCTTGGGAATTTCCTTTTTCATCCTTTTATTATAGAAGGGAAAGACAAAGAAAAGTGTTAGAAAATTTACTTTCTCTTTTTCTGCAAATCTCATTATTTTAAACAAAAAAAGAAATAAAGACACCAGAAGCAGAATATCTGCTACAGGTCCATAAAGACTAGCAAGCATACAAATATGCCAGGTGACTTTTAATTTAACAAGAACAGTTGGTGTTCATTTTGTACATATTAAGTCATAAAAATAAATACCAAACATCTACCACTGACATCCAAGTAATTTTCTGATGTTCATATCTCAGATTGGGGTATACCACAAAAAACAGGTCCTCAAACCGTGAAACCTTTAATTGACCCTACCAGCACTGGTGCTAAGGAAAGGAAAGCATGATTCACAGAAAAAGAACCCATAAAACCACAACTGATGTCTTACTGCTCCCACTGGACAGACTTAATATTCTTACCAGTCTCCCAACATTAGAGAAGTATTGAACTTCCCTCCACAAGACCCTGACATGATACAGCCCAGGCAAAGAGCAGATTAACTCTCCAAGAGCCTATTGTTCACCAGACACGGAGGGATAAAGAAACAAACCACTGATATTATTCTCACACGCACCAGCAGTTTAACAGCAACCTGAATATCTGGTGTCCTAACTCCCACAGCTTGACTCTGTTTTCCAAGCACCATGTCATCCAAATTCCTTTAGAAGTTGGAATATCTTACTTTGAAGAGTTACTTGAAGCATAATATAACAAATTTTGCTATTTTCCCTTTGCCACCTTGCTATAGGTGAGATGCTGTGTGACTGCATCAGGGAATCCAGTAGAACAAAACTCTAATGATGAAAATGTTGGTGAAACAGGATTCATTAATGCCTTCCCAATAAAAAAGCCTTATAATCATGACATCAATTACTGAGAGATCAACTCGTTGTTTTCTTCCAGTGGAGAGTTGGTTTCCACATATGCATTTTGACTGCTTCCTTTCCCGCATCCCCTGTGTAGTATGGATAGAAAAATGTGTTTTTTCCAAAATTAGCACATATTTGTCAACTGTTACAGCAGCTGACAAATAGCCATATTTCTCAGCCATAGCAGAGAACAGTTCATTAACCTGATCTAATTTAAGATAAAGATTTATGATAATTATGTGAATAATACTAGCTGTGTCACAGAAGAAATGGATACAGGCCCTTAAGCTTAGATTTGCTAATGTAACTTTCATTTTATGGCTCAAGAACTGCATGAAGAGTAACAGCAAACATTACAATTTCTTTACCACTATAATTATTTGTGTTACACACATTTCATAGTTTTTCATGGGTAGTTGCCATACTGTTTGAATGCTGCCACGAGGGTGTAGAGAAAACTGAAAATCAGACATTTCCCTTCTAAACAATACGCAATGCAGAGGATGGAAAACAGCTTTGATCATCGTGGCTGTTCCCTCTGATCGTCAGTGCCATGTCTGGTGGGTCAATATAAAATCACTGCTTGACACAACCACATTCAGACCTCTCTACTCCACTAGCTGCAGTTTAATGATAAGCTCTAAGGAGGGAGAGTTAGAGATTCAAAAGATTTTTCTTCTTTCTAAGTTGTGTAATAGGATCAACTCCATCTGCCTGGCCCCAATTCCAGGCACGGCTGAACTCCAGGACTTAATTCACATCTCTCTAAGGACCCATGTCCTTGCTCATTTCAGTTCCACTCAGCGAGTTCAGAAGAGAAGGGTAAAATGAGTCAAGGATCAAAGGTGATGAGGGAAGATGTAATAGAGGGTTTTAGAAAAGCAGAAGAAGCTGGGAAGTCATGCAAGACTAAAGAAGTGGTGGAGACCGTGAGCTGAAAGCAGAGCCTGCAGCACACGGCAGTGAGAGCGCAGAGGCTGCCACAGCACAGGAGCACAGCACAGGACCAAGAGCAGAGCTGGTGAGGAGGGAAATGGGTTCTTTACTTTTTTAGAAATGCACTGGCAGCCTGCAATTCAGATAATCAGCAAATAAAAACAAGATGCAGACAAGAAGGAAAAAACAGGCAAAGTATCAAGAATGATAGGAGTTAAAAGGAAAGGGTAGAACTGAAAGATTCTGGGAATACAACAGATGGGACAAAGTAAAGAGGATGGTCCACGGAAGACAAAGAACTAAGCATTTTTCTTAGTAGTGCAAAGTTCCCCAGACAGGACACATGTTAATGTATAAAAATTCATGAGTTCAGAGTTCACAGGAGTTAGGAGTGCTGGCAAATTTTATTACTCAAAATAAATACTACTTTTGTTTTGCTTCTCCATCCCTCTTAAATGCTTGTAAGTTTCCTGTTGTGCCAGATTGTGCCAGCACATTCCATTACTGAAATCTTTCCCAACACTTGAGTATATATCCTGTGAAAATTCTGTACAGCCTAATCTGGTAATAAAGTCTCTCACAGATTATGATCTCCTTCCACCCCTCCTCTCTCAAAGAAACTAATTAACGTACCATGCACGTTAATTTCTAATGCAAATATTTAAAAAAATGTTACCAGGGAACTACAAATATACAATAAAGTTATATTCAATTTTTCCATTATGTGTTTCTTCACATTTTACAGGCTTTATTTTGTTATTACTAGTTTTAACCTTCTTTTCCATTCTATGATGCATTTTGTTCATTTCTCAAGTCACAATACACATAAAACCTTTACCCTCACAATTAATACTTTTGATAGTAAAATAGGAGTTCTCTGGGAGAGGCAATCTCATAACATAAAAGGAAAGGTTTTACGAAGAGACATAATCTTGATTGCTATTAATTCTTCAATAAACAAGGAGAATCATAAATGTGAATAATTTAGAGACCTTGACTTACCAAGTTACTTGAAAGCCATAATGATACCTTAATAACACAGAAAATCCATTAAACCTCATTGTGTGTTGTACCAAGCCTACAGCAGAAATGCTGAAAACACAGGCCAGTGTCCTTCCATCCTCATGAGTTTTGATGAATAGCCCCTCAGCAAAGGCAAGCTTAAAATACAAGTTTAAAAGAATTTGCTTACTTATGCACAGCTATCAGCAAATCCAGATTCTATATGATGTAGGAACCAATCTCAGGCTTTTGCAAAGACAGGTCTGTGAGCATAACATCCCAAACCCCTGTGTGCCTGTGTTATTGGCAAAACTGTTTATGCATTTGACAAACTGCTGTTCAGATAAGATGAAATCCAACTAAGTAGAGAAAGGAAACTGTCAACAACTCTGCAAGACTGTAACAGAAATTGCAAAAGCAGAGCTTTCATGATGAACCATACCTTCAGAATAGCCTCAAATCAGTCCCAGGCATGAAAGCACAGTTGGAACTGATTTTAAGAGAAGGGTGAAGAATGGCATGTTGCCACAAGAATAAGAACAAAGCCTTAACTGTGTTCCCTGTATTACATAATTGCTAAAGTAGATAAAAAATGTTAATATTATAGATAATACCAAGGTTTTAGCCAAATTATATTTGACAAGTCTAGAACAAGACGGCAAACTTGTAACTGGCAGAAATTAATCACAGTTGACTGGATAAGTACATACCCAACATTTCATGGTTTGTATGTTTTTATTGCTCTCAGGGCTTGGATGCTCCATTAGAAACATGGAAAGGGAGGAAGTTTAGAATCAATAGGTTATTTTTTCCACAAAAATCTAAGTCAAATGGCAGAACTAAGCAACTCTTGAAAACATGCATCAATATTATTGAGTAGTGAAAACTAAGCTGGCAGAAGCCCTGGCTCTCAGGTGTGCCTGGCCAAAGGGGGTAAGGTGCAGATACACAAAGGTTTGTTTCCTATTGGCTGCTAGAGCAGATGTGCTTTGGGAAAGGTACTCTGCCCTTTAACCTCCAGATCTATGCCAGCTCTGCATTACAAAACCAAGGTAAAAGACATCAGTGAGGAAAGTAGGGATGGATAAGCCGGAACATGGCTGAATCCAACAGTGGCAAAATTTGTGATCACAAAGGGCCTCAAATAGGCAGAAGCTTTGCACAAAAATATCATTTTTCTTTGGCTATTTCTGCTCAGAAAGTTTCTGTGTCTGTTTTAACAGCAAAGTAATAAATGGGCTTCTAGCATCACAAGGGTTAATGTGATCCTATTGTTGTAAAGCATCTAACATTTAAATATTTGTGATTTTAAAACACTGAGGATGCAGAAAAAGGACAACATATATAAAATTTAAAACCTTTGGAGTTTGCTTTTAATAATACTCTTTGGATCCCTTCTTTCTGGACCTTCCCCCTTCACCTACCCCCTAACCATTCCACCACTCCCTACTCTTCACCTCATCTGGTATTTTATTATATTGTCAGGATATTTAGAAGGGAACAAGGAAAGAATAATATACTTCGAGAAACGTTCCAGAATGCCTTAAAAAAAAACTAAAAAAAAAAATCACATTTACAAATCTTTTAAGAACAATTCATTTTAAGGGATAGCAGTACTTTGGTCCCAAGGGCCAGAAATTCATGCAGCTTCATATAAAGGCAGATTCCATACACATAAATCACCTTCTCCCTGGCACCAGCTCACTGCAAGAGATGCAAATACATACACTTCAGAAACTGATTTCTGTTGCACACATCTTTAGAGCAATAAAATTAAATAGACTTTATTAATATTAGGCAAAAATAATAAAAAAACAAATATGAGAACCAACAAGATATTCTAAATCTCTTCCTGTTTAAGGCAAACAAGGTCAGTAGCCAGACAACTGACAAATTATACCGTATCATAAAAGCCAGCTTCATCTAGGACTGCTCAATAGGTATCAGATCATGTAGACTTAGATGATAAAAATCCCTTCCCACATGCATCATTTTCCCCCTGGCTATTCTCACCACTTTATTTTTACCTCTGGAAGGAAACTAAGTGAAAGATCACAATACTGCAAATTTCCTAGTATGCAACAAAAATAGGACTTGATTTCTACATTAAATTACCAAATTAATGAACTGTTCAATACTGTGATAATTTTATCTGTTTCCAGATATTCTTATCTCATTCTCTTACACAAACTACTTTCCTCAAAAAAAGTTACACTCGGACATAAAAGCACCAGGAAGATATATGGCACTGTTTTAACTCATGGCCATTACAGTTTAATAATAATAGAGAAAGAAGCATCAGGATGACTCATATACCTTTTAAAAGTTATGGTATATGGCAACTGTTAAAGTGGTGTTTATTGTATTTTGAACATTATTTGCTATGAGAGTTCTATTTTCCAAGCAGAATTTTCTTCAGACTCCTCCTGGAAGTTTTTACATTTCTATAATATAAAAATATTAAAAATTATATCATAATTGATAATATTATATATAGCATATCATATATAAGTATATATATAGTGTATACACACTCAAATATATAACATATAACAGATATTTATACATGTATATAGATATAAATATAAAAATGTATTCTATAAATATATAATTACATATGTATAATATATCATATGCATTATATATCATATATAATGTAATAATTGGTAATTTATATTTTTATAATATTATAATAATTTTCAATGATGCCAATGCATCAGTTTAATCAAAAAAAAGTCATTGTTTGGGAGTGGTCAAACAACTGATATTTTTCAGGTGCAGCTGTATCCTTGCCAGAAAAAAACAAACAAAAAAATGATATGTTATGACCACTCTAGATGTATATATAACATGAACTACCATGGAAGATTAGACTAATACTTGAGGAATATCTTAAGACTTTTCATCTCTAGAACCTCTGTCTTCTCCATACTTTGCTCTCCCCAACAATTTGTCCCACACCTTCCAAGTCTTTGGTGTATTTTATCAAGGCTTCCCTTTTAAAAGTTTCTTCCACAAACTGTTTTTTTTTTCTTTTTCTTTATTTAAGAGTTTCAGAGAAAGCATGTATAAATATGTATATACATATAAATAATGGAGCAGGAAACCTGTTTCTTATTCCCTTTTTCCTGCCACTTTGAGTGAACACAGTAAGCTAAGGTGACCAAGTTGAAAACGGTAACCAAGGTGAAAAAGTTTGCAAAAACCTTTACAACAAGAATCACCCTACCTTCTTTAATAATGCTCTTATTCACAAATTAGCAATGCTATGTTAGATCTCAAATCAATAAAGAAGAATATGTGACTTTTAAGACGTGCAAATAAAACTACTGAGTAATATTTTTTGTTCAGTCTTTCTTCAACTCTTTGTTTGCTTTGGCTAGCTTAAACGCTGAACTCTTTGGGACATAACATTTTTGTGATCTATTTTTAAAACAAGACACTTATATAAAATAAACCATATTGATATATCCTAAACTGAATAAACGTGTAAAAGACCAGACTGGACATGAAAAAAAACACAGTAATATAATAACTCTGAAGAAATTCCAGTGGACATGATATAAATGAATGTGACATGAAAGTAATTTTGGGACAGAGAAAAGTGGGGCAATGCTGCTTTCAGAAGACAATTTAATGTTTGTGAAGTGCTTTGAAGATGAACACCCTTCATAGGTATCATGGCCATGGATTACCATTGGAGTCATGTAGCCTTACTCTGAAATTGAGAATCTGAGGAACTGGAGACAACCTCCAATTCAAAGTCAGAAGGAAGGCCTAGACATAAAAAGTATGAAGAATCCTATATGATAAAGAATTGATATAAGCCATACAGTACCATAAATTTTCTTCATTTTTATTATGACAGTTTAAAATTACACCTTTCAATAGGTATATCTGTGGGTAAAATTTGTCAAAAATAACAATCATTGGTATACATCTTAGACTTTCTTTTGAATTGACTGAGGAAAAAAAAGTGATGCTACTATCAGAAACCGATGGCATTTATAACTTCAAAGTATACTGTGCCCAGTGATACCAAGACACAAATTGAGCTGAGAACTTCCAAGATTAAAAGCATAAAGTTTTTAATCCCACTTGACACGAAAGAAAAAGGTATGTAAGTAATCTACCAATATACTGTCCAGTAGAGAATCCAATCTGCTAATTCCTGAAATTTCAAACTGTAGAAGTTTCACATTGTAAAAAGCAGCAAAATATCTTTGCCACATAGCCCAGATTTCACTTAGTCAACTTAGTCAAAATTTTACAACTAACTTTTCCATCAATATAGAAGAGACAGATGATTGTAAATAGCCTTATTCCCTAAAGCTATACTTTAACAACCCAATCAAACTGATTAAAAAAAAAAAAAAGTATAATATTGGTTTCATACAAGAATTCCCAAGTATTCAACCAGAGAGTGTAAAATGAGAAAACTACATTATCCTGAAGTGATGACTCCTCCTCGTTGGGTCTCCACTTCATTGCCTACTGAGAGTGAAATAGTGAGAGTACATCCCATAAATTAGTGATTCAACAGCTGTATCCTTCATGAAAAAAAAAACAACAAAGTAATTCCCTTTCTCCACCCCATCCCAAAATACAAAGCAAGAGATGCATGGATGCATGTTGCAAATCCGTAAGGACTAGAATCCCTTCTAACAAGATACGTGCAAATACTTGGTGAAGGTACAGCTAAGTTTTTTCTTTTGATCCACATCAAGCACATGAATCCTGTTTCCAAAGCAGTAAAATACTAAATTAAGACAGTGAAACAGACTCCAGAACAAGGATTTTTTTGGTTTGTTTTGGGTTTTAATACAAAGTAAAGAGGAGAGAATAGGTGCTTTATCAGCTTATATTTTGATTTTCTTTCTTCTAGTGTGATTTTTTATCATCAGGAGCATTCAGACACTACTGAATAGCTCTAGTGTGCATATGATTTCAAAGAAACTCTGCAGACTTCCCCACCTCATAAGCTGGAAATAATTGGTCCAAACATGTCAGGAATAAGCATTTCTTCAGTGACCTCACACTAGTTTGTAGTCACTGTGTGTGATTGTGTCAGAAGTATTTCTAGTAGCAATAGTTCAGTACAGAAACACCATAGAGCCTAAGCTATCAAACCCAGACAAGGCCCATGGTCACTTAGGTGAAAGAACCTAAGCTACCAACCTCATGCTTCAATTAAGCTACCAAATCATAACTTGTAAGTTTGCTGATAAGCAACATTACTGAGCGTGTAAATGAGATGTTGGACATCTACATCTTCATCTCTTCAGAGATGATGCAGAGGCAATTCTCTTCCATCTCCACAGAGCGGTTATCAGAGTTTATCTTCGACCTTACCTTCCAAAAGATCATGGCATTAGGGAACCAGCAACCCTATATAATGAATGATCTGCCCCAAAGCCCCCAAAATGTTTATTACAGTGTTTCATTACAGTGTTACTGCATCTGAACGTATATTCTTTTATCCACCTCTATATTTCTTAATAGTTAAAGCAATCCAAAAGGTTATGCTCCATATGTTAAAACTCTCCTTCTCTCTGTGGGCCCATAAAACTGAATGGAAGCAGACATCATCTACCAGAATATTCTCTTTTGCCTGCGTCTCCTATGCAGCTACAAAAACAAGTGTAAGAGCGCTAATACTTGAACCCATTATCATTATTTTCTACAGCTGGCCAAATCCCACAAGTGTAACTTAATTCATAAAAAACAGTTTCACCTGGAAAATCTTTGACGTGTTCAATCAAATTGTCACCTGTATGTTCTAGCTGCTGAAAACTACTAACACAGATTTTATTTTTCTTTCCTTTTTAGCTACAACATTTAGCCTTAAATTTACTTTTCTGAAAGAAAAAAAAGACCACACCAGAAAAACCTTCTCAAAAATGAGAAGAGGGACTGTAAGAGAAATAGGGATAAGTTTATATGATACATGGTACTATACTTGTCCATGTAATGCAAAAAAATAATAGAAACTGTGTCTTTTATATTAACTAGGGCCAACTAAGCAGCTCTCAAGTCAAGAGGTATTTGTGACTAAGTTTAAAAAAAACTAGCACAGTACCTTTCTAATGAGTTTTGAGCAAGTGTTACCTGAAATGAATGTGTTTAGGGGAATAGGATCAAGTTTGCTACTGGTGCCTTAGATCATATGTATACAGGAGCAAATCCTCCCACCTACCACTTCAAACACACCACCTCCCCTGTTCATCTTTCCTCACTTCTGTTTCCAATTCAATTTCTTTTCACTGCAGTGAATACATACTTCTGTTGATCTCATGGTCAGCTGGATTCATTGACTGGTACTTACCTCAGCAAAAGTTCCTTAAAAACCTAAATAAGACTCTGAGACTCAACATTTAAGAGGAAAAACCATGCTGAGTGTGAGAGTTTCTATAGGTCTTTAACCAAGAGGAAAAAAATAGTTTCTACTTCCCTAAAACACTGACATTTTATAATTCTGGTGAGTACCACCTCTAACTAGTTATACAAACTATAGAATTAGCAGTGAACTTATCACTGAGGTTAAAACTTTCATTGGTAAGTAATGTAATACTCTAAACCAGCCTATCAAAATTTAGGAGGAAGTGCAATTATTGTATCTTGTATAGAAGCAGAAGTTTCCTAAATAAATAATCAGCATACTGATAATCAGCATCAAGTCACTCAACAGTTATAGCTAAAACTGAACTGGAGCATACACAGCACATCTGTACATTTACAAGCACCAGCTCCCCAGATGTTATAAATTACTATCTTTTCTCCTGAAAGTGTTGACTTAAAGAAAATGCACTGAACAGTGGAGATGTTCATAGCAGCAACTGTCAACAGAACTAAATTCTACAGTAAAAGATCTGTTGATATGTGTATGATCTAAAGGGTAAATGTCACAGAGCTATTACTGCTTGGGTGCATTACAGGGACATTACTTTCAGCTGTACTTAAGGATACAATCTCAGAAAGTTCTACTACCTTACTTACAACATACTATTTATTCAAGTTTAGCTATGTGCAACAGGCAACGAAGTATCATAACCTAATTTCTAGTTAAGGGAAAAAAAACAAACAAAAAAAACAAAACCAAAACCAAAACAAAATAAAAAAACCCCTACCGAACACCATACCCCGAGTAATTTTAAATTACCAGACAACTCTGAACGATATTGGAAATTTGGGAGTTTCATATGGTTGTACAGAAACTCATCTTTTAGAAGAGACATCAAATTCCAAACTTTATTTAGAGGAGACGAGAGAGAAAGGGAAAACCAGTTAATGACACAGCACTCCGGAAGGCAGTTCAGCGTTACCGATACCATTCATTTATTGCCCGGACAGTGTGAGCCCGTCCCGTTGCTGGCGGAGAGGGACACCGGAGAGCTCCATCAGTTCTGCCACCACTGACATCTCCCGAACCGCCGCCCGCAGCAGCGTGCAATTTACACCAGCAAAGCCCAGCTCCCCCACTTCGACCCAAACGCCAGCAGGACTTTCCCAACACAACACGAAAAAGGGAAAAAAAGAAAGGAGAAGAAAGACCAGACTTTTTAAGAGCAGGGGCAGGGCTGCAGGGTGCAGGGAGCGCTGTGCGGGCTCCGGAGCTGTGCGGGCGCGGGGTGCCCTGGAGCCCCGCGTCTCCCCGGGGCAGCCGCAGCCCGCGCCAGGTGCGCGCCGCCCCGCGGGCCGTACTCACAGGGACACGGTGCGGTTGGGCAGCACGGCGGGCTGCAAAGTTTCCACCAAGTCTCCGCCGGTGCAGACCACTTTGATGCGGAGGGCCGGGCGGCCGGGCCCCTTGGCGCGCTCGGCGGCGCAGAGGCAGCGGTCCACGATGAGGTCGGGGCAGTTCCTGCTGCCCCCGCAGAGCCCCAGCAGAGCGGCCAGCAGGCAGAGGCGGGGGCACAGCCCGCGCATGCTGAGCCAGCGAGCGGGAGCCGCCGGCTGCGGTGCCGCGCATGGCACGCGCCCGGCCGCGCCGCTCCGCGGGCCCCTCCACGCCTCCTGCGCCCACCCCGCCCCGCCTCTCGCTGCGGCCGGCTCCGCTCCCAGGGACCCCCCTTCCTCCTCCTCCTCCTCCTCCTTTCTCCGAGGAGCCGCCGCTCCTTTCCTGCCGCAGCCCGTGCAGCCGCGGCGCTGGGCGGACCCCGCGGCGCTCAGCGGGGCCCCCCGCCCGCCGGCAGCCGCAGCCCGGAGCGCCCGGAGCGCCGCTACCTGCGCTCGGAGCCTGCGGCGCTGCCAGCCCCGCGCCGGCTCCGCCGAAACCGGACAGATGCGCCAAGGACCGGAGAGGCGCGGCCAGCCCAGGCACGGGGCAGGAAACCGGGAGCTGGAAAGATCGTGTGGGTCGGGAATCTAGTTTTGAAAACAGCCACCTTTGCTAGCGCTCCTGAGTGTGCTAAGTGCTGTTTGCACCTATGGCTGTGGGAAAGGAGCTTCAGGACATGGGCAAGGGTCAGTGTAGACCAAGAGACGGGACAGTCCAGCCTCTGCCACCGGGAAGGGTCCATGCGGGTAGCTGACTTCAGACACCTCACATAACGCTGTGAACGTGACCTAAAGCAAAGGTTTGATCAGTAGTCAGACACCTCATCACCCAGGTCAACGAGCAGTTTCTTTTCTACTTGTATTTCTCTGTCATTTATGGCACTCGGTGGCTTTGGAGCCCTCCCAATAGTATTTTGTGATCTGACTAGTAACTTCTGGGGTAGATTTTCAGCATCAAGCAAGCTACCCTCTTGCTGGAAGTGACCAAAAAAATTCCACATTGTAACAGCAACTTCCATTTTTAATGGCCTTTCACTAAAAGAGCAGGTTCCTTGCCTTCACTTTCTTGATGGAGACTCACAACGCACCATTTCATTGCAGGATCTAGGCCAAAGTTAGTAATAGTCTGCCATAGCTATAAAGCTATTTCAAGACATTACTTGGGTTTTATAAAATAATATTGTATTATAGCCCCTCAGGGAAGATTTGTCTTGCACATTTGCAGTGCCTGTTATCGCTGCTGTCTAATACCTAATTGGAGCCTTTAGGCACTATAGTATTAATAAGTGATAGAAAGGGTAGTGCCCTTCTGAAATTCAGGGCTAATAGCAAAATTTTCAGGAATAATCTTTTTCTGCACAGTTGTTGATTTAAAGAATCATAAATATTACAACCTCTGCTCTTTTATTTTTAAAAGCAAAGTTGTGTAAGGCTTACTGGCGGGCAGCAAAATGGATTATATTTCATGAGACCACTCAACATACTATGGTTTCATGGTGTTATTTATCATAAAAAACCCCAATGTATTTAATTATGAAAATGCTCTTTTAGTTTTGAAAAATTCTGTCTCATCCGCAGTGTTTTTGAAAGTGCAGGTGAAGAATACGCATTTATTAAGATGGTAGCATAGATTTCATTCAGTTTTAACCTTGCTGAGAAGAAAAGGAATTTTTCAAACTCAGCCCTTAAACATATGCTAGCAGAATTTTAATGGTTTTTTCCTACCTCATTGATGCTGAAAGGTTTTTTTTTTTAAATACTGTTTCATTAGGGAATAAAAAGGTTTACAACCCTCTATCAAATTCTGTGGTAAAGGCAGAAAAGGAATTATTCAAAACATTAGAGCAAAAAATAAGAGGAAACTTCCCTCTGTTTCCAAATATATCTTTTTTCTTGCTTTATTACACATAAAGACAAAAAGTTCAGCCATCTTTACTTTTCCTCACTGACATCTACAAATATCAAGGTCAATGGTTTGTGATGTTAAAGGTTTATGATGATTTGAAAGCACAGATGATGGTTCCTGCCCTGAGACCTCACAGTCTAAACAATTGTCCAGTCAATAAAAAAGGACCTGAGCACCTAGAGAGCTCAGGGTTGCTTCAGTCGCTCCAGCCAGCACAGCAGAGCGTTTAATGCTGGCGGTCACTAGTCATTTTCACAGACCGTGAAAGATGCAACTCCCACCCACTCATAATATACAAACAACTAAATTTCCCATGTCTCAGGACAGCATTACAGTCCCAGACTCCTTTGTAAGAAGGGAAGAAAGAAACTCGTGGCCCTTTGATTTGAAAAGCAGCCAACATTGCACTGTGTTTGGGTTCCAAAGTGCCGGTTTTAGACAAACTTTGTGCAGCTTGGGTGCCTTTGGACACTTACACAGCAGATAGCTTGGGATGGGTCATGAGCTCCTTAGCTGGGGGTTGGTGTGTGCAGAGAGAGAATCATGAGTTTATTGTGAAGTCAAAGATACTTGGGGAATTTAGGTGTCTGTGCTGTTAAACAGAACAGAGAGATTTTTTTAATTCGTATTTGAAGCCTTCAATTTCTCCTAAATCTTTCTAAATCTAGCTCAAAGTTATTGCCCATATAAATTGAAAGGGCATGCTTTAGGATATTTCTCCTTAATGTTTTCTCTCTTGGTTTGGTCAGAAATCAAAATGTGATATGTGCAGGTCTACTTTTGGACACAAAACCAAACATGAAATCTTAAGAAACTCTTGAGAAGTCCTGAAACACCAAGTTCCGATACATGAAGTTCCTGGCTGACAGAAACAAGACCAGAGATTTGCTTGAAACATGAAAAAAATTCTAATTTTAGAATTTATTTACAGTTAAATTCTTGCTTTAATTATTTGATTAAATCATATAAATGAGGGACACATTTTCTTAGATCAAGGAAGTAAGAAAATTACTAAAAGTGTCTATTTTCTTTATTTTTTTATTTCCAAGCATTAAACACTTGTAGTTTTTTAGTAAATCTGTCCATGTATCCACACACCATGACCTGATTATAGTACTTGAGAGAAATTCTATCCTGTGGCTGAATGTGTAAGTATTAAAAGGGAATGCAAATTAATTTAGGAATGTATCGCTAAAATAATATTAGCCAGAATGAATATGAGCAAGATAAAAAGGAATCAAAGGTTAGAGATACAGGTGGTTCACTGAACTACAGGTTTGCATTTCATTTAGATCACATTCCCAGGCACAAAACAGCAGCAGCACCTGCTTAGCATCACAGGACATTACACAGCAATTAAGTAACAAGAATGAATTATACAATAATAGGAAGTATGGGGAGGCAGAATGTAAATAAATGAATTTGAATTTTGTCAGGATTTCAAAATTGCATGTTAGTACTGGAACAGCGCCATGGAAACTTGAATAACTACGAACAGGTTTTGGTCATGGCTTTTGTTTCATTTCTTATCCAGGAGCTGGCATTCTATCAGCCCTCTAATTCCTTGAACATTGACTCTTTATTGATATTAGTAAAATAATGCATCATTTACTCCATTTCCTCCATCACCTCAGTATCCCAGCACTTTCATTCCACCGTGACTGTATCTCATGCTACTCATCACATCAGCATAGCACAAATGTCTGTAAGCCTTTGCAATAGAATTATTAAAAAAAACAAACCAAGAAATGATTTGATGTAGGAAAACAATAGGTAAGGTAACTGAGAGAAAAACAATGCAGAGTGTGTTTCCACTAGGATGCTTGGAATCCTATAAAAAGATATTATTTGAAAGGTGATAGAGGAAAGAAAGAATGGTTAAAAATATGCAGTACAACATTCATGTAGAAAGGACCCAAGATTTTTTGGGTCACACAAAAATGAATAATACATCAGCATTAGAGGTGAAATAATCCTGGTCCAAAAACAGGCTCATATAAGGCACTGGTGATACCAAAACCACTGAATAAAACAACAGAAGCAAAGTTGTTCTGGTTTGCTACCAGTCACTAGCATAACTGGATAAAACTGGGTGCAGAAACTCTCAACAAAACCATCCTGATGTTATTTAGCAGACTGAGTAATTTTTTAAGGAAAAGTGGAAACTGAGTCATTCAGGACTGGAGTAATTAGAGCAGGGAATCATATACTGGGGGAACAATGCTGTGTTAGAAGGAACTGACAAAACAGGATTTCCATATCTGCTGCTCTCCATCAGCACAATCAGAAACACCTCTGTACTGGTTTTATATTAAGAAATTATAATGTAAGAAACCTTCAAATATCATTGCATTGCTTCCCTACTGCTTACATTTGTTCAGCATATTCACATTTATATATAATATCTGAAATCAAAAGGGCTTTGAGCACTTCAGTCCTCACAGGGCACCAGATTTCCAAAAGGTTGCATTGAAATATTTATTGAAATAAAGAAGTCCTTGAAGTTAGAGGCCTCATAAAAAAATGTGGCTTCATTTTCTCTTAGCAGAGACCAATGTAAAATTCTGATCAAAACTAAGACTATTGCTCTGAAGTCATAAACAAATAATAATAAGCTATCAGTCATAGTGGAGTAATTATCACAAAAATAGAGGAATAATCAGTGGAGTGGAATAATTATCACAAAAATATCAACAGGGAAATAAATGATATTTGAAGGAAAAAAATGAAGTGTTTGGTATTTCTCAATACTGAGCCAAGTTTTCCTCCAATGAATACTTTAGGGTTGTTGCCAAATAGTACAAAATCCCCTTCCCCCAGAAAAATCATACCTACAGAGGAGTGAGTATATGTCAGTGTAAATTTCTGATGGCCACAAAATACAACTCCAGCTGTTGCCAAGTCCCTCAGCTGCTTCAGAGAACATATTGAAATTGTTCAGAAATACTGTTGATGGCACATATATTTTAATGTTCTAGCCTTCATCACTTCATGCTGTTTTATTTACTTGTGCAGTAGCAGAATAACAACTCTTTTAAATGGTCAGCCAAAGGAGAAGCAGCTTTTTTTTTTTTTTAACTTTGTACCTTTTGAGGTCTCACAAGGGTCAAGGTTCAGACTGCAAAACTGCACTGCAAACTGAATCTCTGTCCTGCAGAAGTCAGAGCAGAAAGTGCAGAAGGGATGGCAGCTGTCTTCTGTCCCACAGGCATCTATTCCTGCAGGAATGTGGGGTTTCAGGAGAGCCACCCTCTTTCTCACACACGTGCTTCCAAGATACCCTGGGAGGACATATTTTTGGATGTTGATGTACACATGCCAGTGCTTCTCAGTGTTTTTCATTCCTAAGACACATGAGAATTCTGACTGATTTAGCAGCATGCCTTGCATCAGATAAAAAGGGAGAGAAAAAAGAAAAATGTAGCACCCTGAAAACAGACTATTTTTCAGGTAGAGAGATATTTCATTTTCCTATCATAGAAAAATATTTTTTCTCTCTGTCATTTCCCTGCATTAAGAAGGTCAAATGAGTCTTTTCCACACCTTCCTGAATTATGAAGACCTCTTAATACCCTCCTTTGTGCTTCTAGAGGTGTCAGATTAGTCACTCCTTTCATTGCAGACGAGGCAAAATGGTAAGTGGATATTCTAAAGTCAGAAGACGGCAAGGGTCAGATGTAAACAGCAAAAGCAACACGTACTTGTGCCCATGATAGAGGGGTTAGAACTAAATGATCTTTAAAGTCCCTAGCCCTTCTATGATTGTATGATTCTGTAACTTCATTAATGGACTTTAAATACACTTTATAATAGTCATTAATGGAGTTTAGGGTCATAACATGGTCAGATAATGTCAGGATGATTTCTGTCTGACAGAAGCTCTGGACATCACCTGGTCCAAGTTCCAAATTAAAACAGCTTCAAAAAACATCTGGTTTCCCAGGGCTTGTCCAATGGTATTTTGAATCACTGAACTGAAGAGAATTTCCCTTTAGTTTGGCCATCCCTGCTGTAAAAGACTGTTTTTCCCTTTGCTCTTAGAATAATTTCCCTTGCTGCAGATTGTATCTATTCCCTCTTCTTCTTTTGCTGCGTACCTCTGAAAAAAAAGTTTATCTTTGCCATCTGCTCTTCATCTACCCATGAGATAATTGAAGACAGCATTAAGATCCTCCCTTTGCCTCCTCTTTTCCAGGCACAACAAACCCTTCTCTCTCCTTTATAAGTCAGGTGCTGCAGCTCCCTAGCAATCTTACTGATGCTCCAGGGAGGTAAAACCAGTTTATCAACGCATTTTTCTGCATGACTCTATCATCTTGTGACAATATATGAATGGTGCAAAATAAAAGTAGTCATTGCTTTATTATTTCCCTTATTAATCAACTTAATGGCGAGGATTTCCAGCAAGCTGACAGGTTATGTGCTATCATTTGTGCAGTGAATTAAAAGGACATATTAACCTAACCCATATTTCATTGCTTGTGGATTTATTCCCTTGCAGCAAAAAAAAAGGAAAATAGCGATTCATAATCTGAAAGACAATGATTAAAATAAGAATCTCATTATACAATAAATGCTTAAAATAGACAAATGTTGCACTGACTGCTACATTTTATCCTTATCACTCACTTATGTGGAATCCAATCAGAATGCCAACAGTAGCTTGATAGAGAAAGTTCCATGAATAGCTAGTGATTCTAATTACTTGCTAACTTGTATTTAAATGGCCAATTGAAAAGACAGGGAAAAAAATTCCAAACACTAAATAAGAACTTTTTTTCATACATGAACACTGATTTAAAAACTAAACTATACTGTGGCTTGAACTAATTCTGTAGAGGATTTAAGTGAAGTCATATTTTGTGGCCAAGATAGAAAGTCCACTGGTAGAAATGCTAACATGAGGAGCCAACAAATTCAATTATCACTAACAGCTGTGCAACATTCTGCTAGCATCAATCCTGCAGTAGAAGTATTATTATCTGTAAAAACAAATTTCTATCCTTGTTTCCTTACAAACAGAAAGTTGCATCTATTATTGTCTGTCCCCTTATTCCCACTTTCATTTTATTTCCCACTTCAAACCACTTGAAATTGTGTCATTCACTATTATGTATGGTTTCCTTTAAAATCCTTTGGAGAGCTCATATCTTCCTCTAAATTAAAAGTGTTTTAGAAACTGATCTTCTCCTCTGCCAGGTAGATGTCACCTTCTCTCTCTTTCTAAAGTCTTTAGATTCACCAGGAATTCTGGACTTTAATACTTTCTATGCATTCTTAGCAACCATTGTGTTTTCTGAAACATCATGCCTGTTGATGTCATCTGCCTTGGTTCTTTTGGAAGGAAAAACCTTCAGTGTTAAATTGAAGTGCTACATAACTAAAGTACCATGTACAGCAGCAGCAGAAAATGTCAATAAAGAAAATATTTAAAAGTAGTAGAATTACATGAATGCAAAATAAAAAGTATATGTATTTGCAAATCTTAATTGCTGTTAAGTGTAGCAGAAATTATTCAAGAAAGTATTAGTGATTTTAAAGGGCCCCACCTCCTTCTGAATCTTATGGTATCAGGCCTGCAAGCAGAGAATGTAGCTGCTTCCTTAAAACTCAGAAATGCCAATGTCCAAAAAGCTTATTGTGAAAAAAAATATTTTTAATATCCATTTAAAACTATTATTCTTTATGCTTTTCTTGTAATATGTACTGTTTTCCCAATCTTCCCTGACCTCCTCTCTCAGTATGGAGGCACAGTTGGAATACTGAATCACACTCCAGAATGGCAGCCATTGGTGTGCATGCAGTGTTAATTGACTAGGGAGACATTCCTTACCAGATGGATATGGATTTTTGTGAATGCATAATGGCCCTTTAAGAAGCTTAAGAGAAAAGTATGAAACCTTTTACAAGCAGCATTCCAAGGCAGGACTGCCAAAAGCAAGTGCACATAAATAGCTTTGATAACTGGAGCCGTCTTCCTGCGCTCGGTCCTGCAGCAGAGCAGGGCTGCTGACCACACACCATGGGGGGATTTGCCACCTGGGCTGGGCTGGGCTGCTGCTCAAGCTGCCCTCATCTTCTACCAAATACCAGAACTCAGGGCTGTCCTCTGGGCCAGAGCTGCAGCATCTGGCAGTCCCCAAATGTCATTTCCCACTTTCCGCACATAAGTGGATTTTTAGATTCTGTGCTTGTTTTAAAAGCAGCTGCAGGTTGGTACAAGGACCTGGCCCCACCAGGTACACATCTTCTCCAGGAACAGCAAAATCAATGGCCCAAATCAAAAAAAGAAGGGGGAAAGATGACATTAAATCCATCAGAACCGAGGTAACTCAAGGAACAGACACCTGAATTTTACATTCTTCTATGTGGCAATGGCAGTTTTGATGAGACTGGTGAAGAGCCATCTACACAATACTATTCATTATCTATTTTCTTTATCTACATTTTAAAAAACATGTGTATGGCATATGTTTCTCATCGTTAACTACGACCTTTGTTTATTTATAGTTTTAAAACCTCTGACTACTGCCAGACACTATTAAAAATAAACATTTTAATTGTTTTCATGTTTTCTCCTCCCCTCCCCTTTCCACCCAAATCTGACAGGATGAAACATTGTTTTTGCTTGGGATATAGCTGCGACAAGAAAGAGGACTAGAAGGAAGTTGTATGCATATTATCAGAATAGTTTTATATCCATCAGTCTGGAAACAAAGCAAGTGCGAGCTCACAGCCCTCTTTAAGATAAATCTCCCCATTCCCAGGCTCTGTCTTCAGCTGAGGGTGAGAACTGAATTGCTCTTCTGCCTTTAGCTCAGCCAAACTTAGCTCTTTCCTCCCAGCAACACAGCCGCAGTGCGAGAGGCCGTCTTCATTTCCCATGTAAACAAATAGCTGGACTGTTTGGTGAAAGGTGGGGTTTTGTTTCCACAGCCATATCAAAAGACTTCTGCATCGAAAATTAATTGCCTTAACAACTTCTAGCTTTTTGAGTTTGTTTGCTATTTGCCATTTGGGGTTTTGTTTGTTCTGGTTTGGGGTTTTTTTGCACAGGTTTAAGCATGTGATCACTGACCTAGTGCAAAGGGATACAAACTGCCAGAGAAAAGTTAAACCACAGCCTTTTCCAGGCTTCCTGGTCAGCTGGTTTTTGTGCTCCAGAACACAGATCAATCTTTTCTGGTTTGGGGGTACAAAGCCATGTTCAGGGAGCCTTCTCAGCACCATGGATTTTACTGCATGAAGTCCATGACTTTAACAGCATTGCAGAGCCTAAATCTCTTAGGGGAGATACCGGGAAAAGGCTAGAAACAAACTAACTAAAGGTGCTTCTAACCCTCCTGCAGTATTATTGTCTGCAATTCTGGGTGTACATACCAGATGCAGTAAGTTCTTTTATTGATACATGATATATCTCCTTTTCTGGGGTGTTCTACTTTCTCAGTCAACAGCAATGACCAATGTTTGAGAGAAACTGATTCAAGACTGATTCAGCTGAGTCAGTTCCCTAGTTTGAAAAGAGACTATGTAGCATAGTTTTCCTTTATTCCACTTGCCTTTGTTTGAAGTTAAATCTCCCTAGGCAAAACCATTCTTAGTAGGTGTGCCTGGCACAAGGGACCCCAAACAGAGTTGTGTGCAGTTTTTGCCAAGCAGGACAGGAGCAGCATCACGTAACACCACACAACATGCTCAGAAACTTAAAACAAGGGACACTCTCACTTTAAAAACTCTAAAAAGGACAAAGCATGTAGGTAATCCTCATCCTCCATTCCTGTGAGGGTTCCCAGCTCTTCCTTCTCCTACCTTTCATTGTCATGATGAGGTAAAATATCTCCATAGTTAAAAGCACTAGGTGAAGGAAAAAAAGACATACAACTAGGATATTTAGGGAGAACCCATCAGATGGTGAATCAGTGCAGTTCTGATGAAAAGAAGATACTAAAATCCATCTTCTCTGTAAAGATTAATCTCATTCTTTCCAGACAAAGAGGGAATAAAAATATTCTCAGCCCTTGGTGAAAAATAATGGTAAGTGAGTGTATGTGTCTGTCTGGGGCAGTGGTGCTGTCCAAAGAAGCAGAGAATGGGAGTTTTTGCATTGTTCCTGGCATGTCTGGGAAACAGGTAGAAAACAGGGAGGGAACAGTTAAAAACAAAGTGACTATATGTTTTTTCTTTGCCTGGTTTTTATTTGGTTAGGATGATTATTGGTCTGTGCACACAAATTCATTGTGAATATATTAATTTATTTCTTTGATCTTTTTCTGCTCTCTGTGTTAGATCCCTTCGTTCAACAGGCTGCAAGTGGAATTTCTGATCCCTCTGTCTCCAGCTGTATCTTGATGACAGAAGTGAAATCAAACTTTCTTTCAGGTAGGAAACTGAAAGTCCACAGGCTAAATGAGAGGTGCGTGACTCAGAGGTGTTTTCCTCCATCCTATCTCAACAGGTGCCATTGTACCTCCTGCTGTTTGGCCAGATTACCTGTGTGAGCCTCATTCCCTCCAGGCTCAGCAGTTACACTGTGCTGATGGACCCAGAGACCTGAAAAGTTACAGTCACACCTGGACGGGAAGAGTGATGGAAAATCTGACTGCAGGAATTTCCAGCCTGTGGGAACCTCAGTTCTGCTGTGCTCAGGAGCTGCTGCTACCTTGAGGTAACAGAAAAACTTTCAATTTCCAGAGAAACTGCAAAAATCAGGAATCTTCTTCTGCTGGTGCTACTGCTCACACTCCCTGTCCCAAATGCACTGAATGGATGCTCTGGATCATGTACAGCTGGTAAAGCAGCAAGGCTCAGTGCATCCTCCTGATTCCCTGAGTAAAGCTCTGCTTTTGTCTCCTGACTATACCATCATAATTTACAATCCAAATCCATAAACCAGAGTTACTACTGAGTATTTAAATCACCCAGGCAAATAAAATATTTCTAAGTTATGGTATAATTTAAGTTAGTGGCAGTATTTCCACTGAACTTGTATAGCCAGGCTTTCACTCACTAAATCTTGCCAGAATTAATAATCAGCCATAACAAGTAATCACTTATTAGTAATCAGGGACTTCACTGATGTCCTGACAGCCTGGTCTTCTGCAGAAGAGAGAATCTAAGAGTTTTCTGAACTGTGTCCAAAATAGAAATAAAATATGGATAGCCATCAGAAAAATAAATATCCAAATTTGATGTGGATTTTTGGTAGTGGAAATCTACTGCAGTCTTTATTAAATTATCTTAAAGGTGTATATATATATATATATATATATATAATCTATATTATATATATAAGCTATATAATCTGCATCTTGTCCCATGACAATTTGCTTAGCTCATATTTGTTATCAAATGGAAAAAAAATATCTTTAGCCTGAAGATGATAAAGTAAATGGATTAAACTTCTCGAGATTTTGCAGTAAGTTTTACATCCTCTTCTCATTTTTACAATTCCTGTTCTGACCATTCCAACGTTTTACTGCAGGAATCAGGAACCTGATATTCAGGCAGCTTCACACAAGCTGATACTGCTCCTCCTTGAAACCACACATTTCCAGTAACTTCCGTGCAAGTTTGCAGCAAACTGGGTTGAGGGATTAAGCAGATTACAGTGAGAGAAGTAAACCTAAGGGGAAAACAAAAACAAACAAAAAAGTAAAGAAGGAAAAAAAAAAAGCCAACACCAAAAAAAACCCTGAAACTTTAAACCAGAATTAGACTACTATAAAGATGCTTCATTATCCTTTATTAAACAAGGTAGGCAAATGATATTTCAGTTCATTCTATCAAAAAAAATTGAGTTACATTAAATATATATTCTGGGAAATTTATGAAGTGGAAGAGGAGAAAAAGAGGCTCAAAAATTGTTGAACTATAAAACAAGATTTCTCTTTTAAATCAAAATCTGATATTCTTGTGATGCTTCCATTGCAGTTAGAATTATATAACTGAAGTAAACAGTTAGATGCCCAGACTCTGTTTTTGTATGTTTGGGGAGGGACCTAATATTTGTCAGAAGCCTCAGAAAATAACATTGGATGTTTAATATTTCAGTTCTCATTAGCTGCAAATAAATCAATTAGTTGTGAACAGCTCTGACTCTCCTTGTAAACAGACTAAAAGCTGCACATAACTGATTTTTAGAGGCAGGGTAAAAGTTCTCCCACTTTATTTATAGAGGTGGAGAGAGACAAGGATATCCTTTGGACTGCTGCAGCTCAAAACTCAGAAAGAGTTTCCTGCTTCCAACTGTGTCACTAGGAAACAGGAAAATCAAAAAAGAATATTTACCAAAAAATATTCCTTTAGTTTGTATATATTATATCAAACTGCTATTACTACTGGCCATGAGAAAAAAAGCTTAACATCTAGTCTTTCTTGACTTTAGGCTATTTATTATCATAGATTTACACTTCTGAAATCATCGTTAACAGCAGAATTCCTCTGTGTTCGAAGCACATTTATGGTCTAGGAATAGCTATTGCCAGAGGAAATAAGCAAGAGGGTCAGGGGGCAAGCAAATTAAAAACAAACCCAAAATAACCCAAGGATGTACTGCCTTGGTAAATAAAAACTTATTTTCGATGTTGTTTTTGTAAAAAGGATGTCTATATTGGATCAATAACAACGTATTTATTGAAACTTACAGAAATCCATGAGCTATTTATTTTCATGTGAAACAAAGCCCTGAAATCTTTGAAGGTGACAAGGAAACTTAATAATGCATTCCCCACCCCCCAATGTGTGCTAATCCCGATTAATCCCAATTTTAATGATATTTTACAGCCTGAATTTTTAAGCTGTTACCACAACACACTGAAAATCCTTAGCATGGCTGCCAAATTGATCTAATCCTTCACTTCAAGTAAAAAAAAAATAGTAGTAGTAGTCAATGTTTTCCTCTACTACAGGAAGAAACCTACCTTTTTCTGAAGATGTGCAGCTGTATTAAGGCTCATTAGGAGAGTCACCCACTTGCTTGCTTTTTCAGCATAGGCCATGCACGTGGTATCAGATGGTTTTCAGAAACCCTTTCATTATCCCATCCCAAAGGGTACCACAGTACAAATCCCCATGGCTGTTGGTGAGCTCCATCCATCACATGGAAAGAAAAGTTTTATGAAGAGTTGTGAAAATGTGCAGTATTCTTAAACAAAACAAAACAAACAAACAAATAAATACAACTTCCCCACACAAAACCAACTGCAAACCCTCCCCATGAAATACCACAACAGACAAAAAAAATTGGTATTATTTGCAGGAAGTCAGGTGCCAGAAAAAAGTATATTTACAAAACATTGCTTAGCAGAGGCCTGATCTTCAAAGCTTCATAGAACATTTGAAAAAGTCATTATACAGGAACATGTCAGTCAGGAGAGCAGCTTTCTCATAGTCTCAGTTTCAGAAGGAAGACCATTGCCACTGCAAGGGCATCAGACAAGCTGATCTCAACTGGAAATGCTGGGCTGAGTCACAGCCTTGCAGCTTGTCTGCATTCTTCAGTTCGTCCTCTGTAAAGGTCTAACCTTTCACATTTCAAACAGGTCTTCAAAGGCATGTTACTGCCATACTGGGACCAAATTTCACCCAATGGATCGATTCTCCTGCCCAGGATTTCAGTCTGGTACAGTAAAGTATGATCTAAAATTAGTCAAGTGAGCCAAACTTCTTTGAATGGAGTAAGTAAACAGTACTTGCTTATCAGGCCATGCAAGATAGAAAGCACTTTTGTTTGACATTTATAATTATTGGGTACCTAAGTAAACTAATGGTTGGCTGTGAATACTAATCATGAGTAAGTTCAAATATTGCCATAGCTGATAAAAATTTTAGATGGTTTTATGGCTAAGTTCTGCTACAATAACAGCTGACCTTAAATAATCATACATTTTATAATAATCTCTTCATCTAATGTCCGTTTCCCCCTCAGCCTAAGTATTTGTATATTTCAGAGAATGGTTTAAGCATCAGGAATGTGTTTTGTAGCCAATTTTCTTTGGTTTGTTTTAATGTAAAAAAAAATCCAAAAAGAAATCACCACTTTTAAAGGGGACAGCTCTAATCTATTATTTCTCCTCTCATATAATGGACATTCTTACTGAAGTACTGAAAACCAAGACAGTGGTGATTTTGCTGATATCCCAATAGCCTGAGAAATGTCTTCAAAGACTCAGAAGTTGAAAGGCAGGGACTGGGCTGGCAAAGGTCTGTGTTGGGCACCCTGTGCTTCAGCAGAGTTGCACTGAAATGCAGAGCATAAAACAACACCAGGTTGTCCTCCTGGCTTGTTTCAGCCTATTCCCCGACATGAAACACAACATCCAGCAAGTGTAAGAATTTTCCTTAAGTCTACCAAGGAAGTTTATAGGTGTATTTCTCCACACCACTTAAGACTGGATTAAAATTTGAAATTAATCCAGCACTCAATTTAAAAGTAAGTGAAATAAAATGGGAGGAATATATTTTAAAACTTGCATATTTTTCCTCAGTGTTCTTGAAGTAGTTACAAAAGTGAGACTAAACCCACCAAGAATGGTAATTAAGCCTTTCTTCTCCCTTTTAGGTTTCCTGTCATCATTTGAAAGACAGGGTCCATAAAAAAATAAAGGCTTTTCCCCTTTAATTTACCTAGCCTGAACAATCAGGTTTTACCTTAACTCACGTGATTTTAATAAATTTGGTTTACGTTCTTTTAAAATAGTGGCCTTGTGCACAACATGTGTATACCAAACACATGCTTACAACTTCATAGTGGAGGTTTTGCTGTCAATCATAAAAATTCTGCAGGCTGATTATGCAAGTTTGAGACATCTGATGCTCCTGTTTGTAAGAATTTCTTCACAGGATTACCCAGGAACAGCTCAGAGAGGCCCAAACAGCCCTAGCACATTTAAGATTCAGGCAGCAACTTTGTGAAGTTCCTTATCTGTGTAATGTCCCAAGGCAGCCTGGTGTTCTGCTGGTTACCAGAAATTTCTTTTAGAGAAGGGAAGAAAAAAAAACCCTACACTGTGGAAGGCAGAGAAGCAAATGGAAGTTAGTGCTCACAGGGCCCTCAATGGGAATTAAAATAAATGCTCCTTGTCATTCCACTTACAACAAAGACTTAAAGTCTGGAAGTAAATCAGAAACAAAAGCTTGTCCTTTGCCTATCTTTTTACTTATTTGCTCCTTCTCGCCAAAATGAATGATTTCTGAGTATCTAAATTGGTCTGAAGAAAGAAAATATTTATGATACGTGGGGTGTTTATAATAAAATAGGATTAGTGAATATTTAAACATATAAATCACAAGTGCACTGTAACTATGACACACATGGCCTCCCTTACTAATATCCAGAGACTTGATCAGGTAGGACAAGACAGACTCCTGTTGTCCCCAATTCATTTATTTACTAATGCAAACAACATTAGACAACTTGCCCTTGTTTTGCTCTGCTAGTAAATAGATTCATAAGCCCACCAGCTACACAGAGATCATCTTTTTAGATTAAATTACATTAAAAAGAGTTATTTTGGAGGATCCAATTTTCCACTTTTTCTTTTAATAGAGTAACCTTGTAAAGAAACTCAAATCAAGATTATTTGAAAACCAGTGAGATTAAAATCTAGCCATTGTAATTTCAGTTCACATTACCCTTCACTGTCCTATCTACTAGCACTAGGCTGCCTTGAACTTGTGCAGGATATGAAAAGAGATAGCTTTGTGGTACCAGCTGAAAGAACTTAACTGTAAGTGTAAGAAAATATATTTTATTCCAAAAGAAATTTAGGAGTAGAGTTCATGTAATTGTGGAATCACTGGGAAAGCCAAAATGGTCAGACTAAACTGTATTCTCCAACTTGTACCCTTACTTTCCACATGACTCAGAGGATGTATCTGAAATTGTATCACACCTCTGTCCATTCTCCAGGCCAAACTATTAACACTAACACATGAAACATCATAAACCTAGGAGTTATAACACTAGGTAAATTCACTAGCTTCAGAGAGACAATACTATATTATTATTATTATGTATTGTATTTCTATATTATTATTATTATTAATAATAATAATAGTAATAATAAATGTTATATATTATATTATTGATGGTATCATCTGTTTAGGGTATTTTGATGAAAATACTTCACCAAAAAACAACTGGTCAATTTAGACAAGTGAACTACACTAAACTCTTCTCAAAATAGGTTAAGGGAGTTGTTAAACAAATGAAGGATGAAAAATAAAATTGCTTTGCTTTGTTAATTCTTTGCAGAAATTACTTTGGGGGATATACATTCAGATGTTTTATAGATAAATGTATTAAAGCACTTCAACAGGACTTGAAAGAGCTGTAATCTATCCCTGGCTTGCTAGGAAACCTTGCCACAGAGCCTTCTGTATCTATTACTCAGTTCTCTTAGAGATCAAATTCCTATTAATCACTTTGAAATTTACTAAGAAAAATATATAAAATAGTTAATTCTATTGCATACTTCATGATTTTAATGCTAATCCTTCTTTCAGTTTGCATATAAAGTTCTCATTGATCTCAGCAGAAGCAGGATCAAGGCTTCTGGTAACAATTTTGGAAAGCTAAGGGTTTTTTCTGACACCCAGGTAAAAAAGTTTCCAGAAGAGTTGATGTAGGCCAGATGGGTATTTGTCAATGGCTCTTTCTTCATAAGTTTTAAAACTGAGGCTGGTAAATGGAGCAGGGGGGTGGATTTATTTTGTTTGGTGGTTGTTTTCTTTTTAAATCCACTGCTCTATTTGTGTAGAAGATTCACAGTCCTACTTCTGCCTATCCAGGGTCAGCCACCTGTAGAGATAGCAGCTACTTAACTTACTCTCCTTTAGCATTCTGCAAACTAATATTTTGTATGTTGTCTGCCCACTGAGCCAAATTTATTTTAAAGGGTATGAAGTGATCGCAGAAGCAGGCAGTGATACTTTATTCTAGTTTGTTGCAAGACTTGTACAAACTACAGCTTGTCCTAGACTACAAAAACAGCAACACATTACTTAATTTTGATTCAGCATTTGCACAATAGTCCAATGACAATCTCCCTTATCAACAGTGGCTGCCTGGAGCACCACTTTCCTTCTGTGGTACAGCACAGTTGGTCTATCCTGCTTCTCGGTGACAAACCCCACAACTTTCCAATAAATAAAACCTACTTTTATATTAGCTTGTTTTTGCTCTGTTTAAGCAGTAGAAGGACAAAACTTGAAGATGCAGATGTAAAATATCTGAAAAAATAATATAGACTAGAATGAAATAATTGGAGCTGTTTGACCCCTAGGATGGGCAGGTATGTCCTGGCAGCCATTGGTGGCACTAAAGAAGATGTTATAGCCCTTGGAAGTGTCAATAGCAGTCAGTTTCACAGCAAAGATACAGGTGGAAAAAGCAGGGTGGGAAAGAGAAATCATCCAAACATTCAAACTTTCTGCTCATTCCAGCAGCTCTCCCTGCTCATGACCCATAGATCTTTAAAATGTCTTGTTTAAATATCCTCTAATTTATTTTTAAAAAAAAGAGTTGTCAGCTGGCCACAGACCACACATTCCAGAACTGAAGTAGAAAGGAATGTGAATGGGTGGGTGGGGGAGAGGAAGGAAATCAGATTTAGTATTGAAAACAAGACTAAACTCAGAAGCAATGATGTGCACTCAAGCTGTTGCAGTGTGCAAGATTATTTTTGTTCAGAGTACCTCATGTTCAGAAAAATATGTGGTGAACAGCCAGTTATTCATTTGCACACACATTCCTACACACTCTGACACATTTACACTCTTACACACACACACACTCATAGGTTCAGCTGTTATCTTAGCTATGATCATTTCTTCTGCTCAAGAAATGTAAGCAGATGTCAGTGTTTTCTCTCCAAAGTGAATGTAACTGCTGTGGAGATTACTGTTCAGAACACTGCATGTCTCTTCTGCAATCGGTACATTAAAGCCAAATACAGAAAGTGTTACATAAAAAAATTTCCAGTAGTGGCTGAATGCATATTAGGTGCTGTTAAATGTCAGTTGGCAATGTAGTGTGCATTCTACTGCATGAGCTATCACTGGAGGCAATGCCTTTCGCCATCAATCTAAAAATGGTTGTGGTGATAAGATAAAGCAAATACTTACACGTGTAGGTCTGGATACAGGGCTCCCTTTTATTTACATGGGGAAACAAATGGTCTCAGCACGAGTGTATATTTCAGAAAAGCAAAGGGAAATCTCTTCCAGTCCTTGCAGCGGGGCTGGGTTTGTTCTCATTGAGAAATGACCCTACAGCACATACCAGTGAAATTACACTGATTTTTAATTCAGTAAAAAAGGAAGGACTTGTCTTTCAGAACGCAGATATTTTTGCAGACAAAGACTAGACTAGATTAGTTATCTAGGGACTTATGGAAAATGAAATGTCCCTTAAAGTGTGCATTAAGTACCACTGAGATCATGTAATTGTAATGACTCACAGCTATTGCTGATGATAACTCCACAGTGCCATTAGATGAAGAAAAAATGTTGATAATGTTCTGAGATGTCGTTAATGTTGAGAGAATGAACATGCATATGTTCAGATTGCTCTTGTTATTACCATAACTATCACTCTAGGGCTGAGTAGCCATAACCATTTTGTGCTAATCATTTCACAAAACACACACAAAAATCTTTAAGAAAATAGCAACAATCTGAGGTAGAAAAAAAAGCATAATGAAAAAAATTTAAAGGCAGTGAAGCAGAAAGACATAAAGTACAAGGATGACAAGACAGCTCAGCACTGCAAGGTGTTTGTTTCAGGACACCACCAGCATAATTATTTTCAAGTACCTATTTTTTTTTAAGACAAGAGACAAGCAGCAAATGACTTGTCACCTACTGTACTTTATGGAACAAATGGAGATGCATTTGCCTCTTGTGAGACCTCTGGAACTTGCAAAAGTTTCTTGTCGCCAGTATTGAAGATTATCCTGAGGATAATCAAGGGAAGAAGCTCACATTTAATGAGAACAGATTAAAAGATTTCAATTTTTGTTTATTTTGCCTAATAAAATGTGGGGGGTTATAATTGCTGTTATAAATATATCATAGGTAAATGCTCAAGGAGAGGGGAGAGTTTTACAGAACTAGACAATGTTGGTGTAGAAATAAATAATTGCAGCATTGATGTGCAATCTCTAGCCATGAGTGAAGAAAAATTCTGGAATACTTCCCAAAAACTTCCCCAAAGAAATTTTGTTAGAGCCTGAATTAATTCTTTTTAAGATTACATTCAATCAATTTTATATAACATGACTCCTATAGCAGTTTAGTTGGCAATATATAATAATCCAAAGTATCTTCCCTTCACTTTTGTGGTTTGTTTATTGGTCCAGTTTTAGTTGGCTGAGGTTGGGTGAAATGAAGTCCCTAATCTCTTTCTCTTATGTATACAGAATTTTATCATCATAGGAACAGTCAGAAAACTACATTGTAATTAGACACAAGCAGGCATCAGCCACTAAAATCAGTGTGGCTCCATGGGAAATAAATATCTGCTTACATGGATTAAAGTGTCATTCAGGATTACAGATTACAGTCTCCAACATGTTTATGGGGGGGGGAAAAAAGCTTACAATATATCCTGCACTTCCATGGAATTAGTGAGGCTAATGTTAGGCTTCCACAGACAGTAATTCATCATTTTTCCTCGTGAATGAATGGGTTATATATGATTAATGAAGCTTACAGATGACCCTCAATCCATGTTTCATAACACAAGGTCCCAGTGATTGACAAAATCAATCATTTAACTTGTGCTTCATTACTGCTAATAGGTTTATAGCCACCTTCAAAACATATGAAGTGGTAAGGAATAAATTTTCAGCTTGGTTTAATGGTTTAATAATTTAAGAACAAATATTTACCCTTGCCCTCCAAGTAGGAAAATTTATCATTTAGTACATTTGTTAGTGTTTTTTCTCTGCTAAGTTTTATATCTCAGCTTTTGCACTTTCTTCTAACTTTTTAGGAACCTATAAGGAATGGCATTTCAGGAATCACACTGCATACCTTTACCATAAAAATTTTATTTTAAACAAATTCTTTTAAAAATCATAAATAAAAAAATTTGGTTACCCAAGTTTCTTTTTCTTCTGATTTTATGAATGACTGGTACCTAATAAACAAAGCTTCAGAGAACAATAAAGTAAATCCTTCTTCATGTTTCCAGCAGTGCAGAAGTAATTCTGCACCTTTTAGTCACTTGAAACAAGGTTTTCATGATTATTCCATCAGAACATGAATGACTGAGATAAAACAATTCTTATAATTTTTATATATAAGAGATTATTCAGATCAAAACTAATTGTGTTCAGAAGGTGGTTGTATTTTGTTCTTTGGTTTGGGTCTGTGTCCTATTAATGATCAGATAGAGAAATAAATTTCTTGCTCTAGACGATTCGCTTACCCAGAACCCCGACTCAACTGTGCAAAGGCAGATAGGAGGTTTTTTTTACAACTGTAGGAGAAAAAGGAAGTGGCTACAGAGAAAACAAAAACTAATTTAAAAAGAATGCATGGAGTGGAAGAGGATATTTTGAAGAAGACACCAGGTGATTCATTGATGGTGTTTCCTGGTGAATGTTCATTTCTGCAGTCAAGGCTCCCTGCATCACTCACTGACTTCAGTGGTTTCATTAGTTTGACATTTATGACACTGTGGTGTTCAAAAGGCATGTTTTGATGCTGAACTCTCAACTCCACATAATGACAATGACCCAAATGGCAGCAGAGTTGACAGCTTATCCCCTTGTCCCACGTGTTACACGGCCTCTGTGAGTGGATTTTTGAGTTGGTAAACGGAGCTGTCTTTTACGATTACTAATTCCTTATTTTACTGTTGATTCATGTCTGAAATTTATCCCTCTGTTCCTCTAGCAGACTGAATCAAATTTTTAAAGAAAAGTGATTTTTGTTTCTAGGATGTGCACACGAACATTAGAATTTTCAGTTTAGTTCTGTTTTCCCTTTCACGACATCTGCTTATTAGGTATTTTTGACATGATTTAAGTTATTTCTGTTACAGATTATGACCAAGGTAATTCATTAAGTCCAGAGGATGGCCTTTAAATTAGACATTGGGTAGTACATCTTAGGGAAGCCTCTCTGAGTGTGCCCTCTGTTAACAGAGAGGTTTATTTCTGGGTAGATTGTTAGTCACCTTTTTGTTTGGATGTTTACCTTTCAGATTGAAATTCAGAAGAGGAAGTTTGAGAGTATGGCTCAGCCTGAGTTATAAACTGCACACAAAAATGGATGTTTCCTTCCTCTGAGTTTTGGATTTCAAAGGCACAGCATATGATTGATGGCATTATTGACCAAGTGCAGTGGCTCAAAAAATTTTAAAACCCCAAAACTTGGCTTTTAAGTTTCTATTACTTCAGTGTTTTTCTAGAGAATGCCAACTTTTCATCTGTAGTTTTATTGTGAATCTCTTTGTCCAAAACCTATTACTTGATTGATATGCCTGTGACATCTGTGGTTGTTCTGGATCAGAGAGAGATCTCTGTACCAGCTCTCCAGCTGCTTGTAATGCTATTAAACATAGTTCAGTGTAATGCAGAGAAAGAAAAAGAAGAAAAAAGTAAGAGCCAAGGCATATATGAAAAATACTCTTGGAAGATTTCTGAAATTATACAATACTCTCAGAGAAATGGTGTCAATGTCATGGAAGTGGTTTTTTTACCCCTCTCTGACATACACAGTTCATTATTTTAATGCTGGTCTTTGCTGATATATTTTTTTAAACTTAATAGAAATTTCTCACTAAGATTCTCACTATTAGCAAGTGAGAGGTTGGAGAGGTGTTGATAGCAAACAAGCTTGCAGAGGCCCCTTTTGTCTCCTGATCTCTGATGAACAGCTTCCAACCAGCTCCTGGAGCCTTTTCCAGCAGTGATGTCACTGTGAAACTTGCAACAGAGAGAAGGAATTTTGAGCATTAATACCAGTGTGTTGAGCAAAAAAAAACAAAAGTGGGTTCTCAGAAATAGCAAAAGCACTTGGCAGAGTAAAGAATTTACTGATTAGTTTTATAATTTATCCACAATCCTTATCATGTTACTAGGGAAGTGACTGCTGGAAAATGAATTTAGGTGTTACCTTCTGTCAGAGCATGAAAGAAGCACAGCCCTGGTACCTGCAGGATCCCATTAGATACAGCCAAGCTTTCCCTATATACACAAACCCTGGATACCCTTTATGTTTGGAAACTGCCAGTTTTTAAGAGAAAAATCAATCTCCATAAATCAACAAAGCAATTAGATACAGCAAGGGGTAAAATTAATATTAATGAATTTAGATCATCACTGATTTGCAAAATATCAGAGCTCTTGCAGTCCCACATAAAATGCTGTCAGAAAAGGCTACAACATCACCAAGGGCAAAAGCCATTTTGCATTTATTGAGGAAATGCTTCCAAATGGTACAGGCTGTGGATGCCCTTCTGTGCATGGATCTCATATAGGAGAATGCCAAAATAGCCATACAGCAAAAAAATGTTTTGCAAGAGCTCCAAGCTGTGGTTTAACCATTGTGAAATTGCATGGAATTTTGTTTGAGAGCTTGGTCCCTGGTGTCCTGTGAATACATGAGAGTCTGTGCTCAGACCAGTGCCTGGTCCTGATCTGAACAGTGATGTTTGAAACTGTGGACTCTGGCAGTGCTGGGATAAGACTGAATTAGATACTGGGATCATAAAATTAAATAGGGAAACATGTTAAAATATCACAATGTTAGACTACACTTATTATTGACTCATAATCATGAGTTTGATTAGTTCTGATTATTCTAGGACTTAAAAGATGGAGTAAATCAAGAACATAATAACTGACACAGAGCAAGAAATGGTCTTTTGCCTATTATGGTCTTCAATACCCTAAAAAAAATTAAATAAAATATATGGGGTTTACCCCTAATCAACACAGATTATATTTCTGTTATTGAGATAAAATGTAACAAATCTCAGCACATACCTACTCTGCATGTTCTGGAAGTGTTGCATAAGAAACTTGCTTCTATATTTTAAACATCCACCTTCTCATTTTTATGGGAACTATGGCACCACAGCTGTAATAATGTAAATCTGCCACTTCCTCAGAGATAGGAAGAACTAAGAAAAAGTAAATTGTCAGGTAAGATGCTGTCTCTGGCACCTATCCCTCACTAGGGAACTTTTCAGCTCCTTTTTTCACTTAACAATAAGTTACAAGGCTCATTTGGTAGTTAGGACACAAATGCAGCTTCCTGCCTGGATGTCCATGATGCCTTCATTTCCCTAATGAGACTTTCTGATGTCTCCTTTTCTCAGTTCTTTCTCTTTTGAAATCAATTTTTTAGCAGCAAAAGGTAACATAATGCACTCACAGGAAATTACAGTATTTTATGAATCATTAAATAACAATGGCAGAGATGGAGGTTTATTAACTGAGACAGCAATTGCCTCAGACAGTAAATATTTACGACTATACAAAGTGGCAAAAAGCTGAAGGAAAAAGAATTCCAATAACCTTCTGTCCATTTCTTGCAAGCAGAGACACCAGCCCAGCCTCAGTCCGTGTCTCCTGCCTGGGTACAGGCATGGAGATAAGCAATCCTTTAGCACAAGTACATTAGAGGTGTCAGTGGACATAAGAGGGACTGGACAAAGTCAAAGTCAAGGCTTTGTTTCACATCCACAGTGATCTGCTGAGGCACAGCAGAGCTAAGGAGAAAAGCTTTTGTCCTCCTACAGCTTATTCCTGACACTCTTGAAGGCAATATTAAGGGTTACTGCATGAGCATTTCCTTCCTAAATGTTCATTTGAGTGGTCTTTGTAAATTAAGACCCCAGAATCTCTTTCAAGGAGTAGTATTTCTGAGTTTTCACTAACAGGTTTTTAAATACCCATTTAGAAAAAGTCTTCATTATTTACGTTAACCATTCCTGCTGAGAAGAAAAACACACATTATGGATTCAATATACTTAAAATACTATGGTCAGATCTATTTTAAAAACATCCTTAAAAAGACACAAAACTATACCTTTTATTTGAAGTTACAAATTGTAACTTTCAAAAATTGTAGTCAAAATTGCTATAGCATTTATCCATCTATATAGCAAGACAATTTTTAATCATACAACAAATTAGTTTTTTTATTCTTGCAATCTTATCCATGAAGTAAAATCCAAACAAAAAATATCTGGAACCTATGTGCATCATTTCCCACTGGAGATCTGCTGCATGTCTTACTTGGTTTTAGTTATTTTGTAGTCAGAAGCAATCATTCAATTCTCCTGTTGTGCTCACTGCCTAATGATCATCTCTGTGAGTAAGCCAGATGGGTAACTTAAATCAGAACAATGGCAAGGAGGGCAAGGTGATGGGGAAACTGCTACAGAAGCAAAGGTAGATTTTTTGCCTGCAGAGTGGTAATATGTAAGATTCTGTAGCAGATCCAATGCCTCCAAAAATGAGCCACAAGAAAGGGGTCACATTAACATCTTTTATGAGTGCTAAAAACAGGTCATGCATAAGTCATTGTATATGAAATCTTGTTACCAGATGTTAGAGGGGAGGAAGGTGGCAAAGCAAGATGTTTATGTGGGATTCAGCAATAAAGACAGATCTTTCCAAAACACCTGCAAAGTCTGATACTTCCAAACAGTTCCTTAAGTGATATTTTTCTCTGTTGCCTTTTAAAGTTGATTGATGACATACAAATCTGAGCTTACCTTCTGATTAAACATCAGAGCAGAATATACTCCAGGCAATTAGTGTAACTTATTTAATAATACAAACCCACCCTGACTGCAAATGGAGAAGAAGGTAAGACTATAGGATACAAAAACTTCTGGCTAATAGAAGATTTTGAAAGCCAAAGTTTAGATATGCAAAATTTTAATAAAGTGTATTTTCTGCCAGCCAGTAATAAAAAAAGGTTTGCTCTTTTTTAATGTCCTGTAAGTTGAACTGTCTGAACTGTCCTTAGTTATGTGAATTACAGTGCCTAAGCGATTTAAGGACTTCTGGGTCTTAGCCAATAGAACTAAAGGTGTTTAGTCTCTCTAACCTGCAAATACCAGAATGCAGCCCAGAAGATCAGACAGTGAATGAGGATGAGGTTAATATTCACACAAGTGTCTTGATTTCACCAGGAGTTTTTTTAAGCAGCACACTTAGTGCACCCCATCTTCCTTAGGACTTCCTTCAGTCTTACATTTCCTGACCTTCCAATATTTCTAGCTTTCCTTCTCATTTCTGCTTCTGCATCACCCTCTCCAAAATCCATGTCTCTGGGAGTGCCCCAGCTCTCTGCACCTTCTGGACTTCTATCTCCTCAAGAAGCTGCAGCTGTTTCTGAGTCATCAGCCAGATTTTTGCCTTACTGGTGTGTGCCAGAAAGAACAGAATGGTGCTGACCCTTGCACTATGTGCAATGTGGAGGTACTAACTCAAGTGTCCTTTAAATGCAGGACTACCCAGTTTTCACAAAACTCACAGAATATTTTATCTTGAACATATTTGCAATCAGACAGCACATTGCAAAGCTTTTTAGAAAAACAGACAGAAGGATGCAAAAGCCATCATCCCATCCAGAAACAAAACTAAAAAAATGAAAGAAAGGCTATCCAGATTTTGATTCCTCCTCCCTGTATCAGCTATCCTGGGGCGAGTTTCAAGTTGTCAAAACCAGGGATATTCTTTGGAAATTAATTTTAAGTTTCTGAACTTCATTCTGGAGCTGAAGGAGAGAGGGAATGCTAAGGTAGGAGTGTTTACACCACCCCCAAATATCTTCAAATTGAGAGAGCTCAGCTCATTGGCACCAGGGTGATAAAAAAGCACACATGGTTTGAAAGTGTTGTCAGTGAGATGGATAAACAGTTCAATGAGACTAATAAACATTTCATATTGTCAGTTAGAGTTAAGTGTGACAGATGTAGATGGGACTAATGCTAGTTTTCACTCTATGTTATGATTAATTAGACAGACAACCTATTGGTGTGGTAGTACTAATACAAACATAATAAATAGTTGTTTTTCAGGGCTGTTGCTTAAGCTTTTGCCTTTGAAAAACTACTACTAACTTCAGTAAGAGTGTAAAGGAAGAACTGAATAAAGTACAAAGATGTAGTTTTTTCTTCTCCTACTCACTGTCCAAACCTGCAGGAAAGGGGTTCTCAAGAAATGAAGTATGTTCTTGTTTCTCCTGAATCTATGAAAACCCTTCTCTGTGATGTCTGCATATTTTATAGAAGAAGAAAAAGAGCCAGAAAGAAGCAGATAGGTTTGCTGTAAACCCTGGGGAGGAAACAAGTTGTTTAATAATGTATAAAGATCTGTTTGCTCCCCAGTGCTTTGGATCTCTACAGGTTCCTCTGGAGGCTCCCTGTGTAGCAGGTACCTCAGTTAGCCTTAACAACACAGTCCCATCCACCTCAATGCCAAACAAGGAGGCTGTGAGGAGGTGAGGAAAGGGCTTTCCTAAGTGAATTGGGAACCTTCATGTATCCCTGATTTGTTTCTAATGTCTAGGGATAAAAGACTTTTTTGTCTCTCCATGTGTAAATTAGTCCGACATAGGAGAGATCAAATTTTTTGTCAGTCACTAATTATGTTCAGGATTTTTTGTTAAGTTATAACTCAATTTAATAAAAGTTTTGATAGTGCTTGTTTCAACAAAAGTATTGAGTCTCCCCTCTGATAGAATGGCAGCATTTAATGCGTCTACATGCTGAGCAGTAGTCAATGTTTGATCATGCACTAAGCCAGTAAATACTGTTAAATTCCCTTACATTTACTATTTTATATATGCTTGATTGAAATGTCCCATGTTCTAAAATAGAAATCATTAGTGAATCTGTTAGCTCTTCTGACCTTAATAATGTGTAACCAGAATTAATTATCACATTGAAGTATTTGCTTTAACTTGTCATTAAGTGATTATTTCAGAGCAAGAATGCAGAATCTCAGTGAATTAATCAGTGACCTATATTTTCTGGTGCTCCTGCTTTAAATTTAGCCTGGGTCAGAATGACGGAAGATCTGTCCAATTGCATTCTTGTTAAACGTTCTCAACTGAACAAGTCTGGTTACTGTCACCCAGTGAATAAAGGAGTGCATTCTTCACAATGCTGTCACCCATGGATTGTTGTATTGATGGGAACTTGGAATTCATTCAGCTGTGTCCACAGCAGAGTCTCCCCAAAGCCTGTGTAGGAACAGGACACTGCTGGCTGTAAGCAGTGAGAGGTTTGCTGCTGATGATGCTGGGAGCAAGTCTGAAACATAAATTATTAATCTGCTTTTACTTTAGAGCCCTCAGCAATGGGAAAGATGTTTTTCTTCAAACCCGTTTGAATGCTGTGATAGACACCAGTAATTCAGCAGTTTAAAATCAATGTGCTGCAGCAATTTACTTGCACCATGAGGGATGCCCAGGAGGATGGAAAAAGTGATAACCTCATGGTAAATGGCAGATTCTGACAATAAACAAAAGTGTTACGGTTATTTTGAGAGAGAACTTTGTCTTCACCCTTATTTAAACATGCAACCTAAGTAATTTTTAAATAAAAAACACTGCACTAGTATGGCATTAATACTACTTAAATACATTCCCCTCTAGCAGAAAATGAAAGGACCGTCTTCAATAGTGAGATGCATTCTGAATAGTGAAGTATAACATTTAAGATGAAATAACCATTTATTTGGAACCATGTTGTGTTTGAAAAGAAAAAAGGATGTGGGAAGAATTAAACAGGTTGTGACAGGCTATGGAAAGTGTGGACTACATATCAATGTGAGCAATTCTAAAACACATATGTACTGCTGGCTGACCAATATACTGCAAAGTTACTGAAAAAGAGAGGATAAAAACATAGTTTTTTCTGATAAAGACTTGTAGATGCAAGGATCAAGAATAAAATGGACAGGCTGAGATTGAAATGGAAAAATTGAAGGTCAGGTTTAGAGGAGCAAGAAAAGTGATTTTTCTTTTACTTTTTGATCTTGAAACAAGAAAACACATTATTTGAGACCCATCTGGCAAAGTGGGGAAAGACCATTTTTTTCTAATAGGATTACTAACCTAATGAGCAAGGCTTTGAACTTTAGGGTTTGATTTCATTTTGAAATGCCACTACACACATGCTCACAGTGTGGAAGATAAACATGAATTAGAAATCTGCATAGGGCTGCACAGCTCAGCATTTCTGGAAGCAGAGGGATACGGTGCTGTGATGGAAAGACACAGGCCTTATACCTAAAACCTAAAGCAAGGTGAAATTAGGGTTCAGTCAGGGAACTGGCAGATAAGATCTCTCAGGAGGGTACCCTGAAGGGCAAAGGGTCCAGGAGATCTGATTGATCTTTAAGAACAACCTTGTTAGAGCAGAACAGAGCATCCTGACAGGCAGGAGGCCAAGGGTGTCTGGTGAGAGATGAGGAGCTCCTGAATGGGCTCCTGCACAACAGGAACATTCAGGGAGCAGAGATGGGGACAGGCTACCCAGAAGAAGCACAGAAATATATCCTGGGCACACATGGCCAGAACCAGGCATGCCAAATACCCACTGGGTTCAAAACTGGTGAGGAATGTGGAGAGCAGCAAGGAAGGATCATACAGAGTCATTGGAACAAGAGGAAGGCTAAGGAAAATGAGGCTGCTTTGTCCTAGTGACAAAGGATACAGGAACACCTGAACTGCTCAGGTTCTGTGGTCCTGCTCTACCTTCCTGTGGTCATCTCTACCTTCTGTGTCTCGGTCTTCACTGCCAAGGTTTTCTCTTGGACCTTCCAGCCATTACTGGCTTGTGGCAGAGTTCCTACAGAAAACAAAACCTGAGCTGGATCACTGAGCCAGATGAACAGAGCACAAGTCTGTGAAGCTGCTAGGACACATCCAGGGTGCTGAGGGAGCTGGTTGCTGTTGTCACTGAGTGACTTTCTGTCACCTTTGGCAGCTTGTGGCAGTTAGGGAGATTCCTGGTGATGGGAGAAAGGAAGATGTCACTCACATATGAGAAGAGCAAGAAGGGGAATCCAGGAAACTACAGGTTTGCTGAACTATACTTGTTCATTGCTGCTGAGCAAAAAGGCAATTTAAAATTTAATCAAATTATCTTTGCTTTTTTAGGAGTTAAAATTAAATCAGTGTTTTCTTTCATAGACTGCACATGAGAAAACCCTGTCACCAATTAAATTCTGACTTCAAATTCTCAGTAGAAACATTTCAATATTCTGCACATTAACACAGAATTAATTCTTGTCTCCTATATTCATATACAACAGCCAAATATTTGTGCATCTTGCATACTGGAATACATACTAATTGCACAAAACAGCCATCTTTTCCTGCAGATACTGAAAAAAGCCAGAGTGAAACTGAGTGCAGAATGAAGAAGTTAGCTCTGAGCAGACATACAGTTTACATACTATATATTTTTACCTTTTTCCCCAGAAAGCCTGTTTTCTATTTCGCTACATACTTGTCTGGTTTGTTGAAACAGCTGTATCTTCCCAACACAGTATGAGTGAAGATCACAAATAATATTTGTACAGCAATTTTGAACTACTGTACAAAGAGAAATAATCTCCCTCTTAATTGTCTTTTTCTTCCTATAAATAAAGTACATTCTTTATTTTTAAAAGTGTGATGACACTCTGAAAGCCCACCAGAGTGAAAATGTACATCTTCTATTATTAATTACGTGAAGAGTCTTACTTGCAATGATTTTTCTGCACTTAAAAGTATAAAGAGCTTTTCTTGCTTTATAACAAAGTATTTGGTACCATCGTTTTTGCAAATCTGGGCATATCTTCCTCTAATTGGAGTGACTGGAGCACAAGAGCAGCTGAGGTGAGTCAAAACTCTTTAGAGCCACCTAGCACTCAGTCCTGTCTTTAGTGACTTGTGATCACTACAAATACTTTGGAAATGGTGCCACTTGAGAGTAATTATTCCTGCAATACATACTCCCAACTTTCATGTTTCAATGGTTTAGAGACCTCCTGAGTCTGAGGTTGCATCCCCATAACTGTGCTTTATAGCTTTGGTGCATTTTCTTTCATCACTGTATTAATTACCTTACAAACCTGTTAAAGAATTTGCAATTACCAAGTGCAGAGACAATGATTTCCAAAGTTAAATTACATGTTATGAGAAACAGAGTCCCTTTTGTCCATTTTGAATCTTCTGCCAGACAATTGTATCAGGCCTCCTGGAAGGTCAGTACTGGTAACTATTCCTCATAATTTTCTTCTCAAAGCAGTCCTATGGACACTGCAATCTGTTGGCTCCTCACACATAATACTCCTGCATTCAGAACTTCACCAAACTCCTTTTTTTGTAAGCACCAATGCAAAAAGATTCATTTAGCTCTTTTTCTCTCATACTTATTCATTTTTTGACCACATGAGATGCCTGCAATCATTAATCCTTGCCATCCTTCCCACATCTCCAACATGCCTTGTCACCATTCCCAGCTGGGTCATACAGTACTGCTATTATACTTTTTTGTCCATCAGTGTGGAATTTCAGTCCACAAGGATGGTGCATAACTGATGGACAAATTTTAAAGACATGCCACTTTTGTTACTTCATATGATATGTACACATCACTGACATGATCCATTGCCATTATGGTAATACTTCCATGCATACAGAATTTCACACAGATGACAGAGGCCTACTAATCAAAATAACATCTATTCTAAGGATGAAAACCCACTGTAAATCTATTTGCACATTTCCTGTTAACATCATTAAATTATGCAAAGAAGTAATTGTTTTATGGCCTTTGATACAGAAAAAGACATAATTGCTTTCCTAGAGTAATTTAAAGCTTCTCTCTACTACCAAAGTAGTCCAGGGCCCCATTTAGTAGCGTGGGACAGATACCTGTGAGAAAGGATTGAAGCAATTCAAACCTGTTACCTTACTCTAAATTTATAACTCACTTTGCTTCTTGCAGCCTCTGATGTAGAAGGAAGTATTTTATACAGGTTGAAAGGGACTGCACAAGTTAATGAAAGGGAAAACAGGGGAAACCTGTGAAGTCCATCGAGAATTACTGAACAGATAGACCCCATGTCTGCTTTGGACAGGCCCTGGGCTGCAAGCAGCTAGACACTCTGAGAGGAAAACACTCTTTATGCTTGCCTTGTCTGACATTGTTTCCTAGGCATCTGCTGACCCTGGGCAGTGTGAGACTTGGAACTTAGATCTGACCTGATAAAACTGCTCTCATGTCCATGGATTTAGTGACAACCTGAAAAAAAGACAACCAGTTTCTAAAACAAATACTGTTGTATAAGTATGGCTGCAAATCCTACCAGCAGGCACAATCTAAAGTGTGTTTTTTGTGGCACTCTAAGTGGTGGCTATAGTCACTTTGAGTTTGCAAATACTTGTGATTTACTTGCAGATTTTTGCATCTTTCCATCCCAGGCTTTCTTCCACAGACTTCCATTGTCCTCTAATTTCTTCTAGGAACATGATGCTTTCACAGTTGTAGAAGAAGAATTTACTGCTGGGCTAATGCCAGATGGAGCTTGGAAAGACCCGAGTCTTGAACATCTGCTCTTTTAAAGTAAAACTGGATATATTTTCAGCTTAATGAGATGAAAGATAGATTTGTGATAGATTTGTTATATCTGTCACAATATGAAAATTGAGAGTGAATCTGATGAGCAGGTGTTGGAACTCAATCTTTTTGATTCCAAATCCTCGTCAGAATAGAGAGAAAATATCTTAATAAGATGGAAAGATACCTGTGAGAGAGGATGAAGCAATTCAAACCTGTTACCTTACTCTAAATTTATAACTCAGAATATAACTCTAAGAATATAACTCAGAAGGGTTATATAAATATAAATGTAACCTCACAAAAGCTAATGAACGTGATTATAGCTGTTCTGCAGATGAGTGGAAGGCTTGTGCTGTGAGTGGGATGTATGTTAAAAATCCCAGCTGTTGCTTCTGTATTTCACATGAGACTATAAAAGCTTATAAAAAGCTAAGTCTGTTTTAGCTTCAGTGTGTATGTGTATTTACTTTTCCTAACCAAAGGGTTGTGTGACAGTTCAGTGCTCATTTTGTGGAAAACTGTGGCTGTAGCAGAAGGAAGAATTCGAAAATCATTTTCACAGAGGAAAGTAAGTTATTAGAGTTTAATTAATTTAGGTCCCCAGCTTATGGGTAAAGAAGAGGATTGGATTCAAGAAGGGATGTGTAATGTTTCTTAATGATATCTGATATGTCACTTGTGTATACATCTATTTATTTGTGTAAACATTCATTCATTTGATTCAGAATTTCTTTAGACAAACATATGGCTCATCATACGTACTTACAGTTCTGTGCTTGACTTAACGAATTCACACAGATTTGATTCTCTCTTTGAGCAAATAGCTTGTGATGTTTCTAAGGAATGGCACATCTGCACTGGAGATCTGAAAATCACATAACAGGATACAATTTTGCACCAGGACTGCAGCTGAGGGACTTAGTCCAAAACCCGACAAAAGTGTTAGCCATAGGAATATAACCTTCTAAGCTTTCTGTCATGGCTTTCTTTTTCCAAATTCACTTGACATTTCTGTTACCTGATGGAGAAAGGTACAGTCTTTCCCAAATACTTTAAGCAGTTACTGTGCAAACATAATATTCTTTGTAGCTGCTTGCCTGCAGCATGCAAGTGCCAGCTACAAAATAAGTTGAATTTAGTTGACGAGAATCCACTCCAGACCGCTGTAACATATTTAAACAAAGCAGTTTTCAAGCACACAAAGAACAAAACATACCTCTGTTTAGTGCCCCATACACACATTTTGAATTATTTTTATATGTAGGGAAGAAACTTCTCAGTTGTACTGGAAAATGTTACTTTAAATAAACACCAAAAAAAACCCCAACAGTGCTGCCCCAGAAATACTTCACTTGATATTTTAGACATGTCTAAGAAAATTTCACGTGTTGCTGTGCAAAATATTACTGTTCTGTGTGTGTCATGCTGCCTGGTTTGTGACTGAGCCACAGAAGATGTAAGAGTACACAGTTCTCAGAGACACCGGTGCCCATGGGTGTCAGGACATCAGTGCTGCTCAACAGCAGAATGACAAAGTGTCTGCACTTTGCGGTCTCCAGAAAGTGACATCAACTTTCTGCTAAGTGGATGTTACACAAGGTGCTAAAAAGGGTGACAACTATAGATACATTTATTACATTATCTCTTTATAGGACTCTGAAGAGTTCAATCCTTCATTATAAAACATATAATCCTGGTGACAGGCAGAAACTGAAGTGATGCTCAAAAAAAACCCTCAGTGTAAAAAGCTGCAGCTGATTCTCAATGATTTACATTTTGAATTTTATTCACATTAAGCATATAAACTAAGTTTTAAATAAAACATATCTTAGCAATTAAGAGACCTAACTTGAGCTACAGACGATATTTGATCTGGTCTAAGCAAATAAAGAGAAATTTTCCCTGAACATCTATACCATAGGCCTATTCCCATTATGCCTAGGAGCCAGGATATCTATTTAAATTTAGTTTGAGGAAGCTGATGGAAAATTTGTCTGTCCTTTTTCTTGTGAAGGAAAAATAAACAAGGATCCCTGTAGGTGTGTGTAACCTGTATGATCCCACAGCTCTTTCTTCCTCTGCATGTTGCTTTGTCTCTGCTTCAGTGCTGCAATGATCCCACCACTGTGAGCTTTGCTCTCTGCTTGCACTCCCTTGCTTCCCAGGGAAGGAAAGGAGTCCAGTTCAGAGCACCATCCAGTCCAGCCTTGAATGGGGTATCCACCACCTCTCTTGGCAACCTGTGCCAGTGTTTCACTGTCTAGAGGATCTACCCCCTTTTAGTTTAAAACCATTATCCTTTGTCCTATTTCAACAGGCCCTACTAAAAATTCTGTCCCCATCTTTCTTATAAACCTCCTTTAGTTATTGGAAGGAAATATCTAGATATTATCTAGGAAGAAAGTTTTAAGATAAAGCTTGACTCCTCTGTCCTCATGCAACTCAGTACATTGAAGCTCAGATTTTAGTCTTCTCCAAGGAAGAAAAGCCAGAAAAGAAGCTACTCTGGGCTGCAGGATAATTGCTCCCAGGAAGGAAGGACGGAGCAGACACAGGTTGGAACATTTCTTTTGCATCTGCTTCTGTAGTACAAATAAACATAAACAGAAAAAATAACAACAAGAGGAAGTAAAACCAAAATGAAAAACTTTTCTTCCCCTGGGGAGGCACTGAGTGTACAAACAACACAAGGCAGAAGTGGGCATGCTGGATTTTTCACACCCCCCTCATTGGGGCTCAGAAAGGTTCTTCTTAAGTCATGATCCCAAACATGGTATAGGAAACAGTACAGAAAATAACAGAGGAAAAAGCAGTTTCCTGCCTGTATAACTGCATTTCACTGCCAATTTTGTACTGTATGGTTATACACAGATGCTGCAAGAATTTGGCCCCAAAGTCAGTTTTTTTGCCAGTTGTAACAACTGAAGAATTAGATCAACTTCTGTACTGTGCCATAAAATGGACAATGACAGTTTCAATACTGTATCTGACTGATTCTTCCATGTGTTCATTATTTTTTGAACGATGAATGTAAATATTAAAACGTTGTGATATTTTTAAACTTGGCTTTAGAATACTGGAGTGGCTCTGTGGGAAAATAATTTGTCCCTGGCTGTGTAACAATCACTTTCCACCAGTCAAAGCTCTGGCTACAATCTGTTTCTAATTAATCAGGAAGACAAGACAGGGTGAGTCTTGTACTGAGACAATATCATACATAGTGGACTGACTGTAAAGCATGCCAGATGAAGATGTGTTTAGTGCACTAAAAGGAACAATCTAATTATCAGTTTAGTGCAAGAGTCTTGAATTCTCCTGAAAAAACAATGCCTACTAAAGCACAGCAAATAATCTGGATACAGTGAAACCATGTAGCATAAAACAGTGACACCTGGGCCAAACCAGAATATTTAGAATCTTAACATAAAATTTCTAATTCTTCCAGAAGCCCTGCAGAGTACAGGAAATTCAAAAATGTTGACACTCTAGCACCTTGTTCAAAGCTAAAAGTTTGACAATTCACCTTCAATAAGTCTTGGAGCTGACAAGAGTGAAAATAATTTTTATAGTGTGTGGAGTAAAATATATAATGCTCCAAAATATAATGAAAATAAAGAAATTCTTTTAAAAATAGTTTGAAAGCCACTTTTATTTTTTAGCCAGCAGTAGTTTTAGTTGTTGAATAGAGCTCTCTCTTGCAAGCCTTACTGACACAGATGGTTCATCTAAAGTAAGGGGAAGCATTCATCTACCAGCTATGTGCAGGGGCAGATCATAAGAGAGAAAAATGGTTTACTTTAGAAAATGGAAGTAATGGAAAGTCTGTCCATGTTCACTTTCATTTTGCTCTTGTTCCTTTTATTTCTGATGTAAGGAGCATTGTAGTGAGTGCTGTGTGTCATTGCTCTTCAGGATGCTGGAAATAGCATAGGAATTGTTCCAGCAACAGAGCTTAGAAATTATAGTGAGTGTGTTTGTGAATAGGAGTTATGTCTGTTTATTATTCTGTCTTCTTTTGAAGAAGAACAGAGCTGTCCTATAATCTCTTAAACTCTTTCCAGAAAAGTATTTCTGATATTATTGTAAATATGAAGTCCAGGGTACTGTTTCTGTACTTAAAACAAAATAATGGTCTGTTATTTCTAGATGGAGAAAGTAGTGAAAAAAACCTGTAGGCTTGTTTAATTTCTGTCCACGCTATAACTCAGTGGTGTCAGACAAAGCGAAATTCCGGCTTAAGCTGAATGGTTGATATTGCACTGCAGATTAAAATCACAGATGACAGGAAGACCTACAGTTTGCCCTGTGTACCAGCAACAGTCAGAGACTTCAGCTGACTTTCACATATTAAGTAGTTCATGTGAGTGGGTGGGCAGAAACTCTCCCAGGGCTGAGATCTCACTTGATAATCTGGCTCCGGATATAAAAATGTTAGCCATTGGAAACTTAATCCAGCAAGGGACTTTTAATTTTCTTTCTAGCCCTCCATCTGTGAAGCACATACCCTTTTCCTTCCATTCCTCATGGTCTCATTCCTTATCAGCATAATTCACAAAACAGATTTGGTGCAGACTTGTTTTGCAAGATTTCCCATAATTGACAAGAGCGCATGAACAATAAATATCTTAATTAAACCACTCTGATCTGCTTTAAGTTTTGGTCTGCATTAACTTCCCATTTTGCTGCCCTCTGACCAGAATTAGTCTCTGTTTTCTTTGGGGATAGGAATTTTTGTGGAAATCTTCATTACATTGACTATAAAAATAGATCTATGCTGAGGGATTTTACTACTTGCCCCTCAACCTGTAGTGCAAGGTACCTAGTCTGCATTCAACCTATAAAAGTGTGAGGAATAGTAATAGTAATTCAGAGGGGAAAAGTACTTGTATCTGAACAAGTAAAACCATTATAAAGTCTGCTGAGGCTAAGCTAAATAACACAAGTCATTTCTCAGCAGGGACTAAGTGATGTACACTGAGCACAGGGAGGCTCAGGCCAAGAAAGATCCTTGAAAATACCTGGGCTCAGAACTGCTGCAAGGCAGACCTTTACTAAATATGTCATCAGTTAAAAAAATAACAAGACAAAAGACCACCATCAAGCAATGCAAACCAAGGAAGCAGAATGATGGCTGATGAGTGTCCTCATCAGGCTGTGGCTGTCAATCACCAGTGGCACCAGGACTCCTTCCTGGAGGCTCATGAGAATACTTTGGTCACCTGGGGCTGGACTTTGGATTTTCAGCTTCTAAACTCAAATAAAATACAATGCAAATATGAGGAAGTATGGCCCTGTTGCTGTGATTCTGGCAGCCCCCAGCACAAGCAGCAGGGAGAGAAGAGAGAACAGCCCACACCTGGGGGTGCAGGAGCTCTGGCTCTGGTCTGCAGCCTTTGGGGCAGGCACCTAGCTCAATCTGTTTGCTATCTCTGAAAAACCTGCCTGTTTCAAAAATTAATGGTATCAAGTGACAAGATCCTGTTGCAAGACAAAATATTTATGCCACAAAAATTTTATATATGATTCCTAAAAATATTTTTATCACTGTTGTAATTAATAAAAAATATAATAAATATTTTCCTTGAAATTAAGGTAATTGCTTTATCAGAATTGCATGCCCTTCTGATGTATGTGCAATAACATTAATTAATATTGACTAAATTTTGCATTGAAGATAAAGTTTAAAAAATAAACAAAAAAATGCAACCAATACAGGACAATTTATGGGTTTCTATTTGATAGAGGGATAGTGCAGTAAAACAGGAGCCCATCTGAATAGTTCATGAGACCAATAACAAGGAAACAACAGCTCCACGGAATCCCGCCAAATAAAAATAACATGGAACTCTAATGCTGTACAAGAAGTTCACCTATAAAAAATGTTCTGTGCTTTCTAAAGGAATTGAACTGAGCATCTACATCTTGAACTTTAGTTGGTAAAGGCTAGCTAGAACTTGTTAGTATGGACAACCAGACCTCAAATAGCACTGACAGTGCAGGAGGGGTGGGTGGTTTGTAGGTTGTCTTGGAGCTGAGCAGTGACTTCTGATGGATTTATCACATATAAATAATAAGAATAAGAATCTTTGTCTTTTTTGTTAAGAGAGTAGAATTGAGGAAGAAAAACAACATAGGAGGATACACTGAACATGAAGAAATTTTGGGTTATTCTTATATTCTTTATCTTGCATTTTCTGTGGGCCTCAAAGCACAGATAAACTTCAGGAGCTCTTCTGTGACTGCCCAGGTGTATCCTTGCACAGTAAAAAATTCAAGGTTATTTGAGATAGAGGGAAAACCTTTTGAAGGGAGAAACTCTGAGAAGTCTTCTTTCCACCCACATAAACTATACTCCTGTGTCAGCTAATTTGTGGAAAATTATAGTTACCAAGTGCTGGGTAAATTTGTCCCAGATTTATAGATTTAAAGTCACATCTCAGCATTAAAACAAATTTATACAAGTCCTTGAAATTAATCTTATCTTTAAAATTTATCAGTGGTATACTTAAACACAAAGTGGTTCTGTAAATTTATTAGGCTGTACTGGTATGAGTACTCCTATGTATGATAATCTGGTGTTTATGTAAATAGAAAAGAGATTTAATAGCTTATTTTGACTCTGTCCTTTAAAGAAGAGATAAAAGCAATCATTTTAGGGATTCTGAATTTACTCACCAAAGCCCAAGGACATCCTGTGATGTGCCATCATAGCCTTTCTTGAAATGGGGAAATTGGAAATGGGAAAACCTATGGAAGATTCTGGTGTCTTCTCAATAAGGTTTCTGACCAAACATGCTTGGGATTCAGTAATGCAAAAAGAAAAGTCTGAAATTCCTCTGTAATGAACTAATCATGAACATTATAAGCTAAAAACTCACTTTCCAGTGTGAACCAATTGTACCTGCTCTTTAAAGCCCACACACACCCTGCAAACTGGTGTTCAGGCACTCTGCAAATAGTATTTTTGGTGTGCATCTTGTTTCCCTCTGAAATAGTCCAGCTAAAGGAGTCCAGCTAAAGTGACATGATCCCTCAAGTACTTCTTACATGCACACAATGGTGAATTACTTGAAGACTGAACTTGGAGCTAGATCCCTTCGAGTCTTTGTAAGCAGTGATCTTGCATTGCTCACAGAGCACCCACTGTGGACTCCTTTGCAGGAAAGCTGAACACTGATGCCATGTGAAACCCCACAGCCCAGTGGGGTAAGGTCTCATTAAATTAAATGGCATCACAAACATGATTAATACCCACACCACCTAAAGCCATCAAGATACTGATCATTTGGGAAAACCAAAAGTTAGTCAATTCTGCTGAACTTTCAAGTTATTTTTGATTCTGGCAAGATACTAAAACAAATATTTTTGGAGTGTCTGAATTATTTCATGAGGATCATCTATCTATGAAACATGCTATAATTAGGTGTTCATGCCTAATTGCAGAAGAGAAAATGTGTTACACCTATGGATGTGCAGACTCTGGAAGGGGTGCTTTAACTCGTATCCCTTCACCTTTTGATGCAAGGCTACCTGGATTTTCCAATCCATCAGAAAACATCACTGCATTTTTGCTCATCCTTTGCAGGTTCCAAAGGCTAAGTCCAAGGAATTAATCTGAAAATTTGCCTTAATGATATTTCTGCCAGCCTGAGCAGATCCAAGAAATGAAAAGATTTCATACATTTCAAGCTCAAGCACGCAGGAATACACATTTCCTCTATATTCAGTTATACATGCAGATTTGCCCAAATGCTACTTCTCAGTGTCTATCAAAATTGAAAAAATGCCTCACAGGTTTGATTTCCTCAGTGAGTTAATTAGCATTTGGAAACTAACAGACATTTATCATTGGGATAAAAAACAGCTATTTCCTTTGGCACAGAGGAAAAGGATGACAGAACCTGAGTACATAAGAATGGTAAGTTGCATTTCGACCACTACTAATAAAATTGGGTAAGAGATGGACAACAGAAGAGTTTCAGAGCCAGTGGGATGTGCAGCACTCACTCTCAATGCCAACAGATTTGTGTGCCATAATTAAAAAGTGATAAACCAAGGTCCATGAAGCTTTCTGTTGAGAACATTCCGCATTCAGTGGTGTGTTTGGGGAATAAATTGAGAGCAAGCCCCGCATGGAAGTCTTGAGGTCATGCAGAATGATTTACAGCATGGCTGTCCTCGTGTCAGTCTCTGCACATGGGCAGAAAGGATGTTAAGCCCATCTTCCTCAGCTGTGTTTCGATGCCATTAGTAAGTAATCCTCACATGCCTAGTCTTGTTTTACAAACCTAGTTACTATGAGAGTAGGTTTTAGCTCAGGAAAATGTTTCGCTATTCTCACTCCTGATTGCCATCATTTGTAACTCAATAGGCAAATCACAAGTAGTGGAAAAAAATATCTCCCTGTATACTGAAGGATGTACAAATTTATCTTCTCAAATCACTGTTATCCATCTGGAAAACAAGTAAATTTTGATCAGTCTATCAGACATATTTAGTAACATCTGTTTATTGCAGGCATTTCAGATCTTAAGTTTAGGCAAGAGTTTGTTCATTCACCTTAACACACTCCTTCCACATTGGTTTATTTGCCTGGAGGCTTGAGAGTCTGACAAAACTTCAATTGAAGTCAAACAAAAATTTTTCATTACCTCTATTGGAAAATTAATCAGGTAGTTGGTCTGCAAATAACATGGATCTAGACATAATCAGTCATATTTTTCTTCAAATTGCTATTTACCATGTCCTGTGACTAACTTTTAAATTACTTGAGAAACAATATTTGAAAAGGTTGTGATATAATAAGCCAGACTGTTGACATTTTTCTGGAATGTTATTGAGCTCAGTGGTTTTCAATTAAGAGTATGGGCTATACCAGCTCAGTAAATACACTGAGTCACATACATTAGGAGATTATTTAAGTATTAAGCAGTGAACATCCCATAGAAAGGGTCCTCTTAACACCAAAGTGGGTTGCAAAGATTTAAGAGCCTTAGGACACACCAAATACGTACACAGATAGGAACAGTGACATAAATCAGTGATCCAAACTTTTCTTTAAGCAGACATTGCTGCAGATCTACCCTTTCTCCTCCTCAACTCCCTGTGTAACCTGCCAGGCACTTTGCTGTTTTCCCCCACCCAAAACAGCCAGACAACTCCTGCATGCAGCAACACAACAACAACAAAAAGAATGAAATTCTAATGTTTAATAGCTCATTGGTATCTGAAAACTCCATTCATGAAGTGTTGGTGGAACCCTCTCCTGAGCCACACATGGCTGGAGGGGAGAGGAATGGATACCTGGGGTTTACTATGACAGATCTCTGCTCCACAGCTCCTTCTTGGGCAGAGGGACACCAAACAGCCCTGCCCCTACAGTCCTTACCCACTGTGCAGGGCCAGCCTGAGCTCAGGGTCAAGGGACAGCTGAGCCTATAATACAATCCTGAGAAACCCAGAAAAAGAGATAAAGTCATTCATGAGTATAATGCAAAACAGCACTACTTTCTTTCCCAAGAAGAGCAAAGTTTAACTTATGCTTTCAGCGTAAGAAATCCTTGCATAGCAAAGAGGAATATACCATTACTCATCCCTGTCAGAGCTGTTTGCAGTCTGGACACCAGCACAGAGAGAGCCAGAGGCAGCATTCTTGGGAAACATCTGTCCTAAAGGACTGGGCTTGTTATCTAGTGCAGCCCTCTCCCTGCACAGTTAGTTAGCTGCAGTGAAACATGCATCCATCTCCAAACTGGAACCTACTAAATGGCATCAGTTGCATACAATATGCAGTTGTCTGCTGTTGCTGGGGGTTTATTTATATTTTAATACTGTCAACTAAATCATTAACAACAAAGAATGTTAAACCATCACACATTCCAAATCAATATTGAAATTCAGAGAAAAATATCACCTGCTTCTGCAGCTTGTCATTTGGAAAAAATAACACATGATCACTAACCAAACAGCATAACCAAAATTATAGATGAGTAAGACTGAAATCCCCACAGCATCATCATTCTGTCAGCCTTTCCCCAAGACTTCTGAGATGTCTGCCAGAGAATTAACACAAAATGCTCCAACACAAGTAAACAAAATACAGTTATTCCACCTAAAAGTTTGGGTATGTTTTTCTTCTTTATGAAGTACTGCTTACATGTGTGTATATATATACAAACACACACACACATATATATGTACAGATATGTATCTTGGCTCAGTTCTTCTTAATCATCTTCATTTTGTTTTATGCCCCTGCTTCTTTGGTTTATCCAGCTAGGCAAAGCTTCAAGGAAAGAAAGGGAGTCTGCAATTCAGTCACAGACCACAGCTATCCCTGCAGTATCTTTCCATAGGCCTTTTCTCAGATGCTAGCTAAAAGGTTTCAGGTCCTGCTTCACACCCAATCACAGAAATTATTTCTCTTGATAAAAATAAAATTGTGAAAAAAATCAACCATTTTCCATTTTGGAAAACGCTTCATTTTCTGAAGCATCCAACTTGTATATCAGTGTTGAAGAAAGGGAGAGGAATGAACTGTAGATAGGTAGCCAATACACAAACGTAAGGAAAAACCTTTTTTCCATTTGTGCAAAGATTAAAGTATAACTTAATAATCTTAATTCTGTAGGGTCTCAAACAATCATAACAGCTGAATGGCTTCTTGTCAAACTCTAAATTTTAGCTCTGTGCTTCCAAAGGCATTATCAGTATTAGATACTGGTTTTACTAGCAAACTAAACCAGCAAGGTAACACTTTACTTCTTTCACCTGGCAGTAGACTCAGGCTCAGTTCTCTCACTGGCAGGTTTTCAGGAGAAATATTTGCATGTGGACAGAAAGTACATTTTAAACTTGCATTACTGCTCTTCTTCAAATAAAGCAGCTAAGCACAGGAATCAGCCTTCAATCCTCCACTTAGACAAAATTCCCCAAAGTGCATCACACAGAGGTTTTTAAGTCTTTGGAAAGTCAGTGTTAAAGACATAGACCTTAAACAGATCTCAAATGTGACAAAAGTGGTACATATGTATTGTTAAATACAGGACTGTTGAAAAGTTTTATAGACAAAATAACTTACTGATGAAGAGAGCCCCAAAACAATCCCATGAATAGCTGCAATCTCTGTGTCAGTGTGGGGCAAGATTTTGCAAACCTTCATTCAGTCATTTATTCCCTTTCCTCCAGCTGTGATAATTCTGAGAAGGATTGAATTCACATGGTATTGAATAGTTCTCTGTCCTATAGAAATGTCTGTGGGTTATCTGAAGCAATACAATTACAGTCATTGAAATGAGGAAATAACTTTGTGGTTGTTTATACATAAATGAACTTTAACTGTAAAACATCCATTGCATTTTTTGTTGTCATTGGAGAAAAGAAAATCAACTTTTACAAATACTTGTTTTAAACCAAGACCCAGCTGCAGCTGGTTTTAGTTTCATTTTCCCCAATTTAAAAATCCTGAGATGAATCCCCACCGACTTTACCAAGAAGGGGTAAAAGATGCATAATCAGTCATATATGCTTTGCTTTAGTTTTATTGCAGAAATCCATCCTGATTTGGCTTTTTTTTTAACATATATGAAAGTCTGAATTCTGCTCAAGGATTTCTATATTTTTCTTGCTTATGTTTTCCTCAGAGGTCCAAAATTGCCCTGGTAAGCCCTCGTGCTGGCTGTTCATAGAAGCAGGATATATTCTAGCTGTTGTGTTGATACCCCACCTGCAGCAAAGTGGTAGTCACTCAGGAGCAGGTGATTAAGAATTGATCAAAAAGTAGAATCCAGAAAATAACTACACCAGTGGTCATTTTTTTAATGTCAAATCATTGCAAATCGATGGAGGCAAGTTGGCTTAGCAGCAGCTTTCAGAGCCTAGCCCTTTTTGCATAGTAAAAATATTTAGCAGTGAACAATAAAAGCTATTCAAAAATTTCAGGAGGTTAAATCATTAGCTGAATAGCAATTGCCAACAAATAAAGCTCTACATTGTACCTGTAATCAGGTCAGGTTTTCAGGGACAGCCAAAATAAGAATACAAGCCAAAAGAAAAGAGAATATTCAAAAATATGCACATCCATAGCAATTTACAGCTTGTTGCTCCCTCAGATAGTGGAGCTAGAGGAGCAACTATTTACAGTTCGTTTGCTAGCTCTGAATGTGCTGGTGAAATTAAAGACAAACCAAGACAGAAATATTGAATATAAATTCCTTGTTGTGAACTATAAAAAACAACCCATTGCTCTTTGATATTTTCAGTAGTGGAATGATTCAGATCACTCTTTGTAGGCTGAGGCATCAAACAGAGAAAATGCTAAGATGACTTCTTGTGAAAAGCAATCAACTCTTTCCACTGAAGTAGAAAACTAGTTTTTTGGAACATTTTATTTAGATTTGCCTTAAAAACAAGGTATTTTTTTGTTGCAGAATAGTTTGCATATAATTGTTACATGTAGTATACACTCATGCTTTTTAGCCTTACACATCCAAAAAGCTGTGATTCAGAGCTCATGAGGATGAACTGTCTGCTTTTGATTAACACTGGTTTTTATTAAGAAATATTTCAAATCCAAAAGTTATCTTCACCATATGACTTAGCACATCTTTGTGCTGCCCTTGCCCTGGCAGTAAAGGTCATCATAGAGACAAAGAAATGAGAGCTAAAAGATATCCCAAAACCAGTTCTCCCTTTTCTGTAGTCCAGAAGAGTAGGATGACCAAAGTCCTACTCAGAATCTGCTCTCTTAATTTAAGAGTAATATGTAAGTGCTGACAATAGTTTGGTTTATTAGACAGAGCACTTTTATGTGAAATGTTAATAAGAGAGAAGTTCTCAGCTGTAAAAGGACACCAACAGAGCTGGGACTATCACTAAAGTCTCAGAAAATTTCAAGCCAGTGCTCTGTGACACTACAATGCTCCTTCTGCTGGTTTGTCAGTGGGAAGTAAAATCTATTGAAAATCAAATCTTCAGACTCCTCTTTTGTTCAGCCTACACCTCAACAAATGCAAAGGCAATCAGACAGGGAAATTGTGGTGTTCTGGGACGGGATTATCTATCTCCTTTCTTACTACAGTAGCCCCATTTTGGGTAGGAAGTTCTCTTGGAAGCAGGTGAAATTGATTGATACTTTTCAAAGTGTCATTTTATGGGGCTCTCATTACACTTCTGCCAGTTTTCTTCCAGGCATTTAGCAGCTGAGTGATTGTTGCTAACATCGTTTTTTCCCTCAGCCAAATCCGACAGAATTTGCCAGGCAGCAAAGGAAGCAGCATGTTACCAGCTCTCAGGTCATGCTGTACACACATTTGTATCTGTAATACTTGCTAGATCTTAAGGGCAAAACCCTGTTCTCCTGTCTGCAATGCAGTGTTTTAGCTGCAGTGCAGATCATTTATATCTATGCTCCCTGTCCAAGTCTCAGGGAGGTCAGCTGTGATTTTGTGAACATCCCTCTGCAATTTATTTCCACATTTTAGTGTCTCTTCCACAATCAGTGTGATTAGCGGGTGTGTGTGGCCTTTCTGTGTGTGCTGGCTCCTTGCTGACCTGATGGCTCTGTCCCTGCTTTTTCCTGTCACTCCTTAATTGCACACTCACTGCTGACCCTCCTGACACTCTCCCAGCCCAAGCAGCTGCAAGGGTGACCTGTGGTCCCTGACTTCATTTCTTCAGTGTGTTGTTGATATCAAATAATTCATGTTTTGTTCTCTGATGTGCATTCGGTTCCCACTTTATAACTAAAGCATTTGAGGCCAAAAATGAACTTCTCTCCTGACAGCTGGGACAGTGCTGCCCAGCCACGGGGTTCCTTCATTTTTTACCTGTCGTGTTGAGGGGTGCAGGGACAGCGGGGACCTGGATGGAAATTGCTAGAATAGCAGTGACAGCTTACCTCCTTGTAATAGGATGTTTTCACATAAACTTTACATAAGAAAACTCTTTTTTTGTGTGTGTGTGTTTTCTCCTTTTGATTTCTTCCCTTTCTTCTGTAAGAAAACGGAAGTGTAAACCTATGTCTAAAATGGTGGAAGATATTTCCTTAATCAGAGTCCTAGCAAACAACAGCCATTTTCCCCCAGATACAACAGACAAGGTGAGGCAGAGATGCTGCTTTTCCCTCTGCTCCCTTTCTTAACTTTTTTTCCACAAGGCCACTCTGATGAGGAGCCCCTCTCTGCACATGGACCTGCAGGAGCCCTGTTTATTACTTGGCTCGATGTTTGACCTGACCATTGATGCACATAATTGAAAAGCAGTGTCTAAAGTGCAGAAGAAATCCATTAATGAAATTGTGCCTTTTCAAGACGCATTTGTACAACTTGTATATAGACATACATCTATATATATATATATATGTACACAGGCACATTAGACATAGATAAATACATGTACACGGGCACAAAGGGTGATAATCCTTTTGCAATCCATTCCAATCACTGCTGTTCAATACAAGAAGCATGACTCTCCCCCTCCAGGCAGTTTTGGTATGTGCCTATAAAAGATGGCTACACAGTATTTTATATAATTACCAGTATTGCTAGAAAAAGTGCAGTAGTGGGGAATGAGAGTCAGAGAGATTTCTTCCATGAGCAGGCTGGACCAGAGCTAAATGCTGCATTGCACCAACTAAAAGACAGTGCCTTCCTTCTGCCTGAATTTACCCTGTGCTTCCCCACTTCAGACAAGGAAAGAGAGTTTGCAAACATCTAGGATTATAGCCATCACTTATTCTTGTGTTCTAGTGCTGTGTGCACAGCACAGTTTCGTCACCTTAAAAGACTGGTGATCCAAAAAATGGCAAAATTGCACCCATATATCAACTAAATTCTAAAAGGCTTATTTTTATCCATGACATCAGCACTGCTTTAATAAAACTTAACAAATGTCAGGTATTTTCTGATATATCATGCTCCCTGAAGTGAACTCTGTGATCAAATGCTTTGCTAAAAATCTGACTAGCAGCATAAGTTTTTATTAAATTCTTCCCTAACCATGAACTAATCAATTTTTTTGTGAATACTTCGATATGTGGGATGTTTCAATCATTGGAAATTGATCACTGAAGCTATATATTATTGTTTCTTTTTCATGCCTGGTAAAAATGCAATTGATATTGGAATTAGTTGCTGTTCTTGCAATTTTTAAAGTTTTCCACAGGACCAGTCATGGGTGCTAGGAAATCAGATCCTTTAAAGGCTAATTTCAACAGAGTATGACAGCATGAGAACATAAACATAACATATAAAATAGTGGGAGACCAGACACAAAGCTGATTGTGAAATAACTTCAGCTAATATTACAGAAAGCTTTCTAAAGCATATAGAAAAATCTGGGATCAAAAAGTTAGCCCATATTTTGCACATGGTGCAGTAAGAGGAGGGATCTATTTAGTGAAAAATCCCAGAAAATATATTACAAAGAGACCTTTTATTAATATCAACAAAGAGAGAAGAAAATTCTGCAGAATTCCACCAGAATGTTCAAAACAGAACCAAAAGAACATGAGCTGAGAGCACCCTCTTCTGATCATTATTTTCTTCTCCAAGTTCTAGGTAAAATATCTTCTGCATATGTTGTAAAATTCCAGTGACCTGCTCTTTATCAGAATCACAAATACATAATGTGCTTGGGAGATGAATACAATAAATTTGTTTCAGCTACAAACGAATATTTTTACTTTAGTTGTTTGGGTTTTTTTGTGCAAACATGAAGCCAGTTCTTCCAGTAACTCTTCCCCTTTGTATGTTCCAGTTTGATTTCCATGGAGCCACCCAGAGCCAGAGGTGCAAGGGACAGGCTGATTTTTTGCTTAATTCATACCACTGAGAGTGATTTAAATTCAGGTTAAAAAAAAAAAAATCTGATTCTAAAAGAGTGTGTTTACAAAGATTTATAAAGATGAAGGAAGGAGCAGAGCATGGGGAGAGAGTAAGAGCAAGAGGAATATTAGGAATATCAATTTTTTCTATAACTATACCAGCATTGTTTTTACTGTATTCTTACAGAGACCAAGCTGAAGATGTACATTTTAAATCCCACTGTAATTCAGAGGAAAAAAAGAAGAAAAGAGAGCAGTGCCTCTAACCTTGTACCTCACTTTCAGTCTCTGAGGACTGGAGGAGTAATTCATGAATATTAGAGCTAATGAAGCTTGATTTTTCTCCAGATTTTTGGTTCAGTGTTGATTGACTCTCCTGTCTGGAAGATGTAAATTGTGACAGAAGCTTGTTCTGCATTTGAGACATTTTGGTGTGCCCTGTTCAGTGTGTATTCTCTGGGATTTAAAAAGACTCCAGCTCATGCTGTAATGTTTTTCTCAGTGGGTACCTCTCAGATGTCTCTCTGACCTGGACATCTATCTACAGAAATCTTGCAGGAACATCCTGTCTCTGAGGTTTCTGTTCCTTTATCATATTTCATAGAAATACAACAATGGGTTCAAAGAACTAGATAGCATGGAGTGATGGGCAGATATGTATTGAAACGTCTAACTTCTAGTTAATCCTCTGAAGATTTTCACTAGAGAACTCTTGATAGGCAGAGGTGTGGAGAGTGGTTCCCTTTGGTGTAGGGAGTGATTCAAATCAGAGGTGAAGCCCAAGGAGGCAAAGGGAGTGATCAGCCAAGAGTCTCCCGCAGTGCAGATGAGGCATTTCGGGGTGAGTGATCCCATCTCTCAGCAGCAGAGGCTGATGGACCAGCACACACTGCCAGCATCACACAGATTGGAAACCAATAGAAATTAAATTGGAAGATACAGGCACAATCCTATTATGTGATAAGAAAACCAGGCTGGACAGAGACAGCACAGAGATAAGAGAGTCATGAAAACTAACAGAGCAATTTGGATCTGAGAAAGTGGATGCACTATTAACCAGATGCACTCAGCCTCACTGGATTGCCAGATGAGGCTTGTCCTTGTCAAAATACAATAAATTGGCCTCTTCAGCTTTCTCCACATTTAAGGTTCTGGCATGAAACACTTTAGACAAACATAGATTGATGGCTGAAGTAAACACAGGGATGACACAGGACCAGGATGATGCTGAAATATCATTAAAATTGATGATTTTGGCTTGTTCGTCTGTCATTTTTAGTACAGCATGGCAGTGCATCTGGAGTCCTGACATTATCACAGAGCAGTGTAGAGCCTTCTGGGAAGGGAATGCTAAAACTGGAAGAAAGGCATATGCAGAGATGCAAAACATCAAGGAGCAGCTTTTGATCCTGCTGGTAAAGAGCTGTGTTGTAATTCCAGGTGTCTGACAGGACTGAAATCCAGCTCAGGCCATTGTGTGCACTTGCTTACAGAAACAGTAACCTACAGCTGGGCTGTGGAAACAAAGGTTCAGGCACTGTTCAAGTCTCCTTAGAAAGGTAACCCAAGGCAAATGCAACTTTGAGTTATTGACCCAAAAGTGGTAATTTAGAAATGGGAAATTTAGGTTTTTAGAATAGAATTAATGGAACTGGCCATTTGTAACACCTGAAATAAGAACAGCAGCCCATGTAAGAATATGTGGGTTTGAAATGATGCAGGGTCAGCTGTGTATTTAGCATCCCTGAGAGGTCCTGTATGGAAATTATGGGAGTCTCCAGAGTTATCAGCTCTTATTATCAGGCTTCGCAAAAAAAAGTGGACCAGCACTACATGAAAAGGTTGCTCAGAAGAATTAAAATTATCCTGGGGCATAACAAGCCTCCGACTTCAAAGTTTCTAGTTATTTGCACATCATACTTTAGGTTTTTTCTGTTAATGAAAAAAATTACAAGGCTGTCAGAATATTTCATTACGAAAGAACCTCAAAAAGTAATGACACTTGAGCACAATATCTTACCTTCCTGGTAAAGAAGCAGAGAACAAGGCTGGATTTACATTTACCTAGTTAAAAATTTCTTCTGACTTAATCTGCTATATTATTATTTTGAGGTCAACATTGTCAGTTCTGTTCTCCAAAATGCACTTAAGGGTTATCAAGGTGTGCTGCTTTTGCAAGGTAAGCAAGGATTGGATTGAATCCCTGCAGCCAACTCATATATCGAACACAAGGCTATAGATCTTTTCTTCACAAGCATGGAAAAATAAAACAAACAAAAAAAAACAATAAAAAGCCCCAAAAAACCCATATAAAAATCCACACAAAAATGACAGTTGTATTCATTAGATATCATCCAAAATACTGCTGTGAGTGGAAAGCACTTTGATTAGGACTGACTTAGCAACATGCACAGCATAGTCTGGCATATGAGTCTAATGGATCAGCATTCAAAGGCATATAATGAACAGATGGTTCCTGCAGAAGAGACTAATGCACTGGTTTTGGTCACCTTGCACTGGCACCCATTCAAAGCAGGTGCTCCACAAACCAAGACTGGAGGTGGACCAAAATGAACTGGCTGAACAAAGCTGGGACATTGAAAAGGAGGAGACAATCCCTGTTTCTCTCTTTTCCAAGAATAAATGAGTGCATGAGATGCCAGCTTTCCCACGGTGACCAATCTCACATGTTTGCTACTGTTTCTGAGACTCAACATCAATAACTTTAACATGAGGACCAGGGGCACTGATGAGCTGAGCATGTAATTCAGGTTTGAACTCCATTTTAAACTCTCTTGTTAATTTTTTCTGATTTTGTCAGCTTGTTCTGTGTCCAAAGTGGCCAAGACCCAACTAGAACCAAAGCTGCTATTCTGAATCCATTCCTGATCTGATTTTCAAGCAGAAAGATTAAATTCCTTGCCTTTAGGAGAAATCAAATAAACCTGGCATCACACCCTTTCACTGTCTAGGTTCCAAAATTACCTGCTACAGCAAGGAAAACAGCAGTAGTGGAGATACATGTTTTTACTGATGAAGTTATCCAGTGGTTAAATCTGGATCAAACTTCAGAGCAGAATTTCAAAATGAATCAGGGTCATGGTTCATGCACACATGTGATGGTGCTAAAATCTTCTGGGGTTTCTTGTTTTCTGAAGTTTTGTCTGTGTTTGATCTAGAATAGGAAAATAGGGTCCATTCCAATTTGGAAAGAAACCCAGAACCCAAATTATCTGAGTAAACTCACATCATGAGACTGAAATACCCCCTTATCCTTCTCTCTCTGAGGATGGAAACTTTGACAGTCAGATGGGACTGGAGAAGAAAGATGTCTCCAGATGGAAAATGATGAAAAGCTGAATTTGGCAATATTATTAAAGTGGACCCCTGGCTTTAATTATAAAGTTATAGAACAAGTGATGGCAAATCCATTACAGAGTTTGAAATTATGTCCAGCTTAGCTGCTTTTAAGCACTGCCAAGCACCCACTACTCTACAAGCAGAATTCACTCCAGTTTTCAGCTCTCAGGTTGAGATGGCTTGTTCTTGCAGTGACCTGTTAATCTGCCCAGAAGACTCTCACAGCTCATCTTCCCACCTTTTCAACCAGCCCCCTCTCAAGGGAAATTTTCTTTATTGAAACTGGCTTTAAAAATTATCTTGCTCTTTGTGACAATTTTTAGCAGTATGCCAGTGAATTACCTGGGAACATTTATTTAGTTTGCATAAATGGTTATAGGGAAACTGTTAATAGAGCCACTATTCTGCTTGCCTTGAAATACTGAGGTGCTGCAATGCTTTGATTTGAAACAACATAACCTGCAGGAGGATGTCACCCTGAGAATCAGGTTTTTTGATATTGTTTGTGTTATTTCTAGCCACTTTCTCAGGAAAGAAACTATAAATATAGGTGTTTATACATTCCATTAAAGATATGACCTTTGATGGACATCTCTCATGGCCAGTGTGGTTGGGAAGGTGGTAACCTGACTATGCAATCCCTGGTCGTTGTCAAAAAGCTATAAATACTGAAAGAACAAATAAACTTTTCTTTTTTTTCACCACACTTGGAGCTGCATTTGTGTGAATCATTTGGTGTCCGACAGTGACAGGAGAAAACCTTGAAAGAAGGATAGAAAATTCACACTTTAAACACAAGGTATTGCAGTTGTGAAGTTACTTTGTGGACTGGCAGAGTATGTTCGATTTCAGTGGCTAAAATGGTGGAAACAACAATCGGGCTTTGAGAAGCCTGGATTCAGTGTGAAAAACAGTCCACCTGACAGTGCTGTCCTGCCTGACTTTAATTAATGTGTCGCTACAAACATGACCTAGTTACCACAGTACAAATGTCAGCTTGTAATAGCTTTTCCCTAGAGCCCTCCTTAGCTAGCATTTGCCATTTACATTTGCTCTTTGAAGGATGAAGAGCAGTTAATGAGCTCCATCTACTGCTGCACGGAGTGAATTGTACCAGCAGCACCAGCTCCTCTGCACCTCCCCAGGCTGCGCTGGGACAGCTGCTCAGGCACTCTGCTGCACCTCTCCACTGGCAAGGGCTCTTATTCACCTCTTTGTAGCCACCACCTTTACTCTATGTAGGTTTTCTTTACTCTATAATCTTTTATGTAATTTCATGTGGAGTTACAGGGTGACAGCCTTTTTATTTTTTTTTAGTACATTTTCCCATGCAAAAATGCATAACAGTTCTCAAAATAATTAGCACAAAAACCCAAAGAGGCTCACAAAGCAGAAAAGTTTATTTAAGTTACTGTTGCATTCTTAATAAACAAGGCCACTGTGTTGAAAATCAGTACTCAGATCAACAGATGGATGCCCTTCTCTTATGCTTGCTGTATGTGTTGACTGGAGTATTCAGATGGGATATTTAGTTGTTCATGTCTTAAAAGAAATTATCTGATAGTGACTTAAAGTACCTTCTCTAGTTTATGAGGGGGTTAATGAATACCTGTTCTAAAATATCACCTTCCTTAGTATTTCCCTCTTGATTTAGGTGAAATATTTCAAATACTCTCAAAGTATCACATCTGGCATCACAGGAAGCAGGCTGCAGGAGATACTTACCTAAAGCATGGCTGAATTAGAAAAACGCTATGTAATTGATGAAGAGGAAAGGTAGCAATAATGCCTTTGTCTAAAATCTAAAAAAGAATAAAATATCTGATTAAATATCTCAGCACAGGATTCTATTTTCATAATAATTTTCCATTAAGAAAGAAAACAATATCAAAGATCTTGCTAAGGTCAGAGGTGTTTTTCTAGTCTGCACAATGCTTAAACACCTATGTGATGGCTGCTGAATCTATTAAAAGACCAGGCTTGGAGATTCCACAGAGGAAGGAAAGTCCTTTCTCAGGCTGGCTGCTGCCTTTGGATCCATGGAAAGCAGGGCACATCCTGCTGACAGCAAAGCAAACTACATGAGGATACATCATCAATTCTCTAATGTAACCCCCCTCACTGCCTCAGGTCCCTCATTGTACATCAGCCCCCAGCGGTCCCAAAATACAACATTCCTCAATTATGAGTCGGAGAAGGACTCTGATTGGAAAACATTAAAATCAAAGTAAGAAACTCAACTATCAACCAGAAAAATGGTTGCCAAAAGTCCAAGGTCTTTTCATTAGATATGAAACCAAGGTAATTTTCATCCCCTCAGACTCAGCCTCAGCCCCTGGTCTTAGCACTGAAACTTTCCTCTGAGTTGTAGCACTCAGTGAATTGCTCATGAATGCTCCTTCCTTCAGGGAGCCTTTCTGACTAACTCCAAGGGATTTGGGAGTTTCCAGGGACAGAAACTATGTTTGAACAGGATAATTCAAATGATCTTCTTCATTCTTCATACACCACACTGGAAATCTATTGGGAACATCAAACCAAGTTTTATTTTTGAAATTAGCAATTAATGCAGAATTATGCAAAGCAAAATAATGAATAATCTGTCTGTGCAGTCAATTCTTTCATGAAAACATGGGGGACTTCAGAGTATAACACTACTTACAATTAGCAAATCAGTGGGAGAACAGACCCTGTTTTCAGCTAGTTCATTGTAAATAAAGATGCTCAAACTTTCAACAACTTTTAAAAATAATATTTAAGGTGAATTGTCACCAAATTAATTGGAAGCTACAAAACTCAAAATGTTTACTTTATGCTTGCAGTAAATGTTAATCCCAAATTTAGTGTTAGCATGATGGGTAACTGTTTGAAAAGATTCAGGAACAATGTAAACTTCAAATTTAAGAAAATAAGCACAAAGATTTAATATCTGTCTTCTGTGAATTTTATGGGGGTAAGAACTGGAAAGAGATTGGAGAGTCCAGTTTTACACCTCCAAGAAAAAATATCATACAGCCTGTTCCTGAATAAAGGGTTTAAGGTAAAATATTCAGTAGCAGAATGTTAAATAAAATAATTGGCAGCCTTAGTTTGATTTCTTGAATGTATTTAATTTCATATGAAAGTTAGAATAGCCACAATGTATCAAAAGGCATGAGACTGTTCTTGAAGTTGCATTGCCTCAATAAGCTTTGCAAAAGGCATTACTGATAACAGCAGAGAAACAAATTTTCAGTAGTCAACCTTTAGAAAATAAAAATACTGAGGGGATTTTAGTGACTTCATAATTGTCTACCAGTGTGCAATGATTTAGATGGGAGCAAGGGAAAATCTGTCTCACTCTGGTATTTTGCACTTTCTTCCTCCTCATGTAATGGTGCTCTTCATGAGCAGCACCCCGGTGTCCAAGCCTTAGGGGAGATGTTTAATTCATTTAAACATTTCATGTGTGCAGTGAGTCTGATCACCAGAAATGCCAAGATACACAGTGCACAACAGCACATGCACACATTTTTACCAGTGTGTGCAGCAGATACCTGTGTTACAGTCAGGAAAAAGGTGTGATAATAATTGCCTTTAAACTTCCATGCTTGCAGTGGAGGGGACAGGATTGTAATAGCTGTCAGTGAAGTAACCACCTGGAAAGACTGTTATGGTTTTTCATCACCTGTAACCATTATCTCATGTGGGATAGCTCTCATCATTTTATCTGTGTTAAACTTTTCCTATTTTATCACGAGCTATCACACACACAGGGTTTTCTTTTCTATTCAAGAAGTTTTCCACCTTTATGTTAATTTTTTTTAACAGCATCTAGTTCAAGAGGATTTACCAAGCTGAAAATTAAGCATATCAAATTTTTCCTCTGCATAGTAGTTACCCAGGCAGCTGTGACTGAGCAGAGTACAGAGTATAAACGTCAGAATAAATTGCCATTTTCCATTAAGGATTGGTGAAAAACTAAATCCTCACTCAGGGAAATGCATCTCCCTGGATGTGAACCTTTTGGCTCCAGTCCATTTCTTTCTTTCTTGCTGAGAAAAGCCATTGATGACTATGGGAGCTCTGTCTAAAGATATAGAGGGATCCTGACACATATCTGTGACCTTACAAAAATGAAGATTGTTTGGTTTGTGTTGGTAGCTCATGTCTTCAAAGCTGTTTCTTGCTATGTAGCAAAACCACTTTGATCTGCAATTAAACATTTTCTTATATAATCTGGAAAATGAATGCATTATTGGCAAAGCTAGAAGGAACTGAGGACAGAAAACAGAAAAGGAAAACAGCATTTCATTTTATTTTTACATTTATTCAATGGAGTTCAGAAACAAGTATAATATAATTTATTTTACAAAGTTGAGCATTAAATATTAAAAAAATTACTTATTGGCCTTTGATAAGTAGTTTCATATGGGACATGCATGTTAATATGAAGCCATTTTTGGATGACAGACATTTAAATGCAGAAAAGTGAGTTAACAAAATTTTTAGACACACTTGAAAAGGTGGCACGTCCTTTTGTATTCCTCTATCCACATGTAACTTCTCCATTTTTCTGCAACTTCCCCTCCCATGTCAATTTTCTAATATTAAATGTTAAACTAATATTATGAAATAAAATACTTAGAAATACAAATAATACACCCAATAAAGTACATTAATTATGATGAATGATAAGGGGAAAGAGAATCTGGCATAGTTGTCTATGTGGTAAGGATTTTTAACATGGAAGCAATCAAAGATACAGAAAAGTCTTTTCATTACTGACATTGCTGAGCTACACCCACTGTGTTGACTTCTCTCCCTTTTTCTGTCAGTGCTGGTTTGTTTGCTTTTGTTTGTATCAGTCTTGTTTGTATTGTCAGGGGCGCTGCAACTGTTGGCCACTGCTGCCAGGACTCCATTCTTCTCTTCTTCATCATCATCATCATCAATAATCTGGGAGGGAACAAAACAGCAGGTACTTAAGTGTATGTTTCATCACCTGCTTCCTTCAGAGCTGCAGCAAATGGGATTTTTCTTATGTCTCCTCCTCTGTTTCACTCCTCGACTTCAAGGACAAGCACTTACATGTACCAGGAGCTCCTTTCAGCTCTCAAAGCCTCCATTTAGGGAGAAAACTTTGACTTAAACAACACCGTACAGCAAAAACTTTGGAAGGACTGTCAAGCAAACCTGGGTTTGTTCAAACACGGACGAGGAACTTTACTTAAGATAGCAGCAAACCCCTGAAATGCACAACAGTTAACTGTCTTCTCCTCAGGGCAAATGCTGGCAAAGGTTAGTGCCCAGAAAGTGTGAGGACAAAGGTTAGTGCCCAGAAAGTGTGAGGACAAAGGTTAGTGCCCAGAAAGTGTGAGGACAAAGGTTAGTGCCCAGAAAGTGTGAGGACAAAGGCCCAGCCTGGAGATGGGGAAGGTGGGGGAGCTGCCAGACCAGACCAGACCAGCCGAGCTGCTTGCACCCCAAACTGAGCACCCCAGGATGCAAGACACCCTCCTTGTGTGCAACTGGCTCAGCTTCATCCTGGTCCTCTGTGATAAAAATCGAGTTACTTTAAAAATAAAGAGGGACAAGGCCCCACCCACAGCTGATTTAATACTGAATAGCTTGGGATACTTCTGTCAAGTCCTGGAAGCCGTGCTTTAAGTTCAAAGTTATGCTAGGGTTAAGAATATTTTCATGTGCTTCGCTGCATCAAGACAGGTCTTTGGAGAATGTTGTATAAGCCTGCTGGTGGGTTTTGTTTCTTTGATTAGAAAGGGCTCAGAGCCATAAAGTTCATGTATGAAATTTTCACCCTTTGAAGTCAGTGGCTTTTCTGTTACTGACTCAGAGGACACAGGATTAGACATCAGCTGCAGCTTCAGCTCTGAAACTTCCTTGGAATTTCTGGGGTGTTTAGTTTGGCTTGGGATATTGCAGAGACACCAGCAGAAACAAGCTACAAAGACTGGCTCTAATTTTGTATCTAAACTAAACCTTATTATATATGCTTTGAGGAGGGGTCATTTTAATTCAGGTAGGCACACATATAATTTTAATTTTCTGCTGATAATTTTATTACCTCCCAAATCAGTAGGTGACACAAATGTAAGACAAGACTAAAAAAATTATTTGTGAAGTGTAGAATGCAGAATCTCATTCTTCTGACCAACTTGCTTTTTTTCCATTTGCATCATGAGAAGAAACAGTTTACACAAGGACAATATTTCAAAAAGTTAATATGTACATCCCCATCTGCAGCCAGACAAAAAGCTCATTTAGGTATATCCCAGCTATTAAAGTCAAAGAAAGCTCATTAAAGCACTAAGTGGTCTCCATGCCAGGACAGAATTGCTCTTCTGCCCAGGGTGCACGTGTACAGCACAAGCCTTGAGTGAGTCCTCTTCATCTAAAATTACTGACACCCTTGAAAATTAAAGTGGAGTCTGGACAACGTCCTCAAACTGCTGTGAATCAGTGAAGCAGAACAAATGGTGGTAGAAAAGGGATTTTTACTGCTTTCCACCTTCATTTAAAAAAATAACAAACAACAAAAAACCTGGGATATTTTATCTGAGAGATAAACGTAGTTCAACAACACTTATCATCCTAAAAATACACTGACCAAAAAAACCTCAGTCATCCTCCACCTGGCCTCCCACAGCTCTGTGAAAGGCTGGGATAAAAATCTGCCTATAAAGCATTAAGAGGATCAATCCATAAAACTCCAGTCTGAACCTTAAATAATCCCCAGGGTAGTACTAAAATTCAAACCTCGAGTTTTTACTTGAGGCCTGACTGTTATAAATATCTCTCTCTTCTGCTTCAAAAAGCTCAGGCAGCTGAGGAGAGTGCTGGGGATGGCAGAGAAGCCTTTGTCAGCAGTGCCTGGCACTGGAAATGAGGCACTGGAGCCACAGTTTAATGAATGCACTCAGCACTTTAAAAGTTAATAAAATAGAGGAACCTGACACAAGAGTCCTGACTTTTTCTCCCTGCTTTCGTTTTTCATTACAACATCTGTACTTCAAAACCATCAGGATATGGGGCATTGCTCTGTTTAAGAGTCTATTTTTCTCTCAGGTAGGGCTGGCTACAAGTTGTTTAGAATTAGTTTTATTTCAGAGCATGAAAGGACATTGTGTACGTGCCACTTGTCCTTTCTCACAGCTGCATGTGAGTGATTCCCAGGAGGCTGATGTGTTATTAGGCTGCTCTTGACTCCTTTCAGGTCCCCAAGGGCCAGTCCTTACTTAAGCAGAAAACACTGTAAACAGTGCATATCTACAGGATTCTCTTTGCAGTGCAACAAGGCAGGGCTCTTGCAAAACAGAGGGGAGTTTACAGCAAAAGTGCTGTACCACATAGCTTGGAAAGGAGAGAGCTCGTCTAGAAGAGAACCACACCTCCTCATTTATTAAAAACTGCAGTCTTATAGAGTGAGTTTATAAAGGGACTTTTCCAGATTGTTATGGAGAACTGAGCATGATGAAAGACTGAGCTGGTTTACATTATATCAGGAAAAAGAAATTGTGCTGTGAGTGTTCAGCTGTGGCTCTAATTTTAAATGTCATACTAAGCTTTTTTTCTGGATTGCCAGCTGCCAATGAGGAAACGGCAGCTGGAACTAAGGGCTCTGTTTAGGTACCAAACCAGTACCATCCAGGAAAGATGCTGTGCATCACCCAAAAAGCACTGTCCATGACCCCTAATACCGTGGCTGCTGTTTACTAAGTGTTTGCTGACATCCAAGAGCCAACAGAGTTGAGGAAAATTGTCACTTTCACTGGAAAATAAAGCTGCTCAAGTTTAAAAATATTTCAATCCAGAGTGCTGCACACCTGGAGCTTATGTGGTGCTCATAAAAACTGCATGAGGCTTGCACAGAAATACCACAGAGACTGAACATCACACTTACAAAATTATTTTCAGTTTTCAAACTGTTCTCCATTCTGCCTTAAAGGTGGAGGTTTAGGTAAAAGACAGAGGAAACATGAGGAATATTTCTGTGCTTTATAAGAGGGTACAGTTAATGCCTTTGTGCAAAAAAGAAACTCATGAGAGGCAACCTCTCTCTTTAAGCATCCTGTTGTTCTGGAGCTGGTGTGAATGGCACATTCTGCCTGACCTGCCTTGCAGCAGGGGGCTCCTCTGCTTTTGCCATTAGCTTTGAAGGTGTCTCTGTGGGTCCACATGATGTGAAACATTGCAAGAGCATGGATATGATGAGCTCTTTCACCAGTTTATGTTCTAAATTGAAGATCTCAGGGGCTTCAGAAGGGTTTGATATGTGGGTGCCCAACTTCTCCAAAGAGCAAAGCGGGAAGCGAGTACAACTAATTCCTATACAAGAGAGAGGGTGACATTTCCATTTCACCTCCTACATTTATTTACATAATTCTGAGTGCAAATTTTCTATCAGCTCACATATGGGAATAACAAACTGGGATGTGAGATTTCCAATTAACCTGTGTCCACAAGAGAATACGCTAATGAGGACAACACATTTACAGTGACGATACTCACACAGAAATTGCTAAGTAGCTGCTAGACAGTGACATGAGATTTTAGCTGGTGTTTTTGCCCTTGTGATGTTTTTGTTTTTACAACAAGGAATGAGAAATACAAGTCAGGTGTGCTCCCCATGACACCCTGCTCAGTAAGCAGTTCTTGCCCTTGGCTACAGTAGGAAAAGGACATGACACACATTTTCCTTATTCTACAGAGCTGCAAGTTGATCTAGGACCAAACAACTGTTTCTTCTCTTATATCCCTATCTTTGTGCAGGCAAGAATTATGTTTGGCTGTCTTGCTCACTTCCTGATACCCAGCAGAAGGCAGGAAACATGCATGAAATGAAAGACTATCTATTCCTTTTGATCATTAAGTTCATCACAGTTCTCATTTTACAGCTGTACCTCCATGTATTTCCATGCACATTTTTGAAGACTACAATTTCCCATGTCCACCCTACCTGCAAGCATGAGTATCTGCTCCAGATGAAAGGGAATCTGAAAAAGGCAGGTGAAGGCAAGGGCTGTATAAGTGCCCTTCACAGCTCCAAAGATGCTTAATCATCCGAGCACTGAAACACTTTACTTTCTTGCCCGAACCTCCAAGCAGCTGTTTTTTTCCCTTACACTATGAGCAAAATGACAGCCACTTACTTCACAAGATGGATATGCTCACAGGGAATTGTCACTGATGTAACCTTGCCAACAAAAATTACTTGCAGGCTTTCCTTCATTGGAAATGAGTGTTTTCCCATTTGCAGACAATCCCCAAGAGATGCTATCTCACACTGCCCACTGCGGAGGCTCTGCTTCGTGGCCACTTTGCAGTCTTCCTCCCCACACAACAGGCTTGGTTCTCCCTAACCCAACAACAGCTTTTAACATATTCTTGTGCATTTACAGGGCCTATCTTTCATCCAAACAACCAAAATCTCATATAAATTGATGAACTATCAAGACATAACCACACACACACACACATACTGTCTGATCTTCAAAAGGTTTTGAAGCTTCTCCACTTGAGCTCAATATCCTGTTTCTTGAGTATATTGGGGAGCTTTGCTTAGGCATTTGTGATGCTCTGTTCTAATTTGGCTTAAACAGTTAACAATCTTCTTCTGGACATTTATCCCTACAGCACTCAACCAAACTTCTTTCTGCCTTTTATTTTTCTTCCTGTTATTCCCATTTTCCATGTTTTACTTTTTGCTATTAATCCAGAAATTTCATAAGCTGCTTAAAATTTTCTTTTTTATTATGCATATTAGGTTCAGTTCCATAATTAAAAGTTGCAAGAAAATCATCTTTCAGCTTCCTTGTGATTTCTTTTCCATTGCTTATGAAAGCACTGCTATACACTGGAGATGGAAGATGTGACAAAACTTCTTCATGAACCTGTCCTCATTATTTCAGCAACCACCAGTCTCAAAAATACCTATGCTGATTTCATCCATTTTTATTTTAAGTATATTTCACAATATTTCAGAGTTGTGAGAAACTCTTTAGGGCCACAAAAAGCACTGTTACAATAATGATGCAGAAGGGAAAATGGATCCCAGTCTGATTTCAGGTGCAGCTGTTGAAGGAGAAGGTGGGAGCAGAAGGCTACAGGGACCTGATACATCCAGCACATGAAGACATCTGCCAGAAGACTGACTCATGTTTTATGCTTGGGCAGGTTTCATAAATGGAATGTGGTAAAATCCTTTTTTCCATATTGCAGTAGGATCAAGTCACCAAGCTCAGCCTAATTTTTGAACAATTAGTGACTAAATGCTATTGCCTGGGAGACAAGAAGTGCCTGTGATTTTTGTAAGACACCCAGAACATTGATAAATGGTCAAAAAGATCATTCCAAAAGAGAGAAGAGTGCTTCAGTTTGTTTGGTCTCTTCTAAAAAAGCTCCAGCTATACAAATATTTTTTTTCTTTTTCTCAAGATTATTATGTTTCCCTGTCCTAATTCTAAAAGAGAAACTACCTTAAATACATTTACCATTAGTGCTAAGAGAATTCATTCTTTTTCAGGGTGACACGTGCTAAAAAGAAGGTTATTTTAAATCCATTTTGTAGGACTACAACCAAATAATTCAAATACCTTTGGAAGCTCCTTTGAGCTGAGTTGGTGCAGGGTGCAGAAATGAGTCACAGCATACTCTAACAGTGCTCCGAAGATGAAGCTGAAGCAGATACCAAGGTAGACATCAATTGCCTTAATAAAGCAATTAGCATTTGGGAGTGAAGTCCTGGCTCCCATCATCAGTGTTGTCATCGTAAGGACTGTGGTGACACCTGTGGAGTGGAAAAATATATGTTCTAGTCTAACACAGATGGCACTGAGGGCTTCTACTGCAAGGGCCCTACTGCAGGAGAGTTTTCCCTGGACCTGAAACTCCTAGGATACCATAGCATTTAATGGGTCAATTTTTAGGAAGAGTTTAAATTTAACTTACAACTTTTAAGTGCTGAAAAACAGTAGCAGAAAATGCTAGCAAGGCTGAAAGACTAGAAATGAAAATGAGGAAGATTTTGGTGTCATGGAATGTATATTTATGATTAACACATTATTATTGCAAATCTATGCAGAAGGTCCATTTAAAATATTCAGATATCATTTTCCTCAGTGGTTGCCCACTGGCCTCATTCAATGTGAAATCCTTCTTTATTCCCTGTTCTGTAGGAGTGGTTTTTCCATCCCACCTGCAGCCTGATCAAACCTGATTTGAATTTTTTCCCTTTCAGAATATCCTTTATTTGAAATTAATTATATTTAATCTCTTATAATTCTCTTGTTATTCATGTGTTAATTAGTGTGTATCATTAGACCTCACAAAAGCCTCACAATTGTCTGTGCATGCCATGTATTTGAATATGTTTAAACTATTTCCAAAATGACAGTTTTTTGCTGTGCTTTCAGCAGCCTCCCCTGCCTGTAAGTCTCCTTCCTGTAGCTGCCAAAGGCATTTTTCTTAGTTAAAGAATAGCAAGGCTTTAAGGGCAATCCACATGATGTACTGAGTATGGCAAACCCAAAAAGTAATTCCATAAAACTCAGAAGCATTTTCAGCTTCAGGAAATGGATGCCCAGCACGTGCAATAGAGAAGGTGTCTGGATGATCCAACCCTGGGTCTGGGATGGTTTATCAGCTCCTCACCTATGCAGATTCTGGCTGGAACCGACGACTGGCTGATCCAAAACGACACCCAGGAGAGCACCACCAGAAGGATTGATGGTACATATGTCTCTAATATGAAATACAAGATGTTTCTCTTGAGTTCGAAGTGAAACACGAGTTTTGGGTAACGTCCTGTGGAAGGAGCAGAGAAAAAACTTTGTGAAGGTGCAATTCATGAAAAGATCTTTGAAACAGCAACCTGTATTAGTTTGGTGTATTGCAATGCAGTAAAAGCTCAACAAACAAGCTTGTAAAAATTAATCACGGCACTGAAAAATTCAGATTGAAGACTCTGAACTGAAGGAAACAATCAAATATGTAACATTCAGTCACCATATCCAGAATTTTATTAAAGACACCTTGAATTGGAAATTAAATGAGGATTAGTGAAGGAAAAAATAAATCCATCAATGCATGAAGAGAATGTTTCATTATATAACACAGGGCAAGGAAATTTGAAATCTCATATGGATTTAGCTGTTGCTATTCTTAACAATGAATGAGCTACTATACAAACTAGAGTAGTAAGGATTGTCATTTCATGAAGGTGGCACAGATTCTGACTTTTAACTATCTCACCTATTCAGCTTATTTTTCTTTTCATTTACTATTGCTCAAGATGTGGATTGAGGGTACCTGTTCTGGAATTGCTGACCTACCTCTCATAATCCACTTAAACCCAAGCAGTGTCTTTGCATCTCACAATCTATTTTTCCTTTTTATTAGTGCATTAGAGTGTTTGTGTACCTCTGAGTAGTGTCACTATTGTGGCACAAATTATTTGCTTCTAAGTGAGTGATGTCCAGGAGATGAACTTTGGGGATCACAGAGTCAAATACAGAACTGTGTTCCATGAGGGCACAGCACACTCATAATCAAGCCTGAATTTCTTATCCAGCTCACTAACTGAACAAAATTTGGCTGTGTTGAAGCTCACGATCTGAAATTGTTACCAGTTCAGTGCTTTACAGGAAAACAAAATCTTGCTTTTTAAATGGGCAGAAAAGGCTTCTTGTTCTGAAGTTCCAGGTTATAAATTAAATGGTGTTAAGTTTTTGCAAAATCATTTTAACACCATTTGCATGTCAGTGAAATATCACTGAAAGACTAATGTTCTGTAGTCAGACAGTTTTGGCTTCCACTATTTTAACACAAAACCTATTTTCTGGCACCAATGTTTGCTTCTAGTGCTGCCTGCTGTGAGTCAGGACAGAACTACAGAACAATGAATTCACTTTAGCAACAATATAGGTACTGTCAGGCTATTTGTGCATCCCTCAGGTGTGCTGTGAGACACAAAGAAGAGCACTTTTAAAAGCTTGAAGTGAAAGCAGTGAATGCCAAGAAATGTTTTATTGCTCCCAGATGAGAAAATGGATGGCTACATTTCCATTTTTAAAAGTATTGTATATATTGCATCAAGAGAATAATAACAGGATTTTTAAAACAGAAAGAATTGCAAGATTATGTAGTCTGACCCTAATCACAAGCCACTAAGTTTCCTTAATGATCCCTTGCTTGAACTAAATATTTTTGGTTGGAATAGAGCCCACCTTCCACACAGACTGAAGACTTAGCCTGAGGATATCCAGACACACAGCATCCACCATTCCTCTCAGTAAATAATTCTGTTTGCTAAGAATGAATTCCTAATTTCTAACATTAACTTGTTTTCAGTTTTCTGCCACATTGACCATCTCTTCTCTACTGAACTAAATAGTCCTCTGGTAGTCAGTTCTTGCTCCTCACAGGGGTAAAAATACACTGTATTTAGTGTTCTTCTTTGTAAATTCAATATACTGAGATCCTTAAGTGTCCAACTGAAAGAAAGGGTACAAATATTAAACTATCTTGATGAGGCAAGAGATACAAATTTGTTTTATACCATTATTATTTTTACATGAAAAGAGGGATATTACACCAGTGTACCTCTACTGTATTGACTTTTATCAATGTATTGTTATCAAATGTATTGACTTTTATCAATACATTTGTTTCAATAAATGTCATTTTTGTCACCAAAACTGATTTTAAGTGTATGCAGGCCAAAGTAAAGTACTCAAAAGGCAGGGAGTGAAAAAACTGAGAGATGACTGTGCAACCTTACTTTCTCTGTCTGCACTCATCCGTGCTCTGAAAGGAGAAGAGTGCTATGGAAAAGCACTGAGTCTGTACAACAAAAGCAAAAGCACATTTAGGGAATGGGAATGGGATACTCCACAAAAGCTGTGTGTGTTGTGCTTCTGTGCTGACCACAGGGAAGGATGTGTTGCCACGTGCCCAGCAAAGGGGAGTGGAGGGATGAGACCATCTTTCCTGCAGTGTGTCACAGGCACCTGGGATTTCCTGTGGTCCAGCCTCAGAAGAACTCGTTGTTAAGAAGGAAACCTCTGGAATACAGAGGTATCTTTCAATACAGCCATTCAATAACACCCTTTCCTCATTAGTGCCCTACAACTTTATTTACCTCAGCATAAAAGTCGTTTGTGTAGATGGGAAGTAAGTTCAAAATATCAAATTTAAAAGCCACAGTTTGCAATTTCCAAGTTTAGATGAGTCCTTTGAATATTCTGGTGTTACTATTTTTTCTGATGCCAGAAATTTCTGAAGTAATGTGAACAAAGAGAAATAGAGATGTAACAGCTTATAGTTGAGTGGCTCTTTGGGTAGCAAAAAAGAGGTATTTCTCTAACCTTAAGGCTTTCTTCTTTCCAGAATCCAAGACATATCATGGACATGATAATAATAGTGTCAGCATTTCTCTAAAGAGTTCAGAAGAGCTTTTATAATGGAAATTTTGAAGCAACCTATATATAGAATTCATCAGAGCTCCTCCTGTAATAAACTGAAGGAAGCAGTAGTCGAGAAAAAGTATTCAGTGCATACTTATCATGCTAAAGAAATGAACAATGGGATAAAATTAAGATAGGGAAATATTGCAGTCCCTTTTTCATCTATGCCACACATGTACCAAAAAGTTATCATCTTTAAAAAGAACAGATTTGCTGCTGCTGTTGTGTGAGCTGCATATGAGAGAGTAATGCTGTATCTCATTGCCTTTGACTGGCACATCTGAGACCACAGTGCCATCAGCCAGATCAAAATTGAAACAGGTTCATGAAATCCTAGTCTTGACTTTACCAGAGTTAACTCAAGTACAGCTCAAATTAACTCCTCAAAACTGTCACAAGTTTGCCACTTACATGACAACAAAAAACATGCGTTAAAATGAAAATATGCTTTTTTCTTTTGAGTTTCTGGTCCATGATGAATGTCACCTCAGTGTGAGACTGCTCTGATTTAAATTTGTTAACATGACAGAAATAATTTCTGTACAGATATCTAACTGCAGCAAAGGCACAGCATTGGCACTTACCAAAGTATTGAATTACTCTGTGTAACACTTTACCAGATAAACCTGAAAACTTAAATTACTGTTAATATATACACACTAAACACACCCCTAGGTGAGTTATGCTTCTTATGTGACCCCACAGCAAATGAACATTAAGCTGAGTAATTTGGGTTTTATAGAATTTACAAGAGAGCAGCAGTACAGAAGTAGCTCTAACTTGTAGATGAAGAACAAACCCAAATAGCAGATGACAGTCTCCATACCCACTCTAACCCTCTCTACTGCTAAAATGTACAAAAAGGTCCAGCTGATTACCGTTGTTAAAGTGTCATAAAAATCATACCTGCATGGGCTCTTTCTCAGTAGCTGAGCAGGCCTGGGTCTAGGTCTGGAACAGATCTTTCTGAAGGCAATAAAAACTAGTTTATGTCATTTTATAACTTGCCATTGAAGTTTGGCTTTTGGCTTTTAAAATTATATTCTAATTGATGGTTCTGATTATCAGACACTTGGTATAGACTTGCCACTGCTGAGTCTATCAACAATGACTGTTGCTGCACTGCTTGAGAAATACATAAACCTAAACAAGATTCTTTTTCACCCTAGGTCATTCATTTCCTGATTATCCCATTTTTCTGTGGCATCTGTTCCCAGCTGATGGCAGAATGCTGCATCTTTGGTCTTTCCTGCAACATCTCTGGCCAGTGAATGGTCCCAGCAGAGGTAACTAAGGAAGGGGTCATTCTCTGTGAATACTGTCAGCAGTTTCTCATTTCCACTCTGTTTGGGATGGGACTGTTTTCCCCACAGCCACTTCCTGTGGACCTTCTGCTGAACTCCACTCCAGGAAAAGTCTGCTGCACATCACCCTTTATGTAAGAAGCACTTTGGTGTCCTGCACAGAGGTGTGCAGCCAGGGACAAAGAGCATCTTTTTCTCTCTCATGAATTATTTATGCTAACCCCTTGGGTGTCTGCTAAAATGTGTGATGTACAACTTACACAAGCACATCAGTGTAGTTCTACCAATGCATCATTTCCTTCTCATCCTGCATCTTTCAAGGGCAGAGGACAGAAGTGCTTAAAATAGATTTTACTGGCTTAACTATACACTGAAAATGTAGTTTTCAGTATGAAAATTTGTTATTGCTTGTTTACAATGAACATGAGCAGTGAGTAATCAGAAAGTCCCCACTTTTACACAATAAATAAGTTGTTCAACTGAAATGCAATTCTCTGACTGCTGCAGGATGTTAATGGTGCCAATATAAATTGCTAATATGTTATTACAGCTTATTTGCCCCTTCCTCAGAGACAAACAGTCTTCTGTCCTTCATAGTCTAGATCTTACAAACTACCTCTTTTCTTATTTGCTTTTCAGAGGTGAACTAAAGGAAATGAAAGTTCAGGCCAAGCTTCTCGACATATGTTTCATCTTCATGAAAATGCTTTACAAAAAATAAGTTTGAAATTCAGATTTCCTAAGAATAAAACAAACCCTTTTATGTAGTGCATGTGTGCACATATATTTATCCAAAATTGTTTTCTTTCTAAACTGTTCTACATTGCAGAATTATCTCAGCAACAACTCATGATGGAAAACATCAGCTCAACTCAAGTGGAAAAGCTTGTTTACAAAGAGGGATGCTGTGAGCTCAGAAGAGTAAATTGTATATGATAACAGATAGATATGCATAGGTAATTGTTTGAATCTTAGGTGAGGAGGACTGAAGACTCACCAAATCAGATTATTACTGAATACAGCTCTGGGATTCTTTGTGAGACCTCTATGGCAAAGAATATGTTCTCAGAAGTAACAATTGGAGAGCAATTACAGACAATAAATAACTGATAAAGGGAACAGGAGAAGTTATTCAGTGCAACATACCTCAAAAGGAAAAGTACTGAAAAACCTAGGAAAACCTGATTACTAACTAAATAATCTCCTGAACCTTTGTAAATTGCAGATGAGCCTGTAGGACAAAGCAAGGCAGTGCTTCTGTTTAGAAAGGGACCTTGACTGATGAACATACATTCTTACACAATCTTTATATATCTATATGTAGTTTGCACACATTTTTATTTCAGATCACCAATTATAAATGAGAGAAGCTCCTCACTGGCTTAGCTGTGACATCCCCCCTGAGGAGCTGATAACAGCAGAGGCCAGGGGCCCACAGAGCTTCAGCACTGCACAGCCACACAAGGGCTGATGGGCCTCTAGCCCAAGGAGGCTAAAGCAGGATTTGAGATAGACATCAAAACCCTGGCAGCAGCTGCACACAAGAGCAGCAGCCAGCTCCCTTTGCAGTCTTTTTAACAGAGCAAATATCTTGTCTTTGTGCATCAAGGAGCAGAGATTTAATTTACGCTTCTGTCTCTTCTTTCCTTCTGTTCTGCCAAAATAATACCATTTGAATATGGCAATTTGTTGACTTGACATTTCATAAGTGGGGACTGAGAGCCCTGCCTGCCATCTCCCTCTGCCTCCTGGGCTGAACACTCAGCGTTGGACCAGACCTGGGCAAGCTGAGCCTCTTCATTCCTGCTGCTGCCAAGGCCTTGACAGGAGGGCTGAGCAGTGAGTGCAAGACTTAAGGAAAGATGCTGGCAAAAAGCTATCAACAGCCAATTAGCATGAAGTTTTAAATTATGTTTTTGTTATGTTTTTGGGTTTTTTCTCCAACTAAAAATGGAAATTGAGATGAATTAGCTATTGTTTGCTGTGAAAATAGAAGCATTTATCAAGTGGGAGCACACAGGGTCTGTCCTGTGCCCAAAAGTGTTCCCTAACATGATGACATACCATGAGTGTGTTAGGAGTGGAGTTAGCGCGTTGGACAACAGGATTAGAGTTCAAAAATATCTCACCAAGTATTAAAACCCAAGTAAAACAATGGAATTCAACAAGTATGAAGTCCTGCACTCAGATGGGAATCACCAGCTCCCAGAGCTCAGGGAATATGTGGCTATAGGGGAAAAAAGGAGTCAGAGAACTAGGGGGAATCACCAGCTGAACAAGGTCAATAATGCACAATAATTTTCTGCAAGAAAGGCAAATATCAGCCTAGAACGGATAAAGAGGAATAGATTTCATGGAACATATTAAGTAAACCCTTCCATCCTCAGAGGATATCTAATGGGAACCCATTTTTGGTTGCTGCATATCAGCAAAGAGATGAGAATTCAATGGGAGAACAATAGAAAAGACAGTTTATCTAAAAATGCTTATATGAATTTAAAAAGAGGAAAATTGTTGGTCTAAGAAAATAGATATGAGTCTTGAAACAGTGAAAAGGCTGCTGAAAAATAGCAGGATATTTGTCTTCAATATCCACATAATAGGTTTGAAATGCAGCAGGGGAGATGAAGATTAGACACAAGGAAAATATGCGTGTAATAAACACCAGGAAAAGTCACCTAGGGAGGCTGTGAACACAGACACTTCAGAGTTTGTCTGACTTACTCTGGAAACATCTGTCAGGAAGTAGGCTGCAGATATAGATGACCTTGCCTTGTGACATGAGAATAGATTAAATGAATTTTTAAAATGCATTTCAGCCTTATTTCCACGATTATTTATACAAAAAGCTACACTGTAACCGTCTTTCATTGCTTTTATGTTTTTCCAGTACGAAAAACAAGCTTTTTACATTAGTATTTATTACTCTGAGAATGCAGGTGGTGTTGGCTGGACACCCACAGCACCCACAGATGCAGATAATATGGTTTGGGAGTCCAAGAGTTTATCAGTGTATGAAGAATGAGGACTATAGTTAAAGACATTGAGGAAATGGTTCTAACAATTAAATTTCCCGTGTCCAAAATGAAATTGTTCTGTACCAAAACAAGAGCAACACCAAACCCTAGCCAGAAATCTAGCTAACATTATTCAAAGTGACTTACTATTATGTGATTACTATTATGTGATGCATGCTGTTCTACAAACAAGATTAATCTACAGAGTCCTTTTCTTAAATTTACTGAAGTTATTTATGCAGGAATTTTGCTGACTGCATTTTAAATTTGGCTCTGTCAGTGGCTGTACGTGAGCTTGGGTTTTGCACTGCTGTACAATATTTCACTTGCACAGCAGCTGTACTGTCTGTTCAAGTTCACAGAGTATCAAACCCTGATTGCTTTTTTTGCTGTGTTAGGAAATACAGCACACAGCTCTTCTCTCATAACTTCAGTTTTAGCCCTTTGAATTGTCATGGTTATAAATAGCTGTTATTTATAACATAATTGTTATTTATAAGCTACTCTCATATCTATTAATGGTGCTGAAGAAATGCAAAGCATTATTTTTTATTTCAAAATTGATTACACAGCTCCATAATCTGGTTGCTTTTTTCTTTTAATATGGTCTACAGTAGGCACTGCTTTCCAAAAAAAATCTGTGGAAAATAGCACCTAGTTCAGAGTGACTCGATAGAAAATTAAGAGGATTAGGAGATTAAATTTTAAAATACTGTATAGCACTTGATAACATGACTTTCTTGAACAGGAGAACAAGCAGGTGTGAGAAATTTGAATCAAACTAATTTGTGTGTCTTAAAATGTATAATTAAAACAAAAAATGGCTTTTGACTAAGTACATATGATTCCTGCCAACACAAAGGGAGGAAGACAGCATCATTTACTGGAAGAAGAATCATTTACTGCAGTTCATCTGATCATGCCTCTTCAACTCCAATTGGAGATTGGCTTTAGTCTACTTAGTTAAACAACAAATAAACCCAAAAACCAACCAAACAAAACAACCAAACTTTTTTGTCTTTAAACTCCTCATTCTGTGATAGAAGGTGATAGGAATTAAGCAGGTTTCCTCTTCCACTTCCCTGTATGGGGAACAGGTCCTAATACCCTTCTGGGCAGAACAGCAGTAAAGGATTATTCTTCTTTGACTGAACCTGATGCTGCTTACCCAGAAGCAGTAAAGAGGAGGAAGGCAAACAGATGTCTCTTACATAAGTAGCAAGAAACTCTGTGATCCTAGAGCCTACTGCTATGTATTTAATTTCTGCTTTTACATCCATTTAGAGAACTTTGACCTTTTTAGCCCAAATTAATACCTGAAATTAGATCACAAGTTCCTCTGTTGTGTTATTAAAGCAGAAACACCCAATAATGGAATAGAGAAACTATATTTCTGCGATTCAGAATTAAAACCACATCCTCTGGTGAAACTGCAGTTTTGAAGGATGTGTGTGTCTTGATTTAAAGTCACACCCTTGCGAGGGTGTGCTGACTCGAGCAGAAGAGAAACTGCACACACAGTGAAGAGCAGCAATGAGGGACCTGAGAGTAATCCAAAGAACAAAAAGGTTTGGCAGGTCTTGAACTCTCTGAAATCCCTTTCAAAATCTCTGGAAAATAAGAGCACACTGTTCCCTGAGGTTAAGTCCTGCAGTTAGAGGAAACTCTCTACAGCAGTTTCCTAGGCTCGCAGACGAGCAGGTCTGTGGAAACGCTCCCGACCCTTCCCTGGGCAGAGGAACCTCAGGTGGAGCACTCTGCTCCCTGCTGCCCACCAGGCCAGGCAGAGGCTGCCACTGAAACAGAGCAATTCCTACAAGCAGTAGCCATGAAACTCAAATTCCTGCAGCTGTGGAAGCACCCAGCATATTCTTGGAATTTCCACGTGTGAATAGAGGCTTTTGACTTGCCTTAAAAATCCAGAATGGCTGATGTGAGCTGGGTACCCTGAGGTCCCTGGTCTGTCTCCAATTTAAATGCTCAATTACATGCTCCTCTTCCTTGAGAGCTCTCCCTAACATTATATGGAAGGAACAGTAGATTCCTGTTTATAATTCTTTAGATAATGTGTAATCTCCAAGAAAATTCTGCATCTTTCCATTAGCTCCATTTCTTGTAACTTGAAAATTATTTATGGCTTTAAGAATGTAATTATTAGAACATGAAAACTGTAATCCTAACAGAAAGCAATGTGCTCAGTTCCTTAATGCTGTTGTTTCCAAAGCCACAGTTCAAACTGTACCTAGAAAATGTTATAAGGGTGTTTTTACCTGTCTCATACACAGCTTCAGTTACAGAGGTAAAGTGGTCTTCCACTGTGTACTGTGCCAGCTGGAGTGTGTCCAGACCTCGAACTGAATCATTTCCTCTGGTCCAATAAAATATGACATCATTGATGTTATAACCCCCTGTAGCAAGACACAAGCCAACAATAGTGTTTATTTTACACAATAATTAATTTGTGTTGAGCACACTTATGGTTCAGCTGTTTCTTATTTCTGTGCCTGAAAGTACAATTAGACAAACAATGATGGGGTTTGGCAGATTGTAATGCCTGTTCATGGCAAAATTTCCAATAACATGCAAAGTCTTGTAAGTTAAAAACTGACTTTTTGGAAGTGGTCTTTTTATATCTTCTATTTCAGTATAAGTGACAAACTAATAAAATAGCCTAATATCACTGGTATTCTAAAGGCAAAAGCTACTAGGCTCTAAGAAAATAGAGCTTTCATGAATTACTGCACTTGTCAGCATTTTGACTACACGTGAAATGTGCCATGTGTTGCATCCCAAGATGGTGTTTCTCAGTGGAGTGAGTTCTCCCCATCCCCACAGAGATGAAGGGATGAGGAGAGCAGCAGAACTGCTCTCACTGCTGCTGTGCTCCAACCTGAGCTTCAGTCATCACTTGGGACAGGCTGAGGAGCTCGGGTACTTGCCAAGGACACCAGAAGCTGATGTTTCTGCAGGCTCAACAGCATGGCATGCTTCAGGGGCCCCAGGAGGTTCCCTCTTAACCTTCAAGTAGTAATTAGGAGCTGGATGAATCATCTATCAGAAGGCAACTGTGTTTTGCACACACTTGTCAATGTGCAGCACAATCATAGCTAAAATACCTCTGTAGCTTTTCCCCATTATATAAAAGGCAGCCACTTTACAGACTAGCGTATATGATTAATTCAAGATTATGTTAATGTAATTTACATATTAACAGGCAGCATTTGAACATCTTTTTTCTTTAGCTTGCTTAGATCAATCATTCTTGTATTTGACAGATTTATATTGTGTGAGTTAATAGCTCAGCTTGGGGAACAGAAACATGAGCTGATGATTATTTTTAGACCTCGGTCAGCTGTAAGTAAATTACAGTGAGACAACAATGCAATACATTGCACAAGGGTATATGCTGCAAAAAGAACAAAGCTCTAGAATCACATGAAAAAAAAAGAGGTGTATTAAAATAAAACAAAAAAAAAATTTGCCTTTTAATCTTTTTAAGTTATTGGGGTTTTTCCTTGCAATGACAAAACAGAACTGATTTCTCCAGCTAGCTCATGTAGGAAAAATAGGAGTTCATATTTTATTGTAAGGAAACACTGGGCTGGTTACCTATTAAATGACAATTTCACCTGAAAATTCTTCCTCTACTCATTCTTTAAATGTAAATTTTGTTTTCACTATCACTGGCAGTTATATGAAAAGGTATCATGGCCTGGAATCTCTGCTCACATTATCACATTTATAGCAATTAAAGCTAAAACACTTTTGTGTCAAAAGACTAAGCCAAAAGCATATGTATCCAAGCTAAGTTTCCAATTCCCTAAAACCACATGCTGGGAAATTTCCCAGATTGTGGGATGTAAAATAGGAGTAACATTTTCTATAAACAAATGATAGCATTGTTCTTAGTCAAAACAAGGCGGCTCATAGAACCAGTTCTTATGCATGATTCCGGCCACGGATTCGTTTTACTTCCTTTCAGTATAAATGAAATGCAGACATTTAAATAAAGTCCAAAGTACTAGAGAGCACCACAGTAAATTCCTTTTTGTTTTTATAACATATTCAGCCTTCCAAGTTGTGTGAGACAGAAGTTCTTGGTGCCCACATGAATGATAGTGAGCATATCTTGAAACAGAGGTTATTTAGTTTTTGTTCCAAAATATTCTCATTAGTGCAACAATTAGTAGGTTTGAGTGATCCTTCCTATGAAAATTCTTTGAGTATAATAATTCCAAAATTCTTAAGAAGAATTTTTATTGAGAGAGCCTTCCCAAGAGTCAGTAAAGTTAAATAGTAGTGCTCCCTCTGTGCAAAGTTGTTCTTTGTTCAAGGGATTATTATTTTACTAATTATAAAACATTTCAAAAGTTTATAGAGACAAAATCCTTAAGCCCATGTTATTTGGCTTTTGCAAGTAATCTCTACTCTCTTTATGTGACACTGAGTTTTTATCCTAGCTAATTCCTCCAGCCCAGGATGTCTCATTCCTGTACATTGTTGATAGAGTGTGAGCTGCTAATGTCAACAGGGTTAACTACAGGAATAGTAAATTTGGGATTAAACATTCATAATGCCTAATACAAATTAGTTTCTTTACCTTTCTGTTGCTAATTTTAATTTTCACTGATTGTCAAGCACAAGTTAAGTGCCTTCACATGGCTCTTCACTGAATGGTAAAGGACAAGTTCAAAAGGAAAATTTCAGAGATGGGCCCAAGACATGAATATGTATCTGGACTGGGGGTCTGTGTGTGAGAGAAATGTGAGTACAAACCCTTCAGCCCAGCAAGGATGAGTGGTGGTGTTCCCTGCCACATGGCAGAGAGCAGGAATCCAGCCAGGACAGAAACCCTTCACTTTCCCAAATGTCACAGCACCCATAACAGCAAAGACCCAGAGTAACAAGTCTCTGTTTCCTAACACATCACCTTATAAAGTGTTGCAATAAGGGGGCAAAAACCCTATAGGCATGCTGGCCAGAATGTATTTTGATATGTAGAAAGTACAAGTCAATTAAAGCTACTAACTAGCAATAGCAGAAAAGTCTGTTGGAAAGGTCACTGGGGATGCTTTTTTGAATAAAGCCATTACTTCATAATGTCATGACATATTTGTCCTTATATTAACAATCACTTAATAAAAGCCTAACTCTTTGTTTCAGCTCAAATATTTGCTGCAGATTTTACATTTTATTTATAAGCATCAATATTTGTGCAGGTGTGCGTGTGTACGTCTGCATCCACAATTCTTAAGCCCAGGTAATGGTCTTGGCAAGCAGTATGTTAGGAGGATGGTGACATTATTCATCTAGAAATTAACACAGCTTATCACATGGGGAAACAAACCCCATTTCCAGCCTACCCAGAAGAAAGGATTGCAGTGCATTGATGAAAAAAAGGCCACAGCCCAAGGCACACTCTTTCTTATTTGTATTTGTTGCTTCTGTCTGTTCTCCTCAAAACTAAACATCGATGTAATGGGAGCATTTGTTGTGACATGGCTGGGTTTTCCCCTTGGACAGAAGACACTTGTGTGCTGTTGAAAAAGCAGATGGAATCAATCTGAAAAATGCTTGGTTTTAATTATATGGGGAATTCTCCTTTTTATTTTTTTTTAATCCTGTCAAATAAATTGTAAATTCCTGTGGGATATATCTTTCATTCTGCAACTAGAGAAAATACTAAATGACTCATTAGGCACTGCTGTTGATTTAAATCCATATACATTGATTTACCAATATGCTCTTCCAAAGGAATATAAAGATAAATCCCAATTCCAATTCAAATCACTGTTTGTTAAACAGATCTCATAAAACTGCTTATTCTGGAGGGATGCCTGTGTGAAGAAGATTTTGGGTTAATTTCCTTTGTGTCTCTGTCTAAAATGAAATTTTGTGGCAATCCAGTTTGTCATTAACAACAAGAGATGAACAGTGAAAACACACACACACACACACACACACACACACACACACACACGTACACGTTTCTGAAAAGATACAGAGTAAAACTTGAAAAGTACTGAAAAGCCTTCCAAAAAGATTTTGAGCACATATTGACACATTTTAAATATGTATTTTCATCTTACAGAATGGTTATTCTTCTACATTATCCCATGCAAAAATTATTTTCTAGAGTTTTGTCATATTAATAATAGCAAACATTTAACTACAAAAGTGCATGTTTTTGTGTTTGCAAAGTAGCCTTGTCTACAAAGTATTAGAGAACCTATTTCAAAGAAAACATGAGGATATTGATTGATAAAATGGAAAAAAATGTATTTACTCTTGTCCATCAATTGATGACATTTTTTACCAGGGCACTGACACACAGACAACTAAATATGTCAGAGTAAAATCTAAAAACAGTAAATTATTAAATATTAACTATATGCCTTACAAATAAGCCTCATTCTGAATTATTTCTTTCCTAAAGGAATTATATCTCAGGGTGAAAAAATTACATACTCTGAGAGGGAAAAAAAACCTATTTCATTTGTGCTAGAAAATGCCTGTTCCCAGAACTCCCTCTGAAGACCAAGACAGAAACTGCAGGATGCACTGCAAAACCAAGCCTGTTTCAGAGAATCTCCTGGGATTTTGCTCAATCATTAATTATCACTGCAGCATTTCAGTACTGCCAGGCTAGCTCCAGTGATGTCATGTGCACGTATGTGCACACATCTTTGCACACAGATACTGCTGTAATTCAGCTGGGACTGGCCACATTATGTCCCTTGCCTTCTATGAAAATTCCAGCCACTCTGCTAATATCTAACAGAAAAAGATCACAGATATTTTTCTTATTGTATAAAAATAATAAGGATTAAGTGTCTTACAGCTCTCCAGTTGCAAAGTACATGTCTGCTTATCCATTGGATATTTAGTCAGATCCATGCTGCATGAAACAGTTGTGGTGATCCTTGGGGGAAAAAACAGTTTTCTAAGTATTAATGGGACAAAATTTTTCATCAGTAAAAATAAAAAAGCCATGTATCCTTCTTGAAATAGTATTTTCAGACTAATATCTACTGTGAGGGAAAAAATAAATCTATTATTTACGGGTATCTAATGTACAAAAGCAATATAATCCCAAACAGAGTTCAGTGACAGTCTAAAGAAGCCATCCTTTGTTCCCTTCTCATTCACATTTTCCTTTGTTATTTGCAATATATTTTAAGATTTTGTTTTAATTATCAAAACCTTTCACAAAGAGTAATTCACCACAAATTGTGTAAGCCAATCATCACAGCTTGTTCTCCCCTGTGATGGTTTCATTGCAAACTGGAATGGCACCACGCAATTCCTGTGTTCAGTCTGCATGAAAGCAGAAGGGTCTATTTAGGGAAGAAGATCTATTACTAAATTTAAGAATCTATTCACATTGATCAAGAATATTACATATTCATAAAACCACACGAGCCTACTTTCACCAACAGACCCATTTTCTTAAGCAGAACCTGACCAGTTTAAAATGTAGATGCAGCCATGAAGGCTGACAGGTGGTATTTACATACCTTATAGCATACAAGACTGTTCCATTAGGGTATATCCTTATAAGACGATTCTCAACAGTGACATCATGAAGAAAAGACCTTTTGGAATCAACTATAAAGGTATCTGGTACCCAAAGCATTTCCACAAGTCGACCATCTAAGCTCAAACTCTTATTTCCATCGAAACAAAGTCTTTCATCAGTCCATCGCTGCCTTAGAAATATGGTAGCTGTGTAGTCCTGAAAGAGAAAAAACAAAATTGTCAAACAAAGGGAGCCTGTGTTGTATTCTCTTTTACAGAACTCTATGGAAACAGCTGCTGGGCACAAAGTGTGACTCTCCATGTCCCTGGCGCTCCAAGAGCAGCTGTACTGAATCTTGTTCTGCCAAATTTTCTGGCACTCAATGTGAGGTTGGTAGATTTTGTTCTTATGGTCATTTACAGTAAAAGCTGATGGCCTAAGTCTGGGGCTATAAATCAGCTGAAGTCATTGGAGCTTTGTAAGCAGATAATCTGGCTCTGTAAACCTTTAAGTTTTAGAATGATTTATGGAAGTGGTTCCAAATCTCATTTTGTTCGCATAAGCTAATAAATGAAGAATTTTTTAAGAACACATTGGAAAAAGCTGAATAAATTCAGATAGACAAAAGAAGTTAGTGAAACAGAAAAGGAATCTTCTAGCACAATTTCTCCTTTTAGCATCACAAAGGAAACAGTGGTACCAAATTTATCAAGACCTTGAACATAGCGCTCAGTCCAATTCCCCTTCAATTTAGATATGCCTTGCAGTCCTACATTAAGATCACACTATTTCTTAACACTTTTAAAACAACTGTTGATTTTTTGTGTGTTTTTATCAATATTATAAAATCATCTGAAGTTCTGATCTTATTTCCCCTTTCTAAATAGTAACTAATAATTACCAATTACTAATACATTCATATTTAATATCTGATTAATTATTTTCTCTTTTTATTTGTCTACCAATGAAGGATCTTTAACTAGAAAAGTACATTCCATTTCATAGTTTGTTCAAAAACAAATGATACAAATTAAATGAAACACAGCTGGAATAAATTAATGTGTGACAGCAACAATAGAAGAGAAAAACAGTCGGAGTTCAGCTGTGTCTAATCATAGGGAAAGAGAATGGCTTCAAAGGCACATGAATATATCTTTATTTTTCTGAAATGCATGAAGATATAGACAGTTCAGCTGGAAAATAAGTACTGATCCACATGCTTCTCATTAAGATTAATACTCAGTAGCAGATTTCTGTTTGTATCTGAGAGAGGTGGGATTTGCAGCTGCATTTCTATGCTTATTATAGTGTTATAAACACTCTGTGTAGTGAAAAAGAAAATTCCATCTCCTAACCCATATTGACTTCACAAGGAGACAGGCCCAAAGCTGAATTGCCAGCAGCTGTAAGCACAAGGCATCAACAAGCAAAAAAAAAAATAAGACTGCAAAAACTACAATAAAAACTACAATACCATATTTATTTCTGATATTGTATCAATGCTTGCAATATCCATACTCATTCCAACTGACACAGGACCATCTGAAAAAAAAAAAAAGGAGAAAGTCAGAATGTAGCTCATAATTCTGTTCACGAGAGCTTTCTACAAAATTTTTCCAATTTTTTTCTAAATGTTTAGAAGCCATCTTAAATATACCTCAAACACAGATTATGCAAGAATTTTCACATTCTTAACCAAAATGTCATACTTCTCTGCTAAAACTATTTTAGTTTTCAGAAAAAGGCTTTATTTCTTAAATATTTCCTGGTTTATATGATTTTTTGCCCCCAGATAAAAAAGGGCTGGGGGAAATGCTACACAATAAGATGTGGAAGGCACAATCCCCACTGTACATCACACTCTTCTGCTCTGAGGTGCAGAGCGTGGAAAGAATTCTTCCAGTTGCAACATCTGGTCCATCAGATGTGGGTGAAGGAAGAAGTTTTACCTGGCAATGTCACATGGTTAATATCCAGATGGCATAGCTGAGTGACTTTCTTTACTGCCCATTTAAGGATTTATGCTATTTATTGTATCACTGAGATTTTAGTATCTTGCCTTTGACCACTAGCAGGAAACTTGTGATTTAAATACTTACATTTATAAAGGAAAACTTGTCATAAGCTGAAGGTTTGTTTGGTGTAGTTAAACACCTTACCTGAGTAGGTGTTACTGTAATGTCAGTATGCTCAGATTCCCATTTCCTTCTGAATGTGCATTTCACACTGTTGGAAGGAAAATCACTAGCTGTGTATTTTAAAATGCAGGATTTGTGCAGAGCTTTGATGGAAACATGACATTATTCCTGGTTGAATATGTGCAGAATAATTAACAGAGCGCTTGTACAAGGAAATTAATATTAAATCAGTGCATTTTCCCATGCAATTGAGAAGAAGAGAACACAGAGCTGAGAAATGCAGAAATACTTTAGGGAAGATCTCTGTAGCTGGAAGTGTCCCTGTCTCACAGGCACATGGCTGAAAGCCCCTCTTGTCTCCTTGCAATACATTTTGTAGAAATCTCCTATATGGCCCCAAATGGCATCCAGAGGAACACGGAGTCCAACTCCACCCCACTGAGTAACACTTAAGAAAAAATGTCTCATTGTAAGATGTATAAATTTATTAGTATTTTTATTTTTTCCAAAATATTTTCTATTTCTAATGCACGTGTTAAACCATTACACATCTGTCACTCCTGGCAAAAACCTGTAAGTCCTTTGCTCTGGACTCAATTAGAAGTTTAAATATAAAGCTCCACCTTAAAACAGAATTTCAGGTTTGCAGCATGTCCTGCTGGTAATAATGTATTTATTATATACTATTAAATTATTCATTGGGTTTAGAAACAATTGCTCAGATATTGAAAGAAGACTTTGGAGGTTAAATTTGGAATAAAATTGACTGAAAAACTCTCAGATAACTGACAGGTTGTTCTTCTGTTTCTTTCTATTCTTTTCATATTTTGGTACTCCATTAATAAATCTATGTTTTCTCCCTCCAGGATGAAAAGTTCAACCCCTAGGAAACTCATCCCCAGCTCCCTGGGGTGCAACAATTAATACTTATACTTACCATTGTACTATATCATTATTGCTGATACAATACTGCCAGCCTCAAAAGATATGTCAGACCCCCAAAGACCATTGAATTTTAAAATAATGTGATTTATAATCCAAATTCTGAATTTTTCTATGTCTTCCTAGAGATTCCCATGTATGACTGTAACAGAGCATATTATTGCCAACTATCACATTTGGGGAGAGCCCCATCCAGCAAGGCACCTGCTCAATGATGGGCCATCCCAAGAAGACCACAATGCAGTGTTCAGATGATAATGCAGGAATCATGGCTGGGAATAATCAGGCCCTTTTTACTATATTATGATTTATTAGTAGGAACAACACCTGATCCTTGACTAGTAGGGTGATACAGATAAGGGAAAATGTCCCTTAGCAGCATTTCAGTATCATCAGTGCTGGGCTGTTACACATATGAAGGGAAAAGGTGACTTTCCAGAAAGATTACTGAAATTAAGCAGGGGTACATTTCTCTGGAATCAGACAAACAGGACTTTGTAGATCCTTTTTTCTCTCTTGCTGAAGTATTTTTTGAAACATTACTGAGTAACACAACAGCACTGCAGTGCTGGGTGGCTCCCAAGCAGCACAAGACATCTAGCTCAGGTTAAGATGTACTTCAAGCTCAAACTGCCTGAACACAGATCTGCCTTGGGGTTCAAGGACAGGCAGGACAAAACCATCCCTGCCCCACTCACCCCAGCCAGCAGCTCTCACTGCCCAAGTGCCCCCAGCCTGTCCAGCCCAGCACCCACAAAAACTCAGCAGAGAAATACATCACCCCAGATACAGCAACGTGCTGTCTGGGAGGAGGTGTGCAGGAAAACAGCAGCTATGGAAAGGATCTTTATCAACGCAGTACAAGATGCTAAGAAGAGCTTTGCTCCAGCAGTTAATTAAATTAGGACAACATTAATAGTTAAATGCTACTTTATTTCTTGCATGTGAGGATAAATGTTTCTTTAGTAAGGCACCATAAATTGTAAAGTATTAATAACAGAATGAGTCTGCTCATAATTATTCACCAGGGTTTCCTCTGAACTTCCTCTGAAAGGTCTCTTGTTGACAGTGTCAAAAACTGGGCAGCAAACCAGATGAGGCAGTCAGTTCCTACATTTCCATATGTTTGGCAGAAGTTATATGTACAATGACAACATCAGAAGAAATCTACCTATCTTCAGAAGAAAACTGAAGTCAGTTTGTCCTGCATTATTGAAGGGAATCTTCAAAGCATGGCAGAGGATTGCCAAAGGGAGCGCCTTCTTACAGCAGTGGCTGTGCAGCCTAAGCAGCACACGTTTTAATTTCACTGCAATTTATGTACACTGCTCCTCTGTGTCCTTTATGGATATTCAGTGATGCCAAATGGGAAAGCAGCCAGAAGAGTGGCAGATAATGTACCTAAAAATTAACTTTTCACTGCAATGATCCCAGTGTGTAGCAGCAAAATAAACCATCACTGTGTGATGTGCTCCTGTTACTGCAATGGATCAGCACAACCAATAACTTCCAGTGCTGAGCTGTTAGCATGAGCCCTTGTTCATTTAGTTTAAGAAAGCTCAAAACAATTCTGACTTTTAGAAAGGCTTTTTGGAAGAACGTCTCATCTTTTCAGCAATACTGGATGAAATATTGCAAGTAAACATAGAAGGAAAATTGTCACTAGAATAATTCATTATAACTTCCTGAAAACCTCATTTTGTCTCTCTGATTGCCAGCTTTGCTTTGGAGTATGACAGAATTCTTACATAATGAGATCTATTATGCTTAGATTTTTTTTTCAGTGCGTTTAACTTCCCGCCACAAGACATCTTTCTTGACAAATGGTTACATGAAGAAAGTGGACAGGATAAGACAGGTCTTCTGGCAGAGCTCATCTCTAAGTCTTGATTTGAAGGCATCAGAAGACAGATGCATTTCTAGCACGAATCAGTTTCAATCCTATTAGTTTGCATCAATAATTTTTAGACCTTGGTGTTGCTTTGCTGGTACAGTTTGTAGAGAAGGCAAAAATTGGTGGGAACCATATTAACAACAGCTTGTTAAATCATTTTTCAAAACCCCCATGTTTCCATACAGCCAAATGCAAGCAATTTATGTGGGGACAAACAAGACAGGCAGCACATACAGGACAGGAAACCAAGAGGCAAACAGTGCCTTTGAGAAGGATTTAGAGGCTGTCACACATAATCATTTTAACATGCTCTTTCCATCTTATGCTTTGGCAGCAGCATTATTGCAATGGGGAATAATGCACAGAATTAAGTTATCTTGCAATCTATTCTGTATTGGCAAGACTGTTATGACTGTGACAAGATTTGTTTTCCACATTTAAATAAAATGTGCAAACAGCAGACACAGTGTGGTTAAGAGAAAGAGAAATATTTCAAAAGACAAAAAAACCCTGGAAGCTTAATATCAAATCTTGTAACATAAAAATCAAGGAGCGTTGTTTACTCAGTCCTCAAAGAGAAGTCAGGAAGGTGGCTTGTCCAATGTCAGAAAATGCATGTAGTAGTTAGTTGTGCACATTTTTTGGCAAAGCGAAGATCCCAGTTTATGGATGCAGGAGACAACAGGAAACTTCAATTAAATTGATCTTTTTACTATCTGAACACAACCACAGTTTATAATTTAGAGTCTCTGGAGCTAAGCCTTGGGAGAGACAAGGGAGAACTCAGAAACCAAAACCCCAACTGTCCTGCACACAGGACAGGCTGGGTTTGGTGGCATTCAGATGCTCACAGTGTCTCTTGGTTCCCTGGGACAGGAAGGAAAATCTCCATTACCATGTGTATGCTGAAGTTTACATGTTCTGGGCTTTTTGTTTTTCTGTAAAGGATTAGATATTGACTAGCTAAAATAGTCTTTAGATGATGGTTATTCGGTATTTCTTTCTCATGCACCCTGAGAGTTTGGCTCACTAAACCAAAGGATGTTAGACACAGCTAACATTCTGATATCTGTCTCTTTTGTACGCTTCTGAAGACTAAAATGCCTTCATCTAATTAAATTAATAGAACTTAATATAAACAAAATTTGAAAGGAAAAAACCTCATGATGGCAGGTCTTAGACTTGAAGACTTTGAAGACATTGAAGGTTGGACCCAAAAAATTTTGTTTTAATTTAAAACTTTAGTCTATGAAATTTATAACTCATTATGAAGCTAAGGAAAATAATCTTTTAAATGTGATTTAGAATAACTGATTTAAGCATGACACTTTTCTGTACCACTTGAAAGCAGCTTCCATATTCAAATATACTTAGCTGTGACCTTTTCCTAGTCTCTCTCTTTTTAATTAGAACACTTAAATTATCACATTCAATCACAGAACAAAATCTATTTGTATAAAATTATTTACAAGATTTTATGCATCCCTTAACAGCCCTATGAACCTGATCCAACACTCAGTGAAGTCTGCAGGAATTGCTCATTAATTCAGAGAGTTTGGCACAGCACATAAAGTTATAAAATTGATCTACATGGTTCCAGCAGAAAACCTGAGGTGGAAATCAACTTGTATTGCTGAGATAAAGTGTTGCAGTAATGTAGCACATTTAAGGGGAATAACTGTTGATTTTTAAATCCCTTATGCCAGCTTTTCTATTGAAGTATTCCATATATATCTGTAAGGGTAGGATAGATATCATTACACTGAGGAGTAATATCTACTAACATTAGTATAAGAGTATTTTGCATTCCAGTCCAAAGAATGGCTACAATCTTTCCAGATTAGGGCTTTGGGGGTTTTTTTAATTCTTTATTGCACCTATCTGCTTAATTTATGAAGACTTTTTTGATGAACCTCCCTAAAAGAGGGACATTAAAGTGCTATAGGTAAGGAAAGAGAGCATTCTTAATAGCAGCGTTCAGATGAGGGCAGCGCTAAAGAACCATTCCAGCTGAGATTCCTCTGTGCTAACAGTGTCTAAAATACCCTCACAATTTGGCAACTGGCCCATGCCACCCACCCTGGACAAACCTAAAACATTCAGCCAGTTTAACTTGTCTGCAGATTTCTGGCATACTAAGGCTGGCTCCAAGTGATCCAGCTTTGGGCACCCGATTTTGGTGCTTAGAGATGGGAGGGACAGGCTGTGTTACACAGGAGCAGCAGCGTTTGTGCAGCCAGGGTCTGGAGGGGACACCTGTGCAGCAGGACATGACCAAAGCAAGGTGAGATAAACCCAGAACTAAAATCTCAAAAAGCAGTAGATTCAACCCAAGCAAGGAGAGGAGAGGACAGCTTTTATGTTGTTAAGCAGTCGTTGGGCTCACATGAAAAAAGATCTTCATAGTCCCCTTGTTAATGACACTACCCGAGCTGGGGTAAGTGCCTGGGACATTTCCAGTCATCTGCCAGTCCTAGCACAAAGACCAAACACAAATTAATAAGAAATGAAGGGCTTGTTAAACTTAAAATATATGAGTTGCCATAAACTTTACTCGACTAGTAAATATTTCTGGTTTTTCTGGCTTTAGGAGAAAGGAACTGTCATTTAATGAACACTTTTTTGTACCTAACTTTCTTTTCAGGACTAAAACCCCATTTTGTTAAATACTAAGGAGTTCAGTGTCACTGATTTTGTAAGCATATGATTGTATCTTGGCAGCAATCATCACTTCAAAAATTGCCATTTCCTGCCTGAAGAAAATTTTCAAGGACAAGTAACTTTGAAATTACTTTAAATGTTATTCTAAAATTTAGCTCACCTCTGGCCCTCTCACACTTGATAAAAATCACATTTCAGAGTTCCATTATGACTCACTAACGTTAAGCTGAAAGCACTGCATATGCCAACGAATAATACCATCAAGTTTTATGACAAATTTCTTCATGCATATTTATGAGTGTGTATCTAACTGGGCTAATAAACAGAAATACACATATTTTTGAAAGCAAAAGAATCTTGGCCAAAACTAAAGAAAAGGAAGCCAAGTGTCTTAAAAAGGCTGGCTTCAGCATATTTTGTGGAGATATTTCTGCATATCAACATACACATACAAGGTTCCCATTCATACAAATCCTTTTGTTCAAGACAGCAAACATAGATTGTCAGGTGCATATCCATCATTTTCTGTTCATATTTCTAGAAATACAAGTTTCTTTCTCAGAGTATATCACCACTGAGAGGTTGCACAATCAAGACTGTGCAGACTTTTACAGTAGCTGATGATCTCTACCAGAATACACCAGTTTATGTTTTTAATGTGCATTTGTTCATTAGCCTACTCAAGTCTAATCAGCTACTTGACCTGTCAAAAGGTCAAAAGCAGATCTGTCTCTAACTGATCAGTCTCTCACTATCAACATGAGAATATAATCCCAAAGAAACTAAGGATTTGGGATGAGCAGAGCAGGGGAAAGAGGTGCCAATGACTAATTGCTACTCTGACTTCATCAGCTCTCTGCCAGCTGTGCTGCAGCCATTGATGTTATCCTGAGTAAAGCCAGGTACCAAGAACAGACACAAGGTACATCAGCTGCAGGCAAAAAAACACCATACCAATCAGGAAAATCAGGAACAGAGCTAGCATAGCTGTGGTCACACAGATAAATCTATTCCAGAGGTTTGTTAAGCTGAGGGCTTAGGTGGTTTGCTAGCTCTGCTTCTGAGCAGAGCAATAGCTTCTCCTGGGCCTGACAAGGCATGCCCTCATGCAAAGTGTAGCCCACCCTGCCACCCCAGAGAGGGGTCAGAAATAGGCTGATACCCCTCCCCAGCCCAAGCACACACTCCTCTATAACAGGGAAAGTGATCCCAAATGATCTCACAAAAAGCTACAGGTCCAAAAATCAGGAGAAGCATTGCCTGAGTCATCCTAACTCAAATTATCCCTACAAAGAAAGTAATTTCTCACAAAACCACCAACTCTGCATTTAGAAGTGGCATCAATAAAATGTGTATTTTTTTTTCAGAGTGTCATCTCATTCCTTCAGCACTAGAGCTAATAAAGATCCATCAGAGATTTCTGAGGCAGTGCTTGCATGCCTGAGCTGCAGTGAGCATGTGCAGCGATGCTGGAGCTGTCTGGAGGTGAGAGACTGGCTTTGTGTGTGACACAGACTCAGCCTGTGCCTGAGCTCCTCTGGGATTTCTGGGCACACCCAGAGAGGCCTCAGCATCCCTCTGAACAAAATTCCCAGACAAAAATTTATAGCTTTGCTGTGATACAACAGCTAAGGAAAAAGAGATGGAGAAAAGAAAAAGGAGATTTGTAACTCAAGTATGATTTATGGTAGGTCTTAATTGCTATTATAAGACTTTGAAATGAGACTCTGTTGTCTGCTCAAGCTCACTCATCATGGCACTGCCAACATATCTCTAGTACTAACATGAGGTAATGAATAAAATATATTAATTGCCACTGAACACGGTTATTTTACATTATGCATCATCTCCAATGAGGAAGGGTTAGTTTATTTATTGAAGTTACTTTAATTTTGCTGAAAATCTCCTTAGACTGTTAAATATTTTGTAGCACTTTTATCATCAGCTAAGATAATTACAATAAAAACAGACAGGTGAAATAGTTTTCCCCTTTTTCTTCAACCTAAAATACAGGTATATCTTAAAATTATGGATTCAGAAACGGAACATGATGTGGAGCATCCATATTGAACCAGGTATTTGGCTGACAAGATTCCAGCAGTATGACCTTAGAAACTCATTATTCAATCATTTCTTAAGCAGGATATAAAGGGATATAAAATATTTCATTTGACATTCATACCCCTAACATTTCCCAGCCTCAAGCCTAAGAGCTATTGCCTAGCATTCATGCTACAAGTTTATTTTCTGACAGACACATGGTGCTGAGCTTCTTCTCAACATTCAGAATATTTTCTTCTTCAGTGTTCTGCACTTTCTCCAGGACAAGCTCTTCTGCCACTTTGTAACTCCTCAGTACTTCTGGCAGATGCAGTAGCCTGACTCAAATTAGGGATTTCAGGTGCCTGACTGCACTGCAGGGCAGTAAAATCACCCTTGATGCAGTAGATTATGTGTGTCTTCCAATCTGGTGACCATTAGCTTCTGATGCTGGGAACTGACATTTTTGATTCATTTTCCCTTTTCAATTCATTTCCCCCCCACAATTCTCAATAAATCTATTCAGTGACCTTTAAGACCTGAGGCAAGAATCATTTATTAAATAATTCTTTTGCAATCTTACAGTTGAGGCACATAGTACTTTGCATAGTAACAAGATTTGCCTGTGCTGTTATGAACAGCTTGATATATAAAGCTTTCAAATCTTTAATCAAAGCTTTTTATAGTTATTATTTAGGAAATTAGAGGAAATTATGCTTTTAAATAGGTTAAGATGTTACAGCTTATTTCATGAAGACACTCATACAATGCTAGTCAAGTTTTCTAACAGTCTGAAAGTTTAGCTTGCAAATACTTGGAATACACAAGTTTCACCTTGGGCAACAAAAGCTATTAAATTCTATCTTATTTTATCACAGAACATGTATAATCAGATCAGTGGCTGTCAGATAGCAGAGGAAAAAAGTACAGAAAAAACCCATTTGTTTTCACTGCTGAATTTTAGACACCACATTGTATTATGACTCAGTCTTATTGAAAGAGCTTTTCTACTTACTATCAAAAAACGGACGTAGATACTTGTTGTACCCTTTTACTATTTTTTGTATTGTTGGAGGTAGAATTTCAGTTTTCCCTTCAGCTTCAGGAATTTGCATGGACCTAAAAGGAATTGAAAATGAGGATGCTTTAAAAGGGCATAATAAAAAAGACAATATTCAAAAAAATATCAGATTTCATAATCTGTATTAGTCTCTTACTGGAAAAAAAAATCCCTTTTATACCTTAAAGTTTATTATTTCTTGTTATACCTTAAAGTCTAATTCTGTTTCTTTTTAAACATTGAGGTCTATTATTTCTTAACACTCCATCTGAGAAACAATCTTCTTTAATACTTAATCTGTAAACAAGGCATTATGGTTATAATCTAGGAATGTGGAGGGGATGCTGATTGTTTATTTCAGCATTTAAAATTAATTTAATTTTTTCTTTTTACATGATGAAATACATTATATTTAGGTCTCAGAGACAGAAAGCAACCTCAGAGACTAGTGCATAAAAACACTCTTCAAATCCTGCTTTCACGACACAGTTTTTAAACAGGTTGCAGAAATAATCCTGTTGAGCAAAACCGGCGAAGCGTAATGAGAATTCAAGTACTTCCTTTGTTCAGAAACAGCTACAAATACAATCCACAGAAGTTATATATAAATAATTACAATCCTTTTCTGCCTAACCCTGAAGGTGAGCACCCCAAGACTGTGAGCAGGGCGTGCTCTTCAGAAATTAAAGCACAGATTTAATTGCGGCTACTTGTTCCCAGTGATTTGAGAAAGGTGGGGTATGAATTATGAAGGTAAGAAGCAAATAATTAATCAACTTAGTGAGCCCAGATGGGAGAGGCATTGTCTCTGTTGATGGAGAGCAGACACCTATATAAACAGCAGGAGAAGGGTCTGTAGTTTTTAATCCTTGCTCTGGGAATTACTGGCCCCTAAAAGTGACCAGCTCTCCTGCAGGAGGTGCAAGAGCTGCAGCTGGGGTGATTCGCTCCTAGGGAGGAGCATCAAAGTATAAACCATTGGGTAAGGGGCTACCACTGGGGTCCTTCCTTATAGTGCTAAATCCTCACTGCATTTCTTAGTCTCAGTTCTTTCTGGAGCTGCTCCTGAAAACTCTGATTCCTCTTCTGCATTATATGTCTGGGTCCCTTGTAGCTTTCCAAAGCTTGCTATTTTGATTTTAATTTTGCTGTTTCTGAGAAAGCCTGAGTTCTTTTGTCAGGACACTGAGAATTTCATCCACTAGGAATGATCCAGTATCTTAAACTGGCAAAGCTTAAGATGATCTCACTGAATGCACGTGGCCAAATCATACTGGGGTCTTAAATGTGGTGTCCAATGGCTTAAAAAGCTGCTATTGCTGTATAATTTTTTATTCACCAGACCCTATTGCTACAGAAGTAGCTGTTTTTCATTAGCTTCCTTGCAAAACAAATATCTTAGCTATTTGAATGATCTTGTTTTTTTCCTTTAGTTTTTCCCCGTTTTTCATTTCTATATTGCCAAAGAATGATGTTGTTACTTAAGTATACCCTTGAGTAATACCAGCATTGAAATAAGGAAAGTTTCTCCTGTAAGTTTTTCCTAAAGAAACAAGCACAGTCATGTTGAATTGAGATGTGAATATAAATAAGAAGGCCAGTTTTATGTTGAACAGAAGTGTTAAAATTGGAAATGCATTTAAATGTAATTAATTTCTTAAATATAGTACTTGGAATAGATATCTCTCCTTTTGTAATTTACATATAAATTTTAGCTAAGTGTTCAGTGAGCTGCATGAGTTTAATTTCACAGCTTTACTGGATTGTTCTTGAATAAGTTGTACCCGGTGTGAAATCTTAAAGGAAAACTTGTTTCTTTTCTATTGCAAGGACATATCATTGTTCTGCCAATCAGCATGGAATTGTAGCATGGTCTGGTTCATTATCATTAACTCCTATTTTCAATGATATATTTTTGAACTTTTTATGGAAGTCCTTCCCTTAAATGACCTGTGGTAACTCATCATTTTCCTCATGAACACATGACGTGCAGCCTCATATCACTGGTCTTCTAGGAGTTTTATGGTTACCTAAGCCTGGGAAAGCTGCTGTAGTGTAACTGAGACTGTGAATTAATGAGGCATGGTCCCCTGTGTGCTGTTTGGCCACAAAACCTTACAGAAGTCCTATCATAGCAAGCCAACAAGTGAGAGGAACCTGAGGCCTCCCAAACGTGAGTGTGCGGTGTTGGGATACCCAGAGGCAGATGGTCAGAGGTGAAGGATAAGGAACCTACCAAGCTTCTGTGCCTTAAGTAGTCTGGGGGCTCTGTGTTTTAAGGGATGATGCCCTGTTTCCTTTAAAGAGCTCTTTGATTCACGTGCTCCATTCACAGCTCATCCACACTGAGCTCACGGCTGCACACGTTCACAAAGGATAAAGTAAAAGTTGAGAACTGTTCCACTTATGCATCTGCATCTTCTCATCAATGCACCTAGGCCTCTCTTTTAACCAAATCTGTGCTGTTATATTTAAGTATATTTATATTTAAGGGAAGCTGTTAAAGTTCTTTCTTTTTTCTGATGTATGTGAAATACCTTGGTATGCATCTAAGTAAGGAATTGCCTTGCAACAGGTGTCCCAGCCACTGAGGAGTGAACAGGCTTTCACAGAAAGAAACTGAGTGTATAATCATTCTTCAGCTGAGAATATCTATCTGTTCTGGGCTGGCAATGCATAATAAATGCTTGAACTCATCAGGTTCAATGCCCTCTGGTTGCTTTTATGAAAGCTGAATTATAATTATTTCTTTTCCCAAGTCATTCTTATGGCTCAAAAACTGAGAATCATTATGGGTTTGGCTAAACTTGAAAGGTAAAACAACTGCTTTTTATTTAAGGTAATTTCAAGTTAGTGTCTTAACAGAATGGGGTAACTGGAAGGGAAAAAAGGAACATTTGCCCTAAACAGTAGTATATATCATTTATTTAGGCAAAAAACAGTCCAGACACATGTATGAGAATATTTTTTCTGGCTATTTTTTGTCAGAAGTTATGTATCATGAAAGAGACAGAAACACCTTAGAACTGCAAGAAGATAAACAAAATGCCAGATACAGTCTGAACAGTTTTTTGAAACACTCCCCCCAGGAAAACAAGAATAAAAAAAGCTTTTTTTCAGGCAATTCACTGACAGGCGAAGGGCTTAAAGATGCAAATAAAGTTGTTATTTCTGGTTTCATACTTGTTCTCAGTGATATGGGGGTTTATATGGTCTTTGCAGATAAAATGTAGCGAAGTCTACCACATCCCTGATTAACTCTCTGCTTTGAAACAGACAGTACTGTCACCACTTTTTTCATTAAATGGTGAGGTTGAAACTGTAGCATCATTTTAGCAGATGCAAGAACAGTGACGAACCATAAATGCTCTTAAGTTCAGGCAAAGAAAAAAAAAGAACATTTCATAGAATTTTCTGTCTCTGATTCCACAAACCCAGGCTAGCATTCTTTACGTTGAAAACACCCTATCTGAAACAAATGGGAACCCTTCTTCGGACCAAGAACCCTACATTTACTTAAGCTGATTCCTGGTAAGGAAACATTTTCTTCATTACTACTTTAAAAAAAAAAAAAAAAATCTGGGAAAGCAATCATCCAAACTCCCAAGATATAGATTTTGATACTAGAAAGGGGACCATGATGTGACTATAATGTAATTTAATGTTAAGTGGTGTCCTTCAGGCAAGGAGAGATGGAAAGGAAAGAAACAACCCCATACCATTACTGATTGTAAATTATTCAGTAGAAGAAACACTCTTCACATGTTAGGCAGAGGTTTTCCAAGTGGAATATCTGAGGGACCACTTGGCAAAAAATCACGGCCCTTGCTTTGGGTGCACCTCAGTCCTTGGGTTTTGTTTAGAAATACTTTCCTGTTTCAGTGCCAAGCAGGATAGTTTCTGGTTTAAACAGCACTTTCACAAACCCCTCCTGATTTGTGCACTGGAAAAACGTATTTTTGTATCCAAGCATCATCTTGTCTGTGAGATAACCAAGGGCCAGAGCTGCTTCTCAGCTTGGGTGTGGATTTGGGTACATCAGCCCAGCGCTGTGCCCTGGTATCCAGGCACTCGTACAGGTGCTGTGTGTACCCTTAAGCCCGTGGATGATACTCAGGAATGAACTTCCTCTGCTTCTGGACACTCACTGCCAGACGAAGATGTAAGAGGAATCTTATCATTCTTATCAGAGTCTGATAATAATGAACTGTGTACCACAGGCTGAGCTCCTGGGGGAATTTTACCTCCCTGTTACTTGGATGCTTCTGAAATTGCTGGTCTCTTGGCAGTGTGTTATTATGGCTAAGCCATGAATCATCCACTTATTACAGTGTGGCAAGTCACAGCTGACAAGGAAAGAAGGTGGAATTAGAGCAAGTGTGTGTTTTCAACAAAGATCTCCTATAGGACTGGAGAAGATGGGGTAGGTGGATGTTTTAAACTCACTTTCAGGGGGCTGTTCCACCTGTTCCCACTACTGAGAGAAAGCTTTATCTAAATGAGTGTTTGCACACCCACTTTAGTTAGAGCTCAGACAGAACCTTATCCTGAGGAATTTACTGTGAGATGAAGCAGGGTAGGCAATTCTAGATAAAGAATTGGCTTTAAATACTTCAGTTGGAAGTAGTGATGAGAACATTTAACCTGTCCATGCTTACATTTTCTTATTAGAATTACTTTAAAAATGTTTTTTTCCCATTTTTATAGAAGGAATATATTTTAAGTGCTCCATTTCTATATGTTCTTGTCAAGGCAGCTGTTAGAAGGATTATGTGTAGCCAGAGGGGATCATTTTCAATTTTCAGCTTAACACAACTCAGATTTCCTAAAGATTTCACGATTTCGCAACAGAGAATAAGAAAACAGTGTTTCAAGTAGGTAATTCTTTTTATGATACTCTCCTTTTAGTGCACAATGATGATTTCACTATCTCAAGCTCGTAGTAAATCTAGGTGGACTGTATGCTTCTGTCCTTGGGCAAGGCACTATGCTCCAGGCAAGGACCATGTGCCCATCTGAATTTGTGAAACATCTGACAAAATATTCACTCTGTACCCAGTAATTCTTTATTTAAGTGTTGATATGCTTCATAATTTCCATTCTTTTTCTCTCTCATCAATCTTTCCAATTAAAAAAAAATCTGTTAAGGCAGCTGAGATTCATGAAGCTCAGTCCTGTATTCCTGTTATTAATACCCAGGTTCTTCAGTTTTTGTAAGAGGTACGATTCAAATGCCAAGAAGATTTTACTTTTTTACCTGGTCAGATATGTCTTTAACTATAAGTAAGTTTATTATAAACCAACTGATATAATAATATATTGAAGAAATAATATTTTTAGCAAATACTTCTTACCTATAGAGCAGCAATAGAAAAAGGGCTCTGAGACTGCAGCACTTAAGACTGCACATTTTCACAAGTTATTTCAGAAGTTCTTGTAGCTCCTAAAAAACAAAAGGTGCAGAGGTAATGTTTTATAACACATATGCTTTTCTAATACATTAATTTCCAAAGGTTTTAAACACTAAAGATAATTTATCTTGAATAGCTTCCTCTAATATATTCACTAATACATAATTTTTTCAAAAATAATACTTAATACCTATATAATAATTAATACATAAATTTTAAAAAATCTCAAAACTTGAAAAAAAAAAGGTGGCATCAGGATTAATTTAACTAACCATCAGAAAGCTGCATTCAAGTATTCTACAGCTCTTTCATTTTTGCCTTTGTCCTTTAAATATTAGGGAAAGTAACTGCTGTGAAAAATAATGTAATCCCGTGCAGGAGAATTGCAAACACTGAGTTTTGTCTCTGCTATTAGTGCTGTGAGTGAGTGCATCTCTGCCATATCAGTGTCTTTTCTTAAGGGACAGCACATGACCCCACCTTAGAACACAGAGCTGTTTAAGAGCAATCTCTTTGGTACATGTGTAACAACACCACTGCTATATAACTTTGACAGTCTTTTTGTTAGTGAGGAAAAAAATGAAATTTTAGGCTTCTACCCCTAGCTATTAAATAAAAATCCTTTGTATATAAATCATATATAATCATCCACATTCACAAGAATGTTTGGCTGAGGCAAGATGTCTTTTCTGAATGGGATTTCTTTGCTTTTGTCAATATGATTTACATCCATAATGGTTATTTTAAGAAATCTGTCATCTCTGTAATCCATTTCTGGATGAAAAGATTGTAGATCCATAATGTAATGCAGTCATGCAACAGATCTGAAATGCACAGACGGTGCACACTTTTGCTTTGTTTCATCAGAGTGCACAAACCTTATTTGTAAGTCTTGTTTCAAAACTCTAAAAAACCCCTATGTGTCAGGAATGCTCCCTACCCAGAATCCACAAGACAATTGTAAAATGCTAATAAATGCAAATGAAATATCTGTTTTAGGTTTCAGGAAGGGACAATCAAACATAGTATTTTCAGTGTCCAGACTGAGTATCTTGCAGGAGTATCTTGCATTTTAATTTCTCACTAAATTGCTAAGAGTAAAGAATTTGAAGTTTCACAGCCTGAAACTTTGTTTCACTGTTCTTTAGTGACCAATATAAAATGCCAGGAAGCTTTTTAAAAACCAAAGTAATTTTTCTTTCAGTCTACAGTTCTAGTAAGAGCTGAAGTAGTGGTATTTACCTAAATTAATGCCATGTGAATGGGATATGACTTTTATGTAACAGTGAAGTGACAAAATAACTTGTTAATGCCTCTAAAGAAAAAGGAAACCCATTTCAATGGGTGTTTAAACGAGAAAACATTCTTAGCATCTTGGCTACTTTAAGCATACACCAGCGTGGTAAATATTAATGTCAAAATAAATCATACACTCCTCCTGACTTCCACAGAAAATCATGCATGAGACATTAAGAGAGTTGGTAATAGGAAAAAACAGCACAAATGAGCAGATGGTGTTGTCAGAACATTGCTCTCTCCATGCTGATTCTGTAACACTCCTGGTGCAGATCGTGGGATCTCTTTTGCGTATCTCATTTTGGGTTTGGATGCTTTCTACATTCATTATCTTTATCTCACAGGAAAATATGCTAAAAATAAAAAGCCTCTTACTGACTTTATAAGTACTTCATAAAGCTGCTTTTATATTTAGCTTTTGAATTGCTACTATGAGCTTCTAATATGACTGAAGATCCTTTATAAACAGATTAAGGAAACCTATGGATATTTCTGTACTTGCTTGGGTTTATTTTTTACAGTACTGAAGATGAAAAGGAGTGGGCTTATTACTGATTTCTTTCTAAAGCAACTGGTTTACCTTCAGTTCTTAACCAGCATCCAAGGTAGCAATTTTATGGGAGGCTGGGGTGGAGAATTTTGGTCTTTAACACATGAAAGGTCAAATCCATCCTGTGGTGCTTTTGGATGGATTACTTTTGTATGCTCAGGAAAAGAGAGCGTGGAATTAATAGGAGGGAGAAGATCCCTCACTTCTGTGTAAGAAACACTAATCAAGAGCTCTAATTTCCAACTCAACTGGCTTGCCCTCACTGCAAAGGGGCACTGCATGCCAGCCAAGGAATAGAAGTGGGTAACTACTGAAGTCTTCAGCTGTTTCACAGATAATGCTTAAGCTGGATATATAAATCTCTGCTGCATGTGTGTACATGCTTGCATGCACGCACACGTTTTGTCTGCTGCCCCTTTTTTGTGGGGCTTACTGAGCTGGTTTGCTGTGCTGAAAAGCCTGCCTCTTGGTGTGTTTGCACATCTGGACCTTTCCTGTCACCCATTTCTTTATCAAATATTACACATTCACAGCAAGATTCCTTCCTGCACGCGTGTACCTATGAACTGCTGGTATTTAAAACTAGTTCTGCAGAACCCATAATATTTTCCTCCCACCCTAGAAAAATAAGCATAACCTGTTTTCTTTATAGAATATTGAGTCATTTGGTTTAACTAGACAGACTGCATGCTGTCCAGATTATTGCACATCTATTGACACATCTTGTTCTAAACCTTTAAATGAGGTGAAGGAAACAAATCTGGCCCAGATTCTCATATGATGAGAAAACAACAACTCTTTCTCTACTTTTATTCAGGTCAGATTAGGACTGTAAAATGTCATCCAATGTTTTGATATTTCTCATGGGAATTCAGTTATTTATTATCTTCAGCATGACAGGAAAAGTGACTTATGGAGGTTTCACAAACCTTTGAGGCTGAAACGGGGTGAGGCAGACAGCTGGCAGAGGTAGCAGCAATATCCGCAGATTTCACTGGGAGTGAATTTTGTGTGAATGAATTAAAGGATAAGATGCCTATTATGTTGAAGTACCTTATGCACAGGAGGATGCATGGGGAAGACTAGAAATTATTAGATAATACACTTTGTCATATGGTAGCAGCCATATGCCTGAATTCCCATGGCTGCTACTGCAGGCATCTAAAACTGTGTGTAGAATTATCTCAGAATAAAAAGCAGATGGTGGGTTTTAGAATATAAACTGAATTAGCATTACAGTTGCATTTTTCTTCCACATCCAAACTGTTGAATGACAGTGCCTTAAAGTGCTTGACTGAAAGGCAGACAGAAACTAGGAGGGATTCACCCAGAGTGCCAGAGAAGTACAGCTGCCTCCCCTGCTCTGCATTCTCTGTTTGCATTGTCTACTAGAGCTGCAAAGTATCCGGTGAGCTTATCTGTCCTGGACTACATCCTCTGTTTATTAGGTCAAAATGAACCAGTTGGAGGGGAAATAACAGAAATCTGGAAGCACTGAGGACTCAGTGGGAGAAAGGGAGTGGGTATATGGAAGGCAGACACAGGGTAAGATTTGGAAGCAGAGGGGATATACCCCTTGGGTCAGCTGGGGTCAGCTGTCCCAGCTGTGTCCCCTCCCAGTTCCCTTTGCAACACCAGCCCCTTCACTGGTGGGGTGGCACAAGAAGCTCAAAAGGTCTTGACCCTGTGCATGCTCTGCTCAGCAGTAACTAAAACATCCCTGAAATACCAATGCTTGTGTTTGCAGCACAAATCCAAAACACAGCCCCATTCTAGCATTACTTCACTCTAGAGAAAATTTACGCAGTATGGAAAAGTCAGCTGCATACAACAGATTGACAGTAATCACTGTTACAATCTTTGTGGAATAAGGTGCCATGATATCTCTCTTTGGGTTAATCTGGATGCCTGTCTATAATGGCTGTAGTTTCATGGTACCTCTTGACCCCCCTGAAAAAAAGAAATGCAAAATATTCACACATTCAGATATTATTTCTTCATGTTAGGATTACTACTGCAGCAACTGCAGCTTGAGTGAAAAGTATCAAGAAGGGTTTGTTTTTTTTTCATGCAGCAAATTAAAAGGAAGGAATAAAACCCAGTGGCAGCAAAACTCCAGGTCTAACTGGGGAATTGACTGATGAAAGTGGACAAATGCATGTATCTGCATCCTATTATAAGGGGCACCCTCTTATTTGGCTGACAACTGGCTTTTGGCACACCAGCTAGCTTGTTTCTAGACCCTGGGCACATCTGATCTTGCCTGGCATAGGCAAAACCATGCAAGTCTCCTTGGGCAAGTAATCAAAGTTAGATGTAGTTGGTCCATAGGAAGTAGCTGTCCTGTCATGTTTTCTCTGCAGACAGGCAGTACAGGGGCCATCTGTTATGACAGCGTTATGTCAGCGATTGAAGGGCTCTTAGGTCTCTACTGCTGCTAAATCTGGCAACAGCTCAAAGTGAAACTCTGGATTCCACTTATGACATGATCTTCTGATCAATACAATTGTCACGTGTGCCAGGTAAGAGAAGTGCCATTTTCTCAATGAAAAACTTGGGAAGTTGCTCCAGCCTGAAAGCATCTTCTCAAGTTCTGTATTCTGAGATGCTTTTGTCAAAGATATTTTTCAGCAAGAGAAGCTCATACTGTTAAATAAGTAGAATGAATTTAAGATTCGCCAGAAATTTAAACTGCCTCTCTGGTATAGCAAAATGAGCTGTAATTGAAACTTCATAATTAGAGATTGGTTATATAGGTATAAACATCATATGAGAGTCTTTAAAATTATCTCAAATAAATCACTATGACAAATATGTTTATTTAAATAAAAATGACCATAGCATGATTTCAGACTATATAAGCAACAACTCGGTGATTTACTTCAATGTTTCAAATAACGTCCCAAGTTTATATGTAAAATTCCCATTCTCAAAATACACTGGAAGGTCAGAATCAAAGTCAAACAAATCAATTGTTGCAGCCTTAATTTTTATATTTTTTTTTTGTATCAGGACTTCTAGCCACCAAAGGAGTAGGGACTAGCAGTATGTTGCTAATACTTACATAATTAAGTGTATGAGAGACATTTGGTGCCCTGGATTGAGGTCTTTATTTCTCACCAAGTTCCCTGTATTATCAATTTCATGAACATCAAAGCCTTAGAGTAAGTTACATAACCTATGATAGGATTATTTTATATGTTTATCTGTTGTTGTTTTCACTCTGTGCATTTTAAATACAGTACATATTGTGGATTAGCTGGGAGATAACTGGCAAGGATGCTGTTAGCATTATACTGTTTTTATGGAAAATTCATTTCAGATTTATAAAAACTGGGTGCTTAGGATGACAATACAATTCTAGGAGTTACCTTCATAGAGCAAGTGCCAGATGTCCTGTTCCCACCCAGCAAAACACTGAACTGAAAGGTTTCAGCAATGGACAGAAATGGATGTAGTAATAAACATTCACAGAATACATTTTAAGAAATGAACATGTTCATGTGACTGCTTAAATGTAATGCTCATTACAAGCTCTGCTTATATCTACTGAGAAATCTACAGAAAACATGCCCCACAGGTTATTTTCTAGTTTTAAAAGGCAGGGAGAAAAGTAACTTATCTCTACCTTGTTCCTAAATATGATTTTAGATAGTTGACACTCAAAAGTCTGGCATATTAGTGGTGTTTGAGTCACGGCTGATGATTACTGCCATTTGTAATTAACCAAAGAAATCAGAGGTTTATTTGATTGTTAATGGTTGGGTTTATGTGCATACAGACTTTTAAAAATTTTTTCCTCTATGTATCTCAGTTCTGCTATCTGGACAGCTGAACCTCTACATAATTCTGTAAATGTTTGGGTCCTCTTGTACCAAAATCCTAGTCTCAAATCTGAGACCTTTACTGGCTTTTTAAGGTGTTTGTCAATACTCTACCATCCTCCCACACCCAATCCCACAGAAAAGAGGGGATTGCCTTCTGCCACACCAGTTTTACAGTCACAATTCACAGCCCATCCATGTGGCTTCAGCAGGCCCAAGAGGCTCAGTTTCTGTGCCATTTAAAGAACGAATATGTTTGAGTTGGGTCAGAGAGGCAGGTAACCTTCAGGGGCTGCGACTGATGGATGGAACCTCAAAGGCACCTTTTAAAGGTTTGACCGTGCAGAAAGATGCAAACACATCTTTCATGTGGCAAACACTGATGGCTTGGGTGGTCCCCCATGGACCATCTGAGACCTGACAGCTGCCTGGGTGAGCACGTCAGGTCACCACGTTTTTAAAGGGCACCGACAAGTGTGGGCTGAAGGCAGATACAACATTCCCTCAGCACTGAAACCTCCACACAGACCAGGATAATGTGGTTTTATCACCTACAGCAAAACTGAGAGAGTTTTGTTTGGGCACTATCAGCCTAGATATGATGAAGATAAACAGTTGAAAATCCAGAAAGTTGGACAGGATATGCTGTTTCAGATTAAGAAAATAACAACCTGATTTGGAGAGACAAATGAAATCCCGCCTTTGTTGTGCCAGCTTAAATTACTGTTGCTTATGAAAGTTAGCAGATCTAGAATCTTCCAGCCCTGAACCTGGGGCCGAGTCTCCCTGCATGGATAATGATGACTGGGAGCTTTGCTCAGCCTTCTCACGTTGTAGGAACTATCCAGGACCCAGCTAAAGCTCCTGCAGCTCCCCTCCGTGCAGCCTGGGAGAAGGAGGGTATCTCACTGTCACCACACAAATGAGGCTGGGAGGGAAAAACAAAGGTCCTGCAGGAGCAGATTAGGGTCAGTCATATCCATCTTCTCTCCTCACTGAATGTTGTGCAATGTGCCTTTCAAATATATGACAGTGAACAGCCCCTTGGTCTGCAATTAATTTTATTTTCAGTTCCAAATTCTTGTTAGTTTGGGAGTAAAGGGGAAGAAGGAAAGGAATATACTCCGGCTATGCCCCTTATTTTCCATCCAAGTTATGAATTTGAATCATAGACTTTTCTGGGTTTAATTATTGTTATGCATATCTGAAACCTTCCAGAGAAAACTTTATTTTTCTGTCACCAAATATCTACTTCTCATCTTGGGCCCAAAGTCTTAGACTCAAATTCATTAGTGAATTGTTAAGTGTCCTGTAGCCAGGTGATTTACAAACTAACCATTCTGAGTAGTGCAGCAGGATGAAAAACTGGGAGGAAGAAAATCAGTTTTCAGAACAGTTTCTTTTTTTTTTTTCAATCTATGAAGCTTTTGTATTCAAAATTAGCCAATACAAATCAATAAAATTAAAATTACTCAGTAGAATTACAGATTTTGCAAATAATAATCACAGGATATAATGCTTCTAATTGTACAGCCATACAAAATTGTGAATGTTGTCCAAGTTGAGGGTCCTGGGCTCAGCTGTAAGCTTTTGTACCTGCTAAGGTTGAAGTCAGAGGAGTTATTCCAACTGAGATGTGGCCCTGAGCTCTAAGTAATCAGGAATTTGGCCTAAGAGGAAATGGCATAAGGGGCTTTGAAAGCAAGAGGCATTTTTGCAATAAAATATGCATTTCAGATTTTTTTCCACAGCTACCACATGGAAAGATTAGTTAAATCTGTGTCTGCCTGTTGCAGGATCTTCCTTTTCCTTCAGCACTAACTGCTTTAGTGCTTTATTCTATGACAGGTCATTAGAATTACCTGGTGTTCATGATGGAGTGCAACTTTTAAGAACCCTGTTTATAAAGTCTGAACAGCCATTGAAATTGTGTTTATAGGAATTATTTTTTTAATAATTAGAACAAAAGAGCCTCCTAGAGAAATGAAATGCTTTCATTAAATTCAAATATTCACTTTCTTCATTACTTAGTGCTCAATAACAGGTTTAATCAATGCGATCTACTTTAAATTTTGTATACCTTTTTAAGTACTAGTGCATTGTTCATCTATGTATTCATTTGAGGTGAGATGCAGGAATGATGATTTGAAAGACGATAAGGAACTGGGGGCAGGGAAGGGAATGGGAAGCTCTCTCTTACATTATCTTCCTCCGAGAAGTTTCTCCACGTGCCACTCACTGTTTTAAAAAGCAAGGTTCTGCATCCTTTTCGGGGAGACCCATCTTCGATTTGACTTACTAATTGAAATTGATTGATTCTGAGCTCTTTTAACCCAGCAGCGTAATGACAGGTGGAGAGGAAACGCTAACAGCTATTTAAAAAGCGATTGAGGGGAGAGCAGAGCGGGGAGGGAGGGACGCGGAGCCCGAGCGGTGCCTTACCTGGAGCGGCGGCGGGCGCTCCGAGCAGCCTGGCTGCCGGCCGAGCTGTGCCCGCCGCGCCCGGGCTGCGAGCCCGCCCACGGCCGCCTGTGGGCGGCACGACACACGGATGTCACCCTGCTGCTGCTCGCCCCAGCCCCCGCAGGAGCCTCGAAGCTTTGCCCCTTCCCTGCCGCTCTTTCTTTGCTGCATCCCGCGCTCAGCCCTTCTCGGTTTCAAGTGTGTTCTGGAGAAAAGGATGCTAGACAGAGGAGTGGCGAGGGATTCCCGGCAGACAAAAGTCGGGACAACACTTCCCATGGCTTCTTTTTCTGCCATACCTCCGTAACAGAGCTTGAGTGAAACTTCTTACTGATTGCCTCTGTTTTTCTTCTTGCAATTGTCACATCCCAGCCACCCCGGGTAGAAACCTCCATCCTCGTTCTCTATTTGATGTGGAAATGTTCTGTGTGCCTTTGAGTAGCACTGTGCAAGTCTTTCCAGAAGCAAAAAGTTCCTTTTGGAGATGCTGCTTTACTGTCTGTCCTCCCACTTTAGGAGCTGTTGGCAGATTTTGGAGAGATGCAAGTAGCACTTTCTCTGGGAAAAAAACGTTCCACAACATTTAAGACAAAGGAAACTACACTGGGAATATGATTATCAACAGAGGTTGCATTAGGAAAAGGCACTTCAGACAGAATTTAACATCTCCTGTCAGAAATCATTTCCTGTGACTACATTACTGTGGATGAGAGGGATACACAGGAATACACCAAACTCTTCCTGATGCCGTCACCAGTAGTAAAATGTTGTAGTATTGATGCAAGGTGTGAAACAGGAAAGAAGATTATTTTGACTATTTCAGTTTCAAATCCTGGTGCTGTTTTTTGGGATTAAAGAGTTAACTTTAGAGGAAGGCAAAGTACAGGCTCAGTCCTCTATCTTCTAGCAGTAAAAACCCTCAGGTTTTTCTTCCTAGAACATGATAGTCTCAGTTCATGTCAGAAGTAAGCATATGTTGTTTGCTTTTTCACAGAATTATGGAACTCTTTTGGTTGGAAAAAAACTCTAGAGGTCATCAAGCCCAATCCCCTGCCCTGGGCAGGGACATCATCTGCTATATCAGGTTGCTCAAAGCCCCATCCAGCCTGGCCTTGAACACTTCCAGGGATGGGGCATCCACAGCTTCTCTCGGCAATCCGTGCCCGTGTTTCACCAATGACACCAAAACACTGTCTTTATCCAGTCTAAATCTATCTCCTTTTACTTTAAAACCTTTGCTCCTTGTCCTTTTTCTTAACTTCATCATAAAGCTAGTTACAGATATTGCCCTAAGAGGTTATTTGATACCACATATCAATATATCTGCTGTGACTGCTCTGGAAGCTCCCTCCAGGTTACAGAACACGGGAAGATCAGAGGCTCAGACTAGGAGAGGAAACACACATCTCTACATGGCAAAAAAATGGAGCAGATTCCTCTACTGTTTTTTGCCTTTCTATTGTCATTGCTGAAGCTCTTTCTGCATCTGTAAGAGGGAGAAATTAAAGCAATGTAAAAACCATTCTTTCCTGCACATGTTGAATGTTGATCCAATTACAAGTCAAGAATATGTGCTGAGTGTGCCTGCCCTGGGATAGTTCCCCCCATATCTCATTTGAACAGTCTGTCTAACTGGATAAAATATGTAGTGTTTATCTTCCATTCATTGGTCAAGCAGAAAGAAGCTGGAAACCCAGTGGGAAAAAAAATCCCTGGCTGTTTCTATTGCAGAACAGCTGTAAGTAGGAGAATCAGCAAGTTTGATCTTTTGTGGCCTTTCAAAGCATGAGAAAACAGGTTTAAAGTCAATTCTGTAAGCAACTGGCACAGAAACAATGCTGATTGTTATTCCCAATAGAGCTCCAAGCACAGGTTTAGCTAATGCACAATATCAGAAATCCTCAAATCTCTAGGCATCTCTTCCTATTTACTTCTTAAAATACCTTTTATAAGTTCCCACTAATTGCAAGTCATAATTTAATCAGAATGAGAATATTCTGTTTGAAAACGATAATGTGATATTTCCTGTCTCAGTTCACAGTGCCCAGCTGGAGAATGCTAAATTCCCACTTTAAGACATTATTTTTCAGCACCTGTCTGCATTTCAAGGCTCTGAGACAGCTGTGATGCATTTGAAAGTCTGGGGCAGGGCATATTCTTCTCCTCATACCAGAGCCCTTGAGCATCAGTGGTCACTGGGATTTCAGAAGTTTCAGTCACAACACCTGGGTTGTGACTGCTGGAGACAACCAAGTAAGTGACAACACTGAAAACTAATTGCTGTGGCCTATAATGTTAAAGCTGTCAGCAAAACCTGTTAACATAAAACGAAAACTTATGCTGGTTTAGTGTAAAACCTAAACTGGTATTTCAGAGTGCCTACGGAGTGCCCTCTCCATTTATTAATTTGCTGCTGGAGCTGTTGCAGCCTCAGCAAGTGCTAGCTCAGGAGAAACTGGCTGATATGAGTCTGTCCCCAAGCACAAACCTGCCCTGTCATCTCCTGGAAGCCCTTGTCCCCTTTGTGCTCCCTGCAGCAGTGGGACCTCTGAGGCACCAAACCCTCATCCTCCCCTTAAGCTACTCCCAGAAGGGAGCAGCTCAATTATTAACCCTTGAGTCTTTCAATAGAGCCATTCATCAGCTGGGAAAATCTGCCAGCTCCATCCTCAGACTGGTAATGAAATTGTTTTAGAGAACAGCTTGCAGAAAATAGTCCTTGAACACAAAAATCTAGATGTCCACTGTAAGAAATCATTTAACTCCTCTGGGCACTTAGTTCTCTGCATCCGTATTGGAGCCCGTGTTGGGTAAATTGGGTTTTTTAGTAGATTTTCCCTACATTTTGTAACCTCAGCTGGTTTTTGTAGCCTCAGAGGGTGACTGAAACATTTTCAGCACTGATTAAGCATTGTAAACTGTAGTGGCTTTCAGCAGCTGTAATGCCAAGAGTAAGAGAAAACACCTTGAGCTTTTGGTATTCCAGGGATCCCTGGAGGTATGTTAAATTCTGACCAGCAGTCTGGGTGTGAGGTTTTTTGGATGCTTGAATTGCTTGTCCAATAACACATAACCCTTACAAATAAGCCAACATTTGCATTACCATTTAAGTATTATATTGATACACAAATTGGGGTGCATCATGAATCAAAATGTCCCCATTTCTAACTTGATTACATTCACATTTACTGGATATTATTTTGGACATATTAAAGTAATTGGAAATGCTTGGAATGATAATCAAATGAGTACAGAATAAATGCAGTATTGAGTGAGGACCTGAAAATTAGACCAAATAATAGAGTATGTATCTAAGCAAAAGGCAAAGAAAGAGTGAGAGAACACCCACTGGTGTATTGTATTGATTTAATTTTTCCCATTTTAATGAGATAACACATAATGTTTAGGATTTTAAAAACCACTAGTAGTAGAGTATTGATTTGCAATTATTATAACAATTCTATTTCATTATCTGTGTCCCAGAGGATGTAATTGAAAGAATGAAACTAACACCATAAAATATGTTCCACCTTTAGAATTTAGGAAATAAAGCTTTCTGATTGCTATAAATTCTGTGAAGTGGGGGATGAATCAATTAGCATTCTAGTACAAGGTCAACTTTCTAAAAGAAAGTTCATGAAAGTCTACATTCTTATACTGAATGAATAGTTGCATTTTAAATTATTATAATAATTCTCAGTGACCTGCGGGCTACATGCTCTGCAGCTCTTACAGAGTGGAAAATAATGAGCATATAAAATGGCTCAAATTTAAGGTTCATGCCTTTTCTCTTTGCATCCTGTTGCCCAGTCACACAAAAAAAAACCCCTTTAAACATTACCTGTATCAAGAGTCACAGATAAAACATAATCAATTTTTATTAAGTATTTCATGTTTTCATTTTGTTTTAGACCCATCTCAGACTGAATTTTTTTCACCTCTTGGTAAGCCTTTACTTGTCAAGTGAAATTCCTTTCTTATTCACTACTTGCTGCTTTTTTCAATGAACTGAAGCTTAATGAATTATTTTAATATTCATCTGACATCTTGTAGGATTACTCACGCCAAAATCACTGCATATTCTTGCTGAAATTGGGGTCTCTGACCCTGTGTCAATCTGAGGCTCTGTTACCTCGAGAATCGCTGTTGCAGCAGCCAGGCTGCACCTTTAACCTGAACCTCTCCATCTCAGACTGTGCTCAAGGCACTGCTCCCCTTTACTCTTGCCATGGGGTGACAAAAGCACCTGAGGATGAAACCTCTCTGGGAGCCAGGCACCCTCACCTGACACCACCCTTTCTTCAGAGGTTGTTTGGAGAAGCACATATTTTTGGTTGTACCACCTGTCAGTTTATTTTTAACAGCAGGGCTGCATTTGTCAGAGCTTTGTTAGCTCTTGCTACACTATTGAATATGTCCAGGTGGTGCCTTTAATGAAGCACTTTTGTTCCCATTATGCCTGCAATAATGTCAGTACTCAAGAATTAGATTAAATGAATGAGAGAGCTGAGATAAAGACAGTGGATTTGATTATCTCGGGTAATTGATTTTCTTTGCATGAAGCTGTCAGTGTCTGAAAGGCCAGGTGGATTAACTGTCAAGAACAGGCATGCTTGTACTAGTCCTGCACCATATACAATTTTGCAGTTTATTTTCAGTAGGACTGTGGAAATGTGAAAGCCTATGGCTGGGATGTCTCCTGGTGTTTCAAAAAAAATTTGGTTTGATAGGATTTGGGTTTTTCACTCACCTGGAATGTTTACCTTTCACCATGATCAGCTATCAATACAAAAAGCCTTCCAGAAGGGAGCCACAGGGACACCAAGCAGCACTTTGGACAACGCCCCTTGCCACAGGGAGCTGTACAGACATTAACGATGAGTTGTGAGAATATCACATGTGGGTATTACATGGAGTAAGAAAAATACACTGGGTAGAGTTAGAAAAAGCCGGCGGGCACCAAGATCCCTCTAAACTGCCCAGCCAAACAAATTTGAGTTGCTCTGGTGTAGTGTTGCGGCCAGCAACTTCAGGATCTTGTCCAGGGAAGCAGCAGG